>NC_084612.1:12455724-12773224 GCF_033978795.1 Nerophis ophidion | reverse complement strand
CACGTAAGTCACCTTGACAAGCGTATCTGTTTTATCACTCAGCAGTCATGTGTTGTGTGTACTGTGTGTGTACTTTACATACTGTGAGTGTGTGTGTACTGTACATACTGTATGTGCTCAACTTCATGCTGGACATTTCACTTTTTTAACGTTTGCCTAAAAATAACAATGGAGGAAAGGACACATTGGAGCAAAGCAGACTTAGTACAGTATGTGATGATGTACTTACTGTATACACTGTATTATAGAGTGTGACAATGTACTTACTGTATACACTGTATTACAGTATGTGACAATGTACTTACTGTGCACACTACATTACAGTATGTGACAATGTACTCACTGTATGTCTGCAGAAAAAGGGCTCTGATGATGCCCAGTTTGGTTTGAGCAACTTGAACGTTCTTTCTTGTGTGCGCCTGAAGGATTTGAAAGTCAGTGATTTAAAAGCGTAAAACAATACAATTTAGATTTTGCACAGTATTATTTAAAGTCTATTCTCAATTTTTGATATATTTTACCAATTCCAGCCAACAGGGGGCAATCCATCCTTATTGTAAGAGTATTGTATGGGTCATGCACACTAATGTACACAGATCATTGTAGTTCCACACAATTCCAAATAAGAGAACAACATTATTATATGCAAATAATATGTGTGTGTGTGTGTGTATATATATACATTTTACTTTTTAAAATGTTTTTCTTGAATTAATTAACATTTCAAATATCTAATTAAAAGCTGCATATAAAATTACATTTTGGTAAAAATTACTCTATTACAAATAAATACTGGGTAACAAGTATTACATGTTTCCTATACATAATTATTTGAGCACATACTAAAACCTAAAATATTACTTATTTATCATTCAGTTTGATTTGATTGAAATAGTTTTGATATGAATTGTTATTTCGTACATCTTCCAAATATACAATAAACACAATGTGTATTTTTTTCCAAAAACAAAATACAAACATATCTGAAAATGATTATGAAGAAGCACAATCTTATCCAATACTTTTCCTTCATATATGGTATCACATTGTAAGCATGTGTGTGTATATATAAAATATATATATATATATATATATATATATATATATATGTGTGTGTGTGTGTGTGTGTGTGTGCGTGTATGTATATATATTAATATATATACCTGTATACTGTATATATATACACACACATAACATATACAATATGTATATGTATTCATATATATATACATATATATATATATATATATATATATATATATATATATATATATATATATGTATGTATATATATATGTATATATGTGTATATATATATATATATATATATATATATATATATATATATATATATATATATATATATATATATATATATATATATGTATACACAATTAAAATTACAAAGGCATTAAATACACTGGATTTTTATTATTGCACGCAAAGAACATTTTGCAATTGTATATATTACATATAGCCTGCCATAAAAAATGTATTAGGTTAGAATAGAATAGAAAGCTTTATTGGCATTGTATTAAACCAAGGGTGTCAAACTTATTTTAGATGGGGGGGGGGGGCACATGGAGAAAAATCTACTCCCAATTTGGCCGGACTAGTGAAATCACGGAGCGATAACTTAAAAATAAAATCAACTTCAGATTGTTTTCTTTTTTACAAATAGAACAAGTTCATTCTGAAATTGTAGAAATCATAATGTTGTTATGGGTTTCTTTGCACTTACATGTTGCGGTTTATACTATGTTTTTCTTTTTTTGTCTATGTTAATATTTTCTGGATAAATTATGTGATAATGTCACTGTTGATAATCAGTCAACTCATTGGTGTTAATTTTCAATCCATCAAGATAAAACATTTTTTACATCAAAATCAAATTACAGCATGTTATTTATGTAGTTTGATCATTTCCCTCAACTGATGTACTAACATCATGTGGTCTATTTGGTACATATATAACATTACCTACAAAGATACAAATAATTGCTATTGTGACATCCAGTGGACACATTTAGAACAGCTGTTTCTTTCATTCAATAATTCTAGGTACATTTTCATACATAGCAAACTGATCCCAGGGGCTGGGTAAAACTTACGTTTGACACACCTGTATCAAATGCCTCAGGATGTATGGTTATGATATCAATTATATCAAGTTGATCATTTATTTCACTAAAAAGGTTAAATTATTTAGAATATTTTTTCTCGTTTGCTAACATGCTATACTACTTTGCAATTACTCTGACTATATAATATATAAAAAATAATAAATACAAGGTGATTGGAGGTGAGGAACTTTTAACAACCAAACTGTGCGAGTTTTTGTACAAACAATAAATTATGTGTCACTTTGCAAGTTAATTATGCGAAGAAGGTGCATGGAAGGATTATTAATCCACCTGGCAGGTCGGTCTCTTCACTATGACCTCTCACCCCTCTTTTTTGTTTTCAGAGCCATCTCTCAGCAGGGCAACCAGGAGTGTAATTCCACCATCCACCCACAGAGGGGAGCTCTGGTTTCATCTTCATCTTAACTCCACTGTTTGCTTTTCTTTGCATACTTTGCAAACACACCGCCTGTTGTTGTGTGGTCAAGTAAAGACGGCGTGAGGGAAGGGTCGAGGCAGGTACCGGGGACCCGGGGGAACATCACCTCTGGACTGGATTAGCGGGTATTGTTAGAATTACTCGCACTTTCATCAAGTTCGGGACCCGGAGGAGGTTGGCAGGGTTGGGGCGGACAGGCCTCTGGGGGTCAGGGCAGGGTATCATGACTACGCATGCCGAATAGGAATAATTTGCTACCTTGGATAACGCCGTTATTCCCCCCGTCTCTGCAATTAATGCAGTGACATGAACCGAGTAGCACATCAAGGTGCATTGTTGCGCTTGTTGAGCATGTGTGCTCAATCCCCGGCGGAACAATCGCAACCGAGTATCTCATGATTTCAGAAGTACATGCTTGACAAGAAAAAAAAAAAGAGAGAACAAAAAAAAAAAAGATGGTTATGGGTGATTACAGTACACCATAGCATGCGAAGATTTACAAAATATGCGTCGGGGCGTACGGAGAAAAACAACAGATTTGGATGTTCTGCTTTACAGTCAGTGCAGAGCTCCAGTAAGCCCAAACTCCCATTCAGGACAGAAGCTCACTCGGTCCGTCGCTGCTTTTCATTACATTTTCAGCCTGGGTGGGATCGTCTCTCTTTGTGTGCACGCAAGACTGCCTCCTCCCAGTAGTCATATCAGGCAGATGCGCGTTTATATTTAATACAGAGCAGTGGTACGACTGCAAAATGAGTGTTTGTGAAGAAGGTTTTGAGGTAATTTTCTAATCTGATTTAAGGCCTGATCCTACTAAGACAGTGTTTTCAACCTTTTTTGAAGTAAGGCACATTTTTTTCATGAAACAATCCACTAGCAGAAAACGTTAAAGGGAAACATTATCACAATTTCAAAAGGGTTAAAAACAATAAAAATCAGTTCCCAGTGGCTTGTTGTATTTTTTGAAATTTTTTTCAAAATTTTACCGGTCCCAGAATATCCCTAAATAAAGCTTTAAAGTGCCTTATTTTCGCTATCTTCAAAACCACTATCCATTTCCCTGTGACGTCATACAAGGCTGCCAATACAAACAACATGGCGGTTACCACAGCAAGATATAGCGACATTAGCTCGGATTCAGACTCGGATTTCAGCGGCTTAAGCGATTCAACAGATTACGCATGTATTGAAACAGATGATCGGAGTATGGAGGCAGATAGCGAAAATGAAATTGAAGAAGAAATTGAAGCTATTGAGCGAATAGCTATTGACGCTATTCAGCCATAGCGTGGGTGTACCTAATGAAGTGGCCCATAGAATGGCTGCCTTATTAGCATCGCCGGTAAAATGTGCAGACCAAACGATAGGACTTTCGCATCTTGTGACACTGGAGCAACTTAAATCCGTCGATTGGTAAGTGTTTGTTTCGCATTAATCAATCAATCAATCAATGTTTATTTATATAGCCCCAAATCACAAATGTCTCAAAGGACTGCACAAATCATTACGACTACAACATCCTCGGAAGAACCCACAAAATTAAATGTGGGTATCTAGTTTCAAATGTACATACAGCTAGCGTAAATAGCATGTTAGCATCGATTAGCTGGCAGTCATGCCGTGACCAAATATGTCTGATTAGCACATAAGTCAACGACATCAACAAAACTCACCTTTGTGATTTCGTTGACTTAATTGTTGCAAATGCATCTGCAGGTTATCCATACATCTGTGCTATGTCTGTCTTAGCATCGCCGGTCAAATGTGTATACACTCTGGTACATTCAATTGGGGTCTGGCGGCAAATTTCTTACCAGCGATGCAACTTGAATCCCTCCCTGTTAGTGTTGTTACACCCTCCGACAACACACAGACGAGGTATGATGTCTCCAAGGTTCCAAAAAATAGTCGAAAAAACGGAAAATAACAGCGCTGAGACCCGGTGTTTGTAATGTGAAAATGAATATGGGGGTGTGTTACCTCGGTGACGTCACGTTCTGACGTCATCGCTAAAAGACCGATAAACAGAAAAGCGTTTAATTTGCCAAAATTCACCCATTTAGAGTTCGGAAATCGGTTAAAAAAATACATGGTCTTTTTTCTGCAACATCAAGGTATATATTGATGCTTGCATAGGTTTGGTGATAATGTTCCCCTTTAATAAATGAAAATCCACCAGATCATTGTGCCTTATTTTGACGTTGTTGGTGTTTTCCTGTGTGTTGTGATTTAGTTCTTGTCTTGCGCTGTTATTTTGGTGGACCTTCCTGTTTTGTTGGTGTTTTCTAAAAAAGTACTAACATTAGGTGTTGCAAAATTATTCTCTGCATTTGACCCATCACCCTTGATCACCCCCTGGGAGGTGAGGGGAGCAGTGGGCAGCAGCGGTGGCCACGCCCGGGAATAACTTTTGGTGATTTAACCCCCAATTCCAACCCTTGATGCTGAGTACCAAGCAGGGAGGTAATGTGTCAAATGTTTATAGTCTTTGGTATGACTTGGCCAGGGTTAGAACTCACAACCTAAAGGTTTCAGGGCAGACACTCTAACCACTAGGTTTTGTGTTAGCAAACTGATCTACTGAGACGGTGTTTTTCAACCTTTTTTGAGGCAAGGCACAGTTTTTTCATGAAAGATCAAGTACGCGGAAGGGAAGCCAGAGACGGGATTCCTACTACGTGAATAGATGATTACGTTCTGGCCCAGAACGCAGGTCTGCACTGGCTTAAGAAGGCATGACCTCTGATCAACCACAGGTGCGCTGACTGCTGGTGATTGCAGCTGCCTGCTCCAGCCGGAGTGGAGCGGGCAAGTGCGTTCTTGGAGGCGCAATCAGCAGAGCGCACAGATGACCGTAACACAGGTGAGCCAGTACAGTTGTAGACTCAGTTTGTGGACCGAGTTTCAGAAATGTAAAAAAAGTCAGTATTTTTCCCTGAACACATTTTTCATAAAAAACATCGTAAACGCACGAGAATAAGGTTGTAAACTTAGGGGATTGAAATCACATGACATACGTCTTAACAATGGATGTCCTCTCTTATGTTTATCGTTCTTAAAGAGGAACATTATCACCAGACCTATGTAAGCGTCAATACATATCTTGGTGTTGCAGAAAAAAGACCATAGATTTTTTCAACCGATTTCCGAACTCTAAATGGGTGAATTTTGGTGAATTAAACACCTTTCTATTTATCGCTCTCGGAGCGATGACGTCAGAATATGATGTCATCTAGGTAATAAAGCCGCCATTTTCTCAAACACATTACAAACACCGCGTCTCAGCTCTGTTATTTTCCATTCTTTCGACAATTTTCTGGAACTTTGGAGAAATCATGCCTCGTTGGTGTGTTGTCGGAAGGTGTAGCAACACTAACAGGGAGGGATTCAAGTTGCACCACCGGCCCAAAGATGCGAAAGTGGCAAGAAATTGGACGAAATACGAGGGTTTGGGGAAAACCGACGAAATGGTTAGTCGTTTGTTCCGCACACTTTTACCGACAAAAGCTATGCTACTACAGAGATGGCAAGATTGTGTGGATATCCTGCGACACTCAAAGCAGATGCATTTCAGTTTTAGTTTTAGTTTATTAAGGATCCCCATTAGTCTACACCGCAGTGGAGACTATTCTTCCTGGGGTCCAGGCAAAAAACATCACACAACCACAGAACAAACGATTAAAATGCAGTACAACATGATCCAATAATAAATTGTCATAATACAAAAATAGCAACAACAAAGAACCAAAAAATACTAATAGATGTTGTTACTTAATAATTTTCATACCAAAGATAAAAATAGCAATATAAAAATAGATATACTGTATACATTTTTGCAAAAATAAAACAAAGAACCAATGGCCTAAAACACATTAGTGTACCAAAGACAAACAATAAGTGACGAAAAAGTATCATCAATCCATTTTCTGCTGCTTATCCCATAATCAATAAAATACTCAATAGTCAATCAAAACAGTCATGACATTAGGTACAATCTAAAATAATCTCTTTACGCAATACTTCTCCTTTTAGTTTATTCTTAAAGCCCACTATGCTGGTGATTGATAGCAGATATTGTGGAAGTCTGTTCCAGTAAGTGATTGCCCGATACATTACAGTCTTTTTCAAAACATCACTTTTGGGTTTAAGACAGGTGAGCGCACCTCTTTGGGCTAGCCTGGTACCGTAGTTGTGACTGTCACTGGCAAGCAAGAGCTGAGAATACAGATATGAGGGTTTATGGTATGTATAGATGTTTTTTAAAAATAGAATCAAACTACAAGCCAGTCTTTCATCAACTTTCATCCATGACAATTCATGATGCATGATCTCAATGCCAGTCCTAAATGAGCAATGGAGAGCTAGTCTGGCAGCTCTGTTTTGGGTAAGCTGGATTTTATTTAGATCTTGTTTAGATGCATTAGACCAGATTGCTGGGCAGTAGTCCATATGTGACAATACAAGGGATTGTATAACTTGCTTCATAGATATGTTAGTTAAAAAATAGGCACTTCTTCTTATGATTGAAATGCTTCTGCTCATTTTTGTTACTATGTTTTTAATGTGAGTGGCCCAAGATAGTCTTTCATCTATTGTAACTCCCAGCAACCTGGCCTCTTTAACTTCCAACGATAAATTAAAAGAAATCTGCTGCCCGACCCCCATCGAATGTGCAGGAGTGTCTGCACATTTTACCGGCGGTGCTAAGGCAGACATGGCACAGAGATCTATGGATAACCTGCAGATGCATTTCCAACGATAAAGTCAACTAAATCACAAAGGTGAGTTTTGTTGATGTTGTTGACTTATGTGCTAATCAGACTTATTTTGTTGCGGCATGACTGCCAGCTAATTGATGCTAACATGCTATTTAGGCTAGCCGTATGTACATTTGAAACTATATTTATATCCAGCATTTCCCTCCACCCACATTTAATGCCAAACAAACACTTACCAATCGATGGATTTAGGTTGATCCAGTGTCACAAGATGTGGAACTTCCGATCGTTGGTCTGCACATTTTACCGGCGATGCTAAGGCAAACATGGCCGAATAGCGTCAAGAGCTATTCGCTCAATAGCTTCAGCTTCTGCTTCAATTTCGTTTTCGCTATCTGCCACCACACTCCAACCATCCGTTTCAATACATGCGTAATCTGTTGAATCGCTTAAGCCGCTGAAATCCGAGTCTGAATCCGAGCTAATGTCGCTATATCTTGCTGTGCTATCTGTATTGGCATCACTGGATGACATCACAGGAAAATGGACGATGGCTTCACAAAATCAGGCACTTTAAAGCTTTTCTTAGGGATACTCCGGGATGGGTAAAATTTTGAAAAAGACTTCAAAAAATAAAACAAGCCACTGGGAAATTATGTTTATTGGTTTTAACCCTTCTGAAATTGTGATAATTTTCCCCTTTAATAAAATCATAACTTTACACATTTTCTCTTGTAAATCACATCTTTTTTCTCCTCGCTGTACTATTTTTTTTGTCCTTTTCACTGCGGTCTTTTTACCGGTTCATACTCATAAATGTCACCGGTCTTGTGTCTTATACGAAAACTCAACTGCTGCTCTGACGCTGATGGCGCCCCACAGCGGTGTGTGACGACCCGAGCAAAGCGGTTGGTAGGGGGCAACATAGGATGAGTGTTGGAGGTGGTGGTGGGGTTGGGGGTGGAGATGGCGATACACCATTGCTGCTCATAAAGCCAACAGCTGTGCGGGTAATGTTTTGTGACACAGAGACCTTCTGTTTGGCAGAGAGCTATAGGAGGCGCCGTATTCCGTCTTCAACAAATGGCCCTGTCATTCACCCCCCTAAGTCTTAATTATCACTCCCACCTTTTTTTTTTTCTCCAGTTTTGCACAGGATCCATCTGCACGCTGTATAATTCCACTCCGCAATTTACAAGTGGCATTTATTACAATGGCCTCAGCGGCGTCTCCTACACCCGAAAGACGCGAGAGGGAAGAGGCGAGTACCACAGAGCGACGCAATTTGGCAGCAACTCTTTTCACTGCGCCCCCAACGTCATTTCTATCCCAATGTGTGTTTTTGCGTTTGTTATTCATTTTATCTTTATAGCGTTCACACTATTACTGCAAACAGCCCCTTATCTGGAAGAGGGAAATAGCTGATATTGATTTTTTTTTCTTCCTCTTTCCCCTTCATTTTGAATGAATTCTTCCTCCATCCTAATTCTTTATTATTTCCACTTCACAGGCTTAATGACATCCACATATCATATTCAGGAGAAAATTTTACAACCGGCAGACCTTCGAGTGTCCTTGTTTTCTTCTCTGCATCCTCGTCGTATGTAGCTTTCACAAAAAGGATAATTCCAAGGCAGTATAAACGTATCATCAACTGTCACACAGGGTTGCTAAAAAAATAAATACAAAATTCACACCCAAATTGTGATTTTTATTTATTTTATTTTATTAAATGTATCGTAAATGTCAGACTATAAGCCACTACTTTTTTTTTTCTTCATAAAACGTATACGCTGGACTTTAAATAGAGCCCCCTTTTAGACCAGTTGATCTGCCGTCTCTTTTCTGCCCCCACCCCCCCTCTCCCGCGTAGAGAGGTTATTGACCTCAGTGGTTCTTAAATGGAGGTACGCGTACCCCTGGGGGTACTTGAAGGTATGCCAAGGGGTACGTGATATTTAAAAAAATATATATTTTAATAACAGCAACAATTCAAAAATCCTTAATAAATATATTTAATGAATAATACTTCAACAAAATATGAATGTAAGTTCAAAAACTGTGAAAAAAATAATATAGCAATGCAATATTCAGTGTTGACAGCAAGATTTTTTGTGGACATGTTCCATAAATATTGATGTTAAAGATTTCTTTTTCTATGAAGACATGTTTAGAATTAAGTTCATGAATCCAGATGGATCTCTATTACAATCCCCAAAGAGGCCACTTTAAGTTGATGACTAATTCTATGTGTAGAAATCTTTATTTATAATTGAATCACTTTTTAGTTTTTTTTATACATTTTTTTCCAAATACTTCAAGAAAGACCACTACAAATAAGCAATAATTTCCAATGTTATACAATTTAATAAATCAGAAACTGATGACATAGTGCTGTATCTTACTTCTTTAGCTATTTTTTTTCAACCAAAAATGCTTTGCTCTGATTAGGGCGTACTTGAATTAAAAAAATGTTCACAGATAAAAGGTTGAGAACCACTGCGCCAGCTGTTCAAAGTTGGGACCAGGGGTCCACTTTGGACTGGACTCTCACACTATTAACTAGATCCACTCGACATCTGCGGTCCTATCCAAGGTTTCTAAACTAAAGTTCCCTTGGGTGAATCATTTAAACTCACTTCCCCGGTATGTTTTAGCCCTTTCATGGTGGGTTTACTGACAGATATAAGTAATAACTTTACACTACTTTATATTAGAAATGGCAACAGCGGAGGATGAATGTCCCATAACAAGTAAGATGGAGAAAAAAGGGAAGGTTATCGACTAAGGTGTCGGCACGGACTACAAAGGCAGAGGTGTGCAAATTTTCAGGACTTTTGCAGATCACGAATACAGATCAGCAGGTACCAAAAGGTAAGAAAAGTAGGTTTTGCTAATTATTGTGAAACGAAAAAGCCAGATGGCATGTCTTACCTTATACACACACCATAATAATACTTGTATGTTGAAGCACAAATCCATCAAGCAGTGCGGCTTCATAGCTCACCAAAGTCGTATTAAAACATTTTGATACATTTTTGAACGCCGTGTGTAATGTTCGTATTTTCAATGGCACATATAAGATGTTGGTGTTGTTTACTTGAGTCATATTGCCGTCATATTGCAGTCTACACGCATCTCTTATGTTTGACTGCCATCTTCTGGTCACACTTATAATTTCAACATGTACCAAGTAAAATAGCTTCGAGGTCGGTAAGCAAAACCAGAATTATTCCGTACATTAGGCGCACCGGGTTACATGGCCCACCGTCGAGTTTTGAGTAAATTAAAGGATTTTGAGTGCGCCTTATAGTCTGAAAAATACGCTACTCGGTTAGACTTGAAAAAAAAATGTCGGTGTGTTCTGTCAGGATTCAAGCTACGTTTCAATGAACCGCATCTCCCCAGTGGTGGCAGCACTCATGCAGGCCAAGACCATGCAAGTGCGCCACATTTCCTGGCTAACATTTGTCTCCGAGACTCTCAATGACAGACGGACACTCGTCACACTGCGGCTGCTTTTCATCTTCGTCTCCCGCTTCTCTGTCCCTCCTCCACCCCCTCTCCTTCTTTGTCTTCTCTTCTCGTCCCCTTCTTGCATCTCCATCACGCTTCCCTTTCTAGCTGTGTTCAATTTCTCTTGCCCTCTCTGTTATTCTGCCAGTCCTTCCTCTCGTCCTGCTTTTCTTCTGTGACATGTCTCTTTTTGTGCCCCAGTGCCTTTTTTTCTTGTTCTTCTTTCCCAAACTGTCACATTTTTAGTCATCCTTTTCACTTGCCGAGGGCTTTTTTTCTTCCTTTTTGGCACTTGGCAAACACATGCAGACACACACACACACACACACACAGACACACACACACACACACACACACACACACACACACACACACACACACACACACACACACACACACACACACACACACACACAGATCCAATGTCCCATTTCCAATTCACTATTAAGTGGGACCCCAAATTTCCCCTGAGCTCTGTTATGGCTGCAGAAGCCTCTGGAGTCCGGCTGTGTGAGAAGTGTTGTCTGCTCCTTTACCATCTATTAGACGGCTGTAATCTGACGGGCTGGTCATGGCCAGCTTTGACTCAACGCCAGTGTGTGTCCACTCTCCTGACGTGAATCATATCTTACCTCAGCGTCTGTATCAGTTATTCTGTCGGTGGAAATTAAGTTTAAGACACCATGGAATTGATGAATTCATGTGGAATGCCATCCCGGTAACAGTTCGAGATGCTTCCTCAGTAGAAGCATTTAAGTCTCACCTTAAAACTCATTCGTATACTCTAGCCTTTAAATAGACCTCCTTTTTAGACCAGTTGATCTGCCGCTTCTTTTCTTTTTCTCCTCTGTCCCCCCCCTCCCTTGTGGAGGGGGTCCGGTCCGATGACCATAGGTGAAGTACTGGCTGTTCAGAGTCGGGACCCAGGATGGACCGCTCGCCTGTGTATCGGTTGGGGACATCTCTATAAGATGCTGATCCGACTCCGCTTGGGATGGTTTCCTGTGGACGGGACTCTCGCTGCTGTCTTAGATCCGCTTTGAACTGAACTCTCGCGGCTGTGTTGGAGCCACTATGGATTAAACTTTCACAGTATCATGTTAGACCTGCTCGACATCCATTGTTTTCGGTCCCTAGGGGGGGGTTGCCCACATTTGAGGTCCTCTCCAAGGTTCTGATAGTCATCATTGTCACTGGTGTCCCACTGGGTGTGAATTCTCCCTGCCCACTGGGTGTGAGTTTTCCTTGCCCTTATGTGGGTTTTTCCGAGGATGTCGCAGTCGTAGTGGTTTATACAGTCCTTATGGACATTTGTGATTTAGGGCTATATAAATAAACATTGATTGACGTTGATTGAATGTGTAAGGGATTCAATTTGGCACTTTTACTCTGTGTAGTTTTATTTATTTTAATTTTATCGTAGTTCTATGTAGTTTCACTTTATTTTATTTTAATTTTATTGCAGTTTTGCTTAGTTTCACTTTATTGTAGTTTTGATTTTGTTTCACTTTTTTATTTTACTTTTTTCGCTTTAGTTTAAATCAGACCCGGGCAAATTAAGGCCCGGGAGCCACATGCGGCCCGTTAAGCTTTTCAATCTGGCCCGCCGGACATTCCCAAATACTATTTTTTTTAGATATTTAAGGTTTAAAATTGTAGTTTCCATTATGATGTGCAGTCATGGTTTCTAATGACCGTATGTCTTGAACTATACAAAGTATTTAAATTGTTGGAATCGCTTTTGGATGATAATACTAGCTACTATGGTAATCTAATTAGTTACTATGGTAATATAATTAGTTACTGTGGAGAGGCGGAGCCGACGGTCCGACGGCAGGGCTGGGCATGCTGGAGCCCTGCCCAAGATGGCGGCAAGGAGGCGGAGAATGCGGCTGAGCGGAAAGGCGGGGCGTGCAGGGAGCAACGTACGAGCAAGATCAGGTGCGTGGCTCGCACACCGCCACACAATTAACTCATCTCCTCACGCTGTATAAAAAGGGAGAAGGAGGAGAGATCGGGGCAGAAGGCATGGGAGAGCCAGCAGCAGCGACTAGGAAGCAGGATTGGACAAAAATCAGATGAGGACGACGACGACGGCAGCTGAAAAGCAGACCGGGAACGAGCAGTGGAGGAAGGAGCTGAAAAGCGATCCGAACTGCAGCCAAGCTTTATTGTAAAATAAAGAATTCAAACCTGCTCAAAAGCATGTCTTTCCTTGGTGGTCCATTGAACCCGAGCGACGACGGCTCTAGACTGTCACAGTTACTATGGTAATCTAATTAGTTACTGTGGTCATCTACGTCACAGCAGCTCAGACGAGACACCAAGCAGTGTGGGTGGGAAGTGTTTCCACAGACGCGGGAGGAGATTTTCACAACAAAGTTCTAAAGCTTAAATCAGATTGGTGTATTTATTTTGTTCCTTTTGTGTTCATATTTCACTGTTTGTGGCATTTTTGTCGCGTTTCACTCAATTCGATCAAAAGGGGGTGTTACATTTATATTTTGTCAATATTCAGTGTTTTATCCTTCGTAGAAAAAGTTTAAAATTCCATTACGTTTTTAGCATTCAATCAGACATTATTGTGATTTTTTTTTGTACTAGTGTTCCTAAAAATAGATATACCAGCCCCCAGACGGATTATTTTCTTTAAATGTGGCCCCTGAGTCAAAATAATTGCTAACGCCTGGTTTAAATTGATTAAGTTTCATGTTATTGTAGTTCTATTTAGTTTTACTTTATTGGTTTTATTCATTTTTAATGTATTTTTTTTATTTAGTTAAACTTAATTTTGTTTTTTTATTTGACCTTGTAGGTCGTGAGTTCAAACCCTGGCCGAGTCACACCAAAGACTATGAAAATGGGACCCATTACCTCCCTGCTTGGCACTCAGCATCAAGGGTTGGAATTGGGGGTTGAATCACCAAAATGATTCCCAAGCGTGGCCATCGCTGCTGCTTACTGCTCCTCTCATCCCCCAGGAGGGTGAACATGGAGATGAGTCAAATGCAGAAAGTAATTTCACCACACCTAGTGTGTGTGTGACTATCAATGGGACTTTAACATTTAACTTTAATTTTACTTTATTTTAGTTGTATTTAGTTTTGTCATACAGCGGACAACTTCTCCTGCACGGCAGTTAATAATGTTACCATGTTTTTCTCATGATCCTTGGCCCGGATCATGTTTTGTTTATTTATGTTTTGTTAGTTTTGGATTCCCTTAGTTCCTTTTTTGTGCACGTCTGGGTTTGTTTTGGTTTCCATGGGGATTAATTTGGTTCACCTGCCACTGGGTAGTGTTTGGCACCTGCTGTTGACCACTAATCAGAGAGCTATTTATTCACGTTTCTCGCCACACCCGGTTTGGCTTCATTGTTTGCTTCATGCAACAAGTTACGTTAATATTTCTTGACTCCTAGTTTATTTAAAATTAAAGTACCAATGATTGTCACACACATACTAGATGGGGCGAAATTATTCTCTGCATTTGACCCATCACCCTTGATCACCCCCTGGGAGTTGAGGGGAGCAGTGGGCAGCAGAGGTGCCGCGCCCGGGAATTATTTATGGTGATTTAACCCCCAATTCCAACCCTTAATGCTGAGTGCCAAGCAGGGAGGTAACGGGTCCAATTTTATAGTCTTTGGTATGACTCGGCCGGGGTTTGAACTTGCTTCCGGAGCTAAGTGCGATCAGCACGTTTTTCCCATTGCTTGTTTCCTGTTTGGCTACGATTTATGATACATAAATCATCTTCTACCTCACGCTTTCGTCCGAAGTTGTCCGTCTGCATCCCGGGAGAACGACCGCACAGTAAGATTTGAACCGCGCATAACAGTTTTAGGTTGAAGCAATTATTGAATAAATCTATCTGGGGTCAGAGTAGACTCTTATCTTTTCATTTCAAAGCTCGTTATCAATAAATTTGTAAATATTTAAAAATAATGATAATAATCAAATGCATACGAAAATGTGCAATAATATCATAAGTCGATAATGATAGTGTACATTTACACTCACGTTAACTCACTGTTACAAGCGGTCCTCTGATGGCAGCCGTCAATGAAATCAAGTTTGATACATCTGGTTTAAAACTTGAAAGGATAAATCATTTGCTTTTGTTTTAGTTTTATTTAGTCTCATTATAAATTACAGCAGGCTTTATTTTGGACGCTGGCAGGCCGTTTTAGGTCCGTGGATCTCAATTAGGGCACCCCTGAATAAATTAATTGATTAATCAGAGTTAGGATTTGGCAATTTTCTGCCCTTTAAATCTTGAAAGAAAGTGTTGTCTTCTGGTATTTTAGATTTAATTAGCCTCATTATACACCACAGTGTTCCCTCGATTATAACACTTATATAAGACTTTTAAAGTAATTTTGATAGTAGGCTAAAATAGCTAATATAGACACATCAATCAATCAATCAATGTTTACTTATATAGCCCTAAATCTCTAGTGTCTCAAAGGGCTGCACAAACCAAAACACATACACCATGTGTTGCCTTCATTATAACACTTATATAAGACTTTTAAAGTAATTTTGATAGTAGGCTAATATAGCTAATAGACACATACATCATGTGTTGCCTTCATTATAACACTTATATAAGACTTTCTAAGTAATTTTGATTGTAGGCTATTTTAGCAAATATAGACATGTTGTCTGTCTATCTGTGTTGGCCCTTCGATGAGATGGCGACTTGTCCAGGGTGTACGCCGCCTTCCGCCCGATTGTAGCTGAGATAGGCACCAGCGCCCCCAAAAGGAAATAAGCGGTAGAAAATGTATGGATGGATAGAAACTTACATCATGTGTTGCCTTCATTATAACATTCATATAAGTCTTTTAAAGTAATTTTGATTGTAGGTTAATATTGAAACTTACATCACGTGTTGCCTTCATTATAACATTTATAGAAGACTTTTAAAGTAATTTAGATAGTACGCTAGTATAGCAAGTATAGACACTTACATCCTGTGTTGCTTTCATTATAACACCTATATAAGACTTTTAAAGTAATTTTGATAGTAGGCTAATATAGCTAATATAGACACATACATCATGTGTTGCCTTCATTATAACACCTATAGAAGACTTTGAAAATAATTTTGATAGTAGGCTATTTTAGCAAATATAGACACTTACATGATGTGTTGCCTTCATTATAACACTTATATAAGACATTGAAAGTAATTTGATAGTAGGCTATTTTAGCAAATATAGACACTGACATCATGTGTTGCCTTCATTATAACACTTATATAAGTCTTTTAAAGTAATTTTGATTGTAGGTTAATATTGAAACTTACATCATGTGTTGCCTTCATTATAACACCTATAGAAGACTTTGAAAATAATTTTGATAGTAGGCTATTTTAGCAAATATAGACACTTACATGATGTGTTGCCTTCATTATAACACTTATATAAGACATTGAAAGTAATTTTGATAGTAGGCTATTTTAGCAAATATAGACACTGACATCATGTGTTGCCTTCATTATAACACTTATATAAGACTTTGAAAGTAATTTTGATAGTAGGCTATTTGAGCAAATATAGACATGTTGTCTGTCTATCTGTGTTGGCCCTTCGATGAGATGGCGACTTGTCCAGGGTGTACGCCGCCTTCCGCCCGATTGTAGCTGAGATAGGCACCAGCGCCCCCAAAAGGAAATAAGCGGTAGGAAATGTATGGATGGATAGAAACTTACATCATGTGTTGCCTTCATTATAACATTCATATAAGTCTTTTAAAGTAATTTTGATTGTAGGTTAATATTGAAACTTAAATCACGTGTTGCCTTCATTATAACATTTATAGAAGACTTTTAAAGTAATTTAGATAGTACGCTAGTATAGCAAGTATAGACACTTACATCCTGTGTTGCTTTCATTATAACACCTATATAAGACTTTTAAAGTAATTTTGATAGTAGGCTAATATAGCTAATATAGACACATACATCATGTGTTGCCTTCATTATAACACCTATAGAAGACTTTGAAAATAATTTTGATAGTAGGCTATTTTAGCAAATATAGACACTTACATGATGTGTTGCCTTCATTATAACACTTATATAAGACATTGAAAGTAATTTGATAGTAGGCTATTTTAGCAAATATAGACACTGACATCATGTGTTGCCTTCATTATAACACTTATATAAGACTTTTAAAGTCATTTTGATAGTAGGCTATTATAGCTAGTATAGACACTTACATCATGTGTTGTTTTCATTGTAACTCTTATATAAGACTAAAGTCATTTTGATTGTAGGTTAATATAGAAACTTACAGCACGTGTTGCCTTCATTATAACACTTATATAAGACTTTTAAAGTAATTTTGATAGTAGGTTATTATAGCTAGTATAGACACTTACATCATGTGTTGTTTTCATTATAACACTTATATATAAGACTTAAAGTCATTTTGATTGTAGGTTAATATAGAAACTTACATCACGTGTTGCCTTCATTATAACATTTATAGAAGACTTTTAAAGTAATTTAGATAGTACGCTAGTATAGCAAGTATAGACACTTACATCCTGTGTTGCTTTCATTATAACACCTATATAAGACTTTTAAAGTAATTTTGATAGTAGGCTAATATAGCTAATATAGACACATACATCATGTGTTGCCTTCATTATAACACCTATAGAAGACTTTGAAAATAATTTTGATAGTAGGCTATTTTAGCAAATATAGACACTTACATGATGTGTTGCCTTCATTATAACACTTATATAAGACATTGAAAGTAATTTTGATAGTAGGCTATTTTAGCAAATATAGACACTGACATCATGTGTTGCCTTCATTATAACACTTATATAAGACTTTTAAAGTCATTTTGATAGTAGGCTATTATAGCTAGTATAGACACTTACATCATGTGTTGTTTTCATTGTAACTCTTATATAAGACTAAAGTCATTTTGATTGTAGGTTAATATAGAAACTTACAGCACGTGTTGCCTTCATTATAACACTTATATAAGACTTTTAAAGTAATTTTGATAGTAGGTTATTATAGCTAGTATAGACACTTACATCATGTGTTGTTTTCATTATAACACTTATATATAAGACTTAAAGTCATTTTGATTGTAGGTTAATATAGAAACTTACATCACGTGTTGCCTTCATTATAACATTTATAGAAGACTTTTAAAGTAATTTAGATAGTACGCTAGTATAGCAAGTATAGACACTTACATCCTGTGTTGCTTTCATTATAACACCTATATAAGACTTTTAAAGTAATTTTGATAGTAGGCTAATATAGCTAATATAGACACATACATCATGTGTTGCCTTCATTATAACACCTATAGAAGACTTTGAAAATAATTTTGATCGTAGGCTATTTTAGCAAATATAGACACTTACATGATGTGTTGCCTTCATTATAACACTTATATAAGACATTGAAAGTAATTTTGATAGTAGGCTATTTTAGCAAATATAGACACTGAGATCATGTGTTGCCTTCATTATAACACTTATATAAGACTTTTAAAGTCATTTTGATAGGCTATTATAGCTAGTATAGACACTTACATCATGTGTTGTTTTCATTGTAACTCTTATATAAGACTAAAGTCATTTTGATTGTAGGTTAATATAGAAACTTACAGCACGTGTTGCCTTCATTATAACACTTATATAAGACTTTTAAAGTAATTTTGATAGTAGGTTATTATAGCTAGTATAGACACTTACATCATGTGTTGTTTTCATTATAACACTTATATAAGACTTAAAGTCATTTTGATTGTAGGTTAATATAGAAACTTACATCACGTGTTGCCTGCATTATATAAGACTTTTAAAGTAATTTTGATAGTAGGCTTATAGCAAGTATAGACACTTACATCATGTGTTGCTTTCATTATAACACTTATATAAGACTTTTAAAGTCATTTTGATAGTAGGCTAATATAGCTACTAACGACACTTACATTATGTGTTGCCTTCATTATAAGACTTATATAAGGCTTTACATTTTTTTTGCGGCTCCAGAAATATTTTTTTTTGTTGTATTTTTGTTCCAATATGGCTCTTTCAACATGTTGGTTTGCCGACCCCTGGCATAGAGCGTAGCTCGGAGGTGCATTTGAAGTTGTGGCAAATCAAAGTCGTGATAGGAAAAATGTATCGGTATATTTCCGCACTTTTGCACACTAACACTCTCGGCGAATTGACAAAAATGACAAAAAAACACTTTGAAGTGTTTCTTGAGAACTGCAACTTTGTTATTTCTATCCCATCCTGTAGGTGAAAATTGACGGTGTCCTGATACTTTTGTCCAAATTTGCATTAATTATCCATTTAGACCTTTTGTCTTCTTTCCATAATTCCAAAAAAAGTCATTTCTCTCAGTTCATCATGTTCGCCTCATCATTGTCCTAACGTTCTATCGTTTCATCGTCGTCTGGTCTCTCTCTCTCTCTCTCTCTCTCTCTCTCTTCCTCTCTCTCTCCCTCACTGCTACTCTGTCTATGCAAAGCTCGCTCGCTCTCGCCGTGTTGACCTGAGAAGAGTTGACATTCAGGGGCCGCCCCCCGCCTGCAGCACTGACATTTCTGCCAGACTTTGATGGCGCCTTTGAACAGAGATGTGTGCAAGGGAAGAGCTGCCATGTCTGCCTTCCTCCCTGCCAGGCTCCAGCTCGTGAAGCTCCGCCCCTGCCAGGCCAAAAATGGCGAGTGGGACACTCTAGGAACACAAATCCAACAGGAAGTGACTATGGCGGGAATCACAAAGCTAGTTACCTCGGACATTAAAGTTTGAAGGAGATTTCTGAGTGGGTGGGAATTTGTGTGATGTAGTTAAAGGTCCTTGTCAGTTCTTCCACTCAAAACTAATCTCAGCGCACAAAACTGCAAACTATTGTAGTAGCGCAGCAATACTGCAAATGTGGCAATATTATTGCACTAATACGAAACATGCAGTCAGTAACAGCTGTGGTGGTACGCAACGCTATTTTTTTAATAGTAATTATGAAAGGCCCTTAGTCTCCTCTCGGATAAAAAAAAAACCCTCAATCTCCAATTTAAATTAAATGTTCTCAATCTCAACTAGGACGAAATGCCCTTAAATCTCCCCAAGGATAGAAACGAATGCTTGTAGTTTCCACAAAGAGAAAATGCCCTTAATCTCCACTAGGATTGAATGCCCTTAATATCCACTAGGATTGAACACCCTTAATCTCCACTATTATGAAATGCTTAGTGTCTTTGCAGACGAAATAGCTTCAGTCTCTGAAATTCCCTTAGTTTCCTGTAGGATAAAATACCCTCTGTGTCCTCGAGGATAAAACACCTCAGTCTCCAATTGAATGTAATGTTCTCAATCTCCTTGTTCAGACAACCACTTAATATCCTGTACTCACTGGATGCATTAGCGCTGGGTTGAAACATGTAGTCAGTAACAGCTGTGGTGGTACGCAACCCTATTTTTTATAGTAGTTATGAAACGCCCTCAGTCTCCTCTTGGACAAAAAAAGCCCCCAGTCTCCAATTGAATTAAATGTTCTCAATCTTAACTAAAATGAAAGGCCCTAGAATGCCTGTGGTTTCCACAAAAAGAAAATGCCCATAATCTCCATTTGGATTGAATGCCTTTAAAATCCACTAGGATTGAACACCCTTAATCTCCACTAGGAAAAATGCCCTTAGTGTCTTCGCAGACAAAATAGCTTCAGTCCCTGACAATCCCTTAGTCTCATTCAGGATAGCATGCCCTCTTTGTGCTCGAGAATAAATAAATTAAATTGAATTAAAAAACCTCAGTCTCCAATTGAATGAAATGTTCTCAATCTCCTCTATTTTAAAGGCGAATAAATCTCTGCATGGATGGAATACCCTTAAGGGTTAAAAGCCTTTAATTTCTACTGTAATTAAAAGCCCTCAGTCTCCTTGCAGACAAAATATTTTCAGTCTATGAAATTCCCTTAGCCTTCTTTAGGATTAAATGGCCTTTTTGTCCTCGAGGATGAAAAAGAAAAAAAAAGCCCTCAGTCTCCAAATGAATTAAATGTTCTCAATCTCAACTAGGATGACAGGCCCTTAAATCTCCCCAAAGATAGAATGTCTGTGGTTTACACAAAGAGAAAATGCCCTTAACATCCACTAGGATTGAACACCCTTAATCTGCACTAGGATTAATGTCTTTGCAGAGAAAATAGCTTCAGTGTCTGGAATTCCCATAGTCTCCTTTAGGATAAAGTGCCCTGTGTCCTCGGAAAAAAAAAAAAAAACATTAAAAAACCTCAGTCTTTTAATTGAATGAAATGTTCTCAATCTCCTCTGGCATGAAAGGCCAATACATCTCCACATGGATGGAATGCCCGTTGTCTCCACTTGAAAAAAACACCCATAAGGGTTAAAAGCCTTTAATCTCTACTGTAATTAAAAGCCCTTTGTCTCCTCGCAGACAAAATATCTTCAGTCTATTAAATTTCCTTAGTCTCCTTTAGAATAAAATGCCCTTTTTTTTCTCGAGGAAAAAAAATAATAAATAAATAAAAAAAGCTCAGTCTTCTATTGAATAAAATGTTTCCTTAAATATCCCTGAGGATGGAATGCCCGTGGTCTCCACAAGGAGAAAATGCCCTTAATCTCTACTAGGATTGAATGCATTTAATAAACACTAGGAATACATGCCCTTAACCTCCACTGTGATTAATGTGATTAGTTTCCTCACAACCAAAATATATTCAGTCCATGAAATTCCCTTTTTCTCCTTTCGGGTATAATGCCCTTAGTGTCATCTAGGAAAAAAAGTGGTCAGTCTCCAATTGAATGAAATGTTATGAATCACCTCTGTGATGAAAGGCCTGAAGGCTCCCCAAGGATGGAATACCCGTTATCTCTACGAAGAGAGAATGCCCTTAATCTCCACTAGGACTGAATGCCCTTAATGTAAACTAGGATTAAATACCTCAGGTGTCTATGAAATTCCCTTAGTCTTCTTTAGGATGAAATGCCCTCAGTGTCCTACTCAATGAATAACCCTTAGTCTCCAATCAAGTACAGCACTCTTATTTTCATCTAGTATGAAATGCTCTTAAGTCTCACCAAGGATGTCCTTAGTGTCTTCTAGTACTTCTTTAAATTAAATTCCCTCAATTGCCTTTTGGATGAAAAATCCTTAGTGTCCTCAAGGATAACATGCCTTCAGTTTCCTCGAGGATGAAAGGCCCTTAACGTCTCTACAGGAAGGAAATGCCCTTAATTTTTCTCTTGTCAATTTTTCCATTATTGCATGCCATAAGTAGGACAACATGCCCTCAGTGTCGTCTAAGGAAAAAAGCAGTCAGTCTCCAATTGAGTGAAATGTTCTGAATCTCCTCTAGGATGAAAAGCCCTTAAGTCTCCCCAAGGGTGTAATGCCCGTTGTTTCCAAAAAGACAGAATGCCCTTAATCTCCACTAGGATTTAATGCCTTTAATGTCTACTAGGATAAAATACCCTAGGTGTCTATGAAATTCCCTTAGTCTTATTTAGGATAAAATGCCCTCAGTGTCCTACTGGATGAATTCCCCTTAGTCTCCAATCAAGTACAACATTCTTATTTAAATCTAGTATGAAATGACTTTGAGTTTACTCAAGGATGCCCTTAGTTTCCTCAAGGAATCCTTTAAATTAAATTCCCTCAATGGCCTTTTGGATGAAAAAGCCTTAATGTCCACAATGATAAAATGCCCTCAGTCTCTTCGAGGATGAAAGGCCCTTAAAGAATGGAATGTCCTTAGTCTCTACAAGAAGGAAATGGCTTTAATATTATTCTTGTCCTCTTAGAAATATATGTTCATCAATTAATCAATCAATGTTTACTTATATAGCCCTAAATCACAAGTGTCTCAAAGGGCTGCACAAGCCACAACGACATATCGGCTCAGATCTCACATCAGGACAAGAAAAAACTCAACCCAATGGGATGACAATGAAAAACCTTGGAGGGGACCGTAGATGTGGCCCCGGGCGACCGGTGCAATGGACGTCGAGTGGATCTAGCATAATATTGTGAGAGTCCAGTCCACAGTGGATCTAACATATTAGTGTGATAGTCCAGTCCATAGTGGGGCCGGCAGGAGATCATCTTGAGTGGAGACAACTCAGCAGTGCAGAGACGTCCCAAACTGATGCACAGATGAAAGGTCCAACTCGGGTCCCGACTTTGGACAGGTAGCGCAAAATCTGTGGTCACCGAATCAGTGCCCCCCCACCCCACCTTTCCACGAAGGAGATGGGTGCAGGGGACAAGAGAGACGGCAGATAAACTGGTCTAAAAGGAGGGGGGTCTATCAAAAGGCTAGAGTATACAAATGAGTTTTAAGATGGGACTTAAGTGTTTCTACTGAGGTAGCATCTTGAACTGTTACAGGGAGGGCATTCCAGAGTACTGGAGCCCAAATAGAAAACGCTCTACAGCCCGCAGACTTTTTTTGGGCTCTGGGAATCACTAATAAGCCGGAGTTCTTTGAATGCAGATTTCTTTCCGGGACATATGGTGTGGTATATATGTTAGAATAAATATGTATATATTATCATCATAACTTTATGCTTAAGGGCCGTTGAAGCAAATTATTGTCAATTGTGCTGAAGTGGTATTTCTGTATATATGCAAGCTGGCCATCCAAAAGATTGCCAGTTGTTTTTTTTAAGTGTTCAGATTCGGCCGCAGAGCAGATACAAGGCGATATGACCTGCGTCATCTACTTTTTATTTGTTTTATAATCATATATTGTGTCTAACTGGAGTTGTCGGGATTACCACCTTTCCTCAACGACATCTTCAGTGATGTAACAGGGCTTTCCAAATAAATAGAGGAGGTGCGCGGGCTTGACTTTAAGAACGTAGTTTGAATCTGTAATTAGAATACAGCCACAAGTGTCTCCTCATGAGCTAAATTAAACTCTGTCTTTGCATGATTCCTTGCTTCTTGTCTGATTAATAGATGTCATCAGTGTTTGAAACTGACAGGGACATATGGTACAATACAAACAGCAAGATAGGATGGAGCGAGACCGTGTAGTATTTTATATGTAAGTAGTAAAACCTTAAAATCGCATCTTAGGTACACAGGAAGCCAGTGCAGGTGAGCCAGTATAGGCGTAATATGATCAAACTTTCTCGTTCTAGTCAAAAGTCTAGCAGCCGCATTTTGTACCAACTAATCTTGTAATGCTGGACATAGGGAGACCCGAAAATAATATGTTTCAGTAATCGAGACGGGGCGTAACAAACGCATGAATAAGGATCTCGGCTTCGCTAGTGGACAAAATGGAACAAATTTTAGCGATATTCCATCCATCCATCACCTTCCGCTTATTCGAGGTCGGGTCGCGGGGGCAGCAGCCTAAGCAGGGAAGCCCAGACTTCCCTATCTCCAGCCACTTCGTCTAGCTCTTCCCGGGGGATCCCGAGGCGTTCCCAGGCCAGCCGGGAGACATAGTCTTCCCAACGTGTCCTGGGTCTTCCCCGTGGCCTCCTACCAGCTGGACGTGCCCTAAACACCTCCCTAGGGAGGCGTTCGGGTGGCATCCTGACCAGATGCCCGAACCACCTCATCTGGCTCCTCTCGATGTGGAGGAGCAGCGGCTTTACGTTGAGCTCCTCCCGGATGACAGAGCTTCTCACCCCATCTCTAAGGGAGAGCCCCGCCACCCGGCGGAGGAAACTAATTTCGGCCGCTTGTACCCGTGATCTTATCCTTTCGGTCATGACCCAAAGCTCATGACCATAGGTGAGGATGGGAACGTAGATCGACCGGTAAATTGAGAGCTTTGCCTTCCGGCTCAGCTCCTTCTTCACCACAACGAATCGATACAACGTCCGCATTACTGAAGACGCCGCACCGATCCGCCTGTCAATCTCACGATCCACTCTTCCCCCACTCGTGATGAAAGACTCCTAGGTACTTGAACTCCTCCACTTGGGGCAGGGTCTCCTCCCCAACCCGGACAGAATTTCTAGGCGCAGCCAAAGCGTTGAGGGGATCCGGTTTGGTGGCCACGGGATTAGGTCTCTGCTTTTTGCAGATGATGTAGTCCTGATGGCTTCATCTGGCCGGGATCTTCAGATTTTAGCGATATTACGGAGATGAAATAATGCTGTTTTAGTAACACTCTTAATGTGTGACTCAAACAAGAGAGTTGGGTTTAAAGATAATATCCAAATTCTTTACCAAGTCGCCTTGTGTAATTGTTTGGTCGTCAATTGATAAGGTTGTATTATTAAATAGATGTCGGTGTCGAGCAGGACCGATAATCATCATTTCCGTTTTCTCAGTGTTGTGTTGCAAAACGCTGACTACAGTCCGATAGTTGGTCAGCTTTAGGGGGATGTTGAGCTGGGTGTCATCAGCATAACAGTGAAAGCTAACACCGTATTTGCGAATGATGTCACCCAGCGGCAGCATGTAGATGCTGAAGAGTGCAGGGCCAAGGACAGAACCCTGGGGACTCCACACGTTAAAGGGGAACATTATCACCAAACCTATGCAAGCGTCAATATATACCTTGATGTTGCAGAAAAAAGACCATGTATTTTTTTTAACCGATTTCCGAACTCTAATTATGTGGATTTTGGCAAATTAAACGCCTTTCTGTTTATCGGTCTTTTAGCGATGATGTCAGAACGTGACGTCACCGAGGTAATACACCCGCCATTATCATTTTCAAAACATTACAAACACCGTCTCAGCTCTGTTATTTTCCGTTTTTTCGACTATTTTTTGGAACCTTGGAGACATCATGCCTCGTCGGTGTGTTGTCGGAGGGTGTAACAACACTAATGGGGAGGGATTCAAGTTGCACCACTGGCAAGAAATCTGCCGCCAGACCCCCATTGAATGTACCAGAGTGTTTTCACATTTGACCGGCGATGCTAAGACAGACATGGCACAGAGATGTATGGATAACCTGCAGATGCATTTGCAACGATTAAGTCAACGAAATCACAAAGGTGAGTTTTGTTGATGTTGTTGACTTATCTGCTAATCAGACATATTTGGTCACGGCATGACTGCCAGCTAATCGATTCTAACATGCTATGCTAATTGATGCTAACATGCTATTTACGCTAGCTGTATGTACATTTGAAACTAGATACCCACATTTAATGCAAAACAATCACTTACCAATCGATGGATTTAAGTTGCTCCAGTGTCACAAGATGCTAAAGTCCTGATCGTTTGGTCCGCACATTTTACCGGCGATGCTAATAAGGCAGCCATGCTATGGGCCACTTCATTAGGTACACCCATGCTATGGCCGCTATTGTATATGGCATGCTATTCGCTCAATAGCTTCAATTTCTTCTTCAATTTCGTTTTCGCTATCTGCCTCCATACTCCGACCATCTGTTTCAATACATGCGTAATCTGTTGAATTGCTTAAACCGCTGAAATCCGAGTCTGAATCCGAGCTAATGTCGCTATATCTTGCTGTGGTAACCGCCATGTTTGTTACGTTTGCGCGGCATCGTGGATGCGCGGGGAGTGTCGCCTCTCGATGCGCAGGATCACAGCAGGCAGGAATGAAGGTATGAACAGCCTTTTAATATGAAGTTACAAAAGAACACTGGTACCAAAGAGCAAATCAAAGGCGTGTCTGAGCACAGAAAACTAAATGCTAATATACACAGAAGACAGAGTTCGAAGTCCATAAAGCGCGAGCCAAGCGCGCGGAGGCAAGCTACATTTAGCAAGCAGAAAAATAATCAGAGACCACTCACGTAACGGTTGCAGGTGCAAACAAACTGGCGAGAGCGAACTAGGTAGCAGAGGGGCTTAAATACAGAAAACATAATTACAAACCGGTGTGTGAATGAGCCATGCAGGAGGAGCAAATAAGTTGTCATGGTGATGAATGTAAATAAGGAAGTGCGCTAACAAACGGGATCGGTAGAGTCCAAAACATGATCAAAACATAGTAGGACAATACAAAAAAGACAAACATGCTAGAGATGTGTGATCCGGAAGCCGGATCACAACATTACCCCCCCCTTAAGGGGCAGATCCCAGATGCCCCCAAAAAACTGCAATAAAGAGAACCCCCTCCCAAAACCAGAAAGTTCACAAACGAAGGGAGGGCGGAAGGAGTCCACGGTGGAGGGTCGCCAGATCGCATGTCCCCGAATCCACCGAGGACACATCATGTGGCGGCGGCGGGTGGAACGCTGCTGCCGAAAAAGTTTTGGCGGGCGACCTCGAAAAGACCACATTAGTGGCCGCCTCGCAGGATGAGGTGCCCGGCGAGGCGGACGACCCGGGCACGGCCACATCCGTGGCCGACATGGAGGAGGGAGTATCTGGCGAGGAGGATGACCTCGCAGAGGCCACGCCCGTGGTCGACGTGGTGGACGACGCCTCAGCACCGAAATCCCAGCAGGCTTGGAAGCAGCAGACGAGGGTGCGGGGACTGCAGCCAAAGCAGGCCCGAGTGCAGGAGTCGTCGGAGGCGGCCTGGGAGCCGCAGGAGTCGTCGGAGGCGGCCTGGGAGCCGCAGGAGTCGTCGGAAGCGGCCTGGGAGCCGCAGGAGTCGTCGGAGGCGGCCTGGGAGCCGCAGGAGTCGTCGGAGGCGGCCTGGGAGCCGCAGGAGTCGTCGGAGGCGGCCTGGGAGCCGCAGGAGTCGTCGGAGGCGGCCTGGGAGCCGCAGGAGTCGTCGGTGGCGGCCTGGGAGCCGCAGGAGTCGTCGGTGGCGGCCTGGGAGCCGCAGGAGTCGTCGGTGGTGCTGGTGTGGGCTCCAGCCCCGTCGTCAACGCTGGTGTGGGCTCCAGCCCCGTCGTCGACGCTGGTGTGGGCTCCAGCCCCGTCGTCGGCGCTGGTGTGGGCTCCAGCCCCGTCGTCGGCGCTGGTGTGGGCTCCAGCCCCGTCGTCGGCGCTGGTGTGGGCTCCAGCCCCGTCGTCGGCGCTGGTGTGGGCTCCAGCCCCGTCGTCGGCGGTGCTTGGCGGCGCGGAGCTGGCACCGGTGCTTGGCGGCACGGAGCTGGCACCGGTACCTGTCGTGGTGCTGGTACCGGAGTGGGCTCCAGCCTTGGAGTTTGTGCTGGTGTGAGAACCAGACTGGGAGCAGGTGTCGGCTTCAGCCGAGGAGCAGGTGTCGGCTTCAGCCGAGGAGCAGGTGTCGGCTTCAGCCGAGGAGCAGGTGTCGGCTTCAGCCGAGGAGCAGGTGTCGGCTTCAGCCGAGGAGCAGGTGTCGGCTTCAGCCGAGGAGCAGGTGTCGGCTTCAGCGGTGGAGCAGGTGTCGGCTTCAGCCGAGGAGCAGGTGTCGGCTTCAGCCGAGGAGCAGGTGTCGGCTTCAGCCGAGGAGCAGGTGTCGGCTTCAGCCGAGGAGCAGGTGTCGGCTTCAGCCGAGGAGCAGGTGTCGGCTTCAGCCGAGGAGCAGGCACAGGGGTCTGCCGAGGAGAACTAGGGGACTGGCTGTGAGCAGGACTAGGACTATGATGAGTGATAAGACAAACACTAGGACTCGGGCAAGGACTTGAGAGAGGACCAGGACTTACAATCACACTAGTGCTTTGAGAAGGGCTTGGGCAATGACCAGGACTTACAGTCATACCAGGGCTTGGGCAAG
Source organism: Nerophis ophidion (assembly GCF_033978795.1). Lineage (NCBI taxonomy): Eukaryota > Metazoa > Chordata > Actinopteri > Syngnathiformes > Syngnathidae > Nerophis > Nerophis ophidion. The sequence goes on along the minus strand of NC_084612.1, from coordinate 12,744,827 downwards.
AACTAGGACAAACGGTCAAACTAGGGCTTGGGCAAGGACTGGGACTAACAATCAAACTGGTGCTCGGGCAAGGACTAGGACAAAGACTAGGACTTACAGTAACACTGGGGCTCGGACAAGAACTTGGGTAAGGACTAGGGTTCGGACTAAGACCACGAGGGGAATCAGTACTAATATTACAAAGGCAAGAAACAAGACTCGGGACCGGACTCGAAACAGGACTCGGACTACGGATCAGTCTACGAGTGGAACTAGGACTACGACGACGACGAGAAAGACTAGGACTACAACTAGAATCAGAACGGAAACTCGGACCAGGACTTGGACTACGACTCAGTCTACAAGTCGGTCTACGAGTAGGACTAGAGCATGGGCTACGAAGAAGGCTGGGACTCGAACTCTGAGAGAGACTGTGACTAAAACTAGAACTAGGGCAAGGACGGAACACAGGTGGAGGAGGTCTAAGAGGGCGTGACTTGACCGGGGAGAACACAGGTGGAGGAGGTCTAAGAGGGCGTGACTTGACCGGGGAGAACACCGGTGGAGGAGGTCTAGGAGGCCGTAGTGGCTTAACAGGTTTAACAGGGGTGAACACCGGTGGTGGAGGTCTAGGAGGCTTAGTAGTAATACTGGCCCTCCCCTCAAGACCCGGATTCCAGACGGGGCCCAGTTGGACAGAGGCTGACCGTAAGGGCGGGCGGTGGGAGGTTTGGAGGAGGGCAGGCTCCTCCCCTCTAAAATGTTCAAAATCCTCACTAAATGAGGTGGAAAAAGGCACGGATTCAGGCGGAGAACGAGACTTGAGAGGGGGGGAAGCGGGTATGGGGGGTGAAGACTGACTAGAGTCATAGTAGTGGCGGAAAATGTCCTGGTAATAATTAATTATATTATTAAAGTCATTGTTGGGGGTGTGACTGGGCTTGGATGTGCTACAATTATCCTTGAAAATTTTCTTATATAAAATTAGGTCCTTGGGTGGAATGGGAGAAAGTTCATCTTCAAAAAACTCCTCATCACTAAGGTCAAAAAAATGTGCAGAGGAATCCACTAAGGTGTTAACGGTGACGTCATAGGGGGGCGTGAACGGAGTGACGTCACTGTGAGTGACAGGGAAGGCGGAAGATGGTGGGATGCTAATGGGAATAGCAACATGGTGACTGGGAACGGGAGAAGTGAACAAAGTACCAACCCGTAGAGAAGAGTCCTGGGTTTGAGCGGAGGAGTACTTGGTCGGGTATGCTGCTTGTCGGGAACGGTGTCCTGGAGGATCCAGCGCGAGGTGACGCGTTTCTGCTCGCCAGTTTCTGTTACGTTTGCGCGGCATCGTGGATGCGCGGGGAGTGTCGCCTCTCGATGCGCAGGATCACAGCAGGCAGGAATGAAGGTATGAACAGCCTTTTAATATGAAGTTACAAAAGAACACTGGTACCAAAGAGCAAATCAAAGGCGTGTCTGAGCACAGAAAACTAAATGCTAATATACACAGAAGACAGAGTTCGAAGTCCATAAAGCGCGAGCCAAGCGCGCGGAGGCAAGCTACATTTAGCAAGCAGAAAAATAATCAGAGACCACTCACGTAACGGTTGCAGGTGCAAACAAACTGGCGAGAGCGAACTAGGTAGCAGAGGGGCTTAAATACAGAAAACATAATTACAAACCGGTGTGTGAATGAGCCATGCAGGAGGAGCAAATAAGTTGTCATGGTGATGAATGTAAATAAGGAAGTGCGCTAACAAACGGGATCGGTAGAGTCCAAAACATGATCAAAACATAGTAGGACAATACAAAAAAGACAAACATGCTAGAGATGTGTGATCCGGAAGCCGGATCACAACAATGTTGTTTGTATTGGCAGCCCTGTATGACGTCACAGGGAAATGGACAGTCACATCGCAAATAGCGAAAATCAAGAACTTTAAAGCTTTTTCTAGGGAATTTCCGGGGGGTGTAAAATTTTGAAAAAAACTTCGAAAAATAAAACAAGCCGCTGGGAACTGATTTTTATTGTTTTTAACCCTTTTGAAATTGTGATAATGTTCCCCTTTAACATACTCTGAGGTCACATCGTTATATTCAATATTCAATATTTAATCCAGTATAAAATGCCCTTAGTGTCCTCTTGGACTAAATGCCCTTCGTGTCATGGCAGAACAGATTCACTCAATCGCTATTCGAGGATGAAAAGAGTGCCGTCTCTTTTTGGATGAAGTGCCTTTAAGTCTCCTCTAGGATGAAATGCCCTCAGTCTCCTTGAGGACAGAAGCTGGAGTAAATACAGTAGAGCCTTGTTCTCCCCCTTAATTATTTGTTGGCGTATCTTCTGACTAATGTGTTGAATGTTGGGGTTTTCCACAGTTTTCCGCTGTATTGATCAACTGGTGGCTCAGTATCTTTGTCTCCATGTGAACAATCTTCGCAAAAACACTGCAAGGAAAATCTGAGACCCCCCGCTGGGACGCCTTCAAAGACACTTTTTACCCCCACTCTATCGGACCTTGTTATCTATTCACCCAGCCCCCTCCACCTGGCCTCACCCCCCCCTGCTGTGGTGCCTTCAAAGATACCCATGTCACTCCAGCAACCCCAGACCCTTATTCTTTTCTCTCTTTTTTGACAAACCCGTCTCCTGTGTGCAAAATTCACAATGAAGCCTACAGAAGATGATGGGAAAAATGATTTAAAAAAAAAAAAATTGCTTGAGGAAAAAAATCAAAGTGTTGTAAAGTGAAGGCAAGCTGCCTGCTTTGGCAGGGTCTCTGCTCTCTGTGCTGCCATTGAAAGCTTCTTTTTTTCATGTGTTCCGTGTGCTTTGCCGGACCAATTAAAAGCGACTTGGCTACTTTGCCATGCAGAGGTGGAGGAGAATCGAAAGACGTTGTTTTGTTTCTCTCCGAGGAGCCGGACTGACGCAAGTGGAGGATGTGGACAGCGCCAACAGCAATCGAAATGGATTACTACGCTCCCATTCTCGAGTAATGCAGGGAATAATTGAACTCGCATGCTTCTGAATTTACTGTGATGGGATTTAATGATGAGGTGCTGCCAAAAAAAAAGGTCTTGTTTCCATTTCGTCCAATTATCTTTGTATCTGTCATGTCACATGTTCAAACAATCTCGCTAATGCGGCTCACTTTCAAGCTCCTCTTGGATCAGTTGACATTTTCTTTAAATGTACAAACAGAAAAAAAAAAAAAAAAACTCTGTAAGACTGTCAAATCTATAATTGTTGTTTGGAATAATTGCAGTTTTTAAGTAAACTTTGGATTAAAGAAATAATAACATCAAAAGAAAATCTATGCGTACGATCCGTGCGCGGCATGCTTTATTAAAGGTCTAGCCATCAAAAAGCACAAACAAAACCTTTAATGAGCATAACGGGTTTTAAAATACAGTCAATATAATGAACCACTGGCATTTAAATCCGTTATTGTTTGTCAGGGAAATCCCCAACAAGTGCTAAATAACTTGAAAAAAAAAACACATTATTTTCATATTTGACTATGTTAGTGCAGTGTTTATTATTATATGAATACAGAGCATCCGCAAAGTATTCACAGTGCTTCACTTTTTCTACATGTTGTTATGTTACAGCCTTATTCTGAAATGGAATAAACTCATTTTAAAGTTCTCCAGACAATACTCTATCACAGGGGTCCCCAACCTTTTTGAAAGCAAGAGCTACTTCTTGGGTACTGATTAATGCGAAGGGCTACCAGTTTGATACACATTTAAATAGATTGCCAGAAATAGCCAATTTGCTCAACTTACCTTTATTAAATAAATCTATATATATATATTAAAAAAAGGGTGTTTCTGTCCGTCATTCCGTTGTACATTTTTTTTCCTTTTACGGAAGGTTTTTTGTAGGGAATGAATTATTAAAAAAAACACTTAAGTGAACAGTTTAAAAGAGGAGAAAACACGGAAGAAAAAAATAATTTAATTAAATTTTGAAACAGTTTATCTTCAATTTCGACTCTTTAAAATTCAAAATTCAACCGAAAAAAATGAGGAGAAAAATTTGCTATTTCGAATCTTTTTGAAAAAAATCTAAAAAAGAATTTATGGAACATCATTAGTAATTTTTCCTGATGAAAATTAATTTTAGAATTTTGATGACATGTTTTAAATAGGTCAAAATCCACTTTGAAATATGATTTAAATTTGATTCTACAGATTTTCTAGATTTGCCAGAATAGTTTTTCTGAATTGTAATCATAAAAAGTTTGAAGAAATATTTCACAAATATTCTTTGTCGAAAAAACAGAAGCTAAAACAAAGAATTGAATTAAAATGTATTCATTATTCTTTACAATAAAAAAATAACAAAAAATTACTTGAACATTGATTTAAATTGCCCAGAAATAAGAGGAAGGAATTTAAAAGGTAAAAAAGTATAAGTGTTTAAAAATCCTAAAATCATTTTTAAGGTTGTATTTTTTCTTTAAAATTGTCTTTCTGAAAGTTATAAGAAGCAAAGTAAACAAATGAATTAATTTATTTAAACAAGTGAAGACCAAGTCTTTAAAATATTTTCTTGGATTTTCAAATTCTATTTGAGTTTTGTCCCTCTTAGAATTAAAAATGTCGAGCAAAATGAGACCAGCTTGCTAGTAAATAAATACAATTTAAAAAATAGAGTCAGCTCACTGGTAAGTACTGCTATTTGAACTATTTTTAGAACAGGCCAGCGGGCTACTCATCTGGTCCTTATGGGCTACCTGGTGCCCGCGGGCACCACGTTGGTGACCCCTGCTCTATCATGACAATTTCAAAATGTTTTTATTTTTTTTGCAAAGTTATTAAAAACAAAAATAAAAATAAAAAATCACATATGCATAAGTTAGGGTTGTACGGTATACCGGTAGTAGTATAGTACCACGATACTAATGAATCATATTCGGTACTATACCACCTCTAAAAAGTACCGGTCCACCACCTCGCCTCCATGGCGACATATAAAGTAAGTTTCTTACAAGCATCACCCCTGCAGGACGATTAATAATTGAACATGCTTTACTACACACCGTAGCTCACCGGCGTCAAAATGTAAACAAACGCTATTGTTCGGTCTACACCTAACATCCACTGTAGTGATACCAAGTACAGGAGCGTATCTAGTCGATATTTTTTAGCATCACAACATGTTATATGATGTTTATGAACTCAGGAAATATGTCCCTGGACACATGAGGACTTTGAATATGACCAATGTATGATCCTGTAACGACTTGGTATTAGATTGATACCAACATTTGTGGTATCATCCAAAACTAATGTAAAGTATCAAAAACAGAAAAATAAGTGACTATTTCATTTTAACAGAAGTGTAGATAGAACATAATAGAAAGTAAGCAGATATTAACAGTAAATTAACAAGTTGATTAATAATTCATTTTCTACCACTTGTCCTTAATAATTTTGACAAAATAATAGAATGGAAAATGACACAATGTGTTACTGCATATGTCAGCAGACTAAAATTGGAGCCTTTGTTTGTTTACTTACTAATAAAAGTCAAGTTGTCTTGTATGTTCACTATTTATTTAAGGACAAACTTGCAATAAAAAACATATGTTTAATGTAGCGTAAGATTTTTTTGTTAAAATAAAACCATTCATGCAATTTTTTGTGGTCCCCTTTATTTAGAAAAGTACCGAAAAGTATCGAAATTGATGATTGGTGGTTTGCTGAAAAGATGGTCGTTCTTCTTGAAGGTTCTCCTTTCTCCGCAGAATAATGCTGTCGCTCTGACAGAGTGACCATCGGGTTCTTAGTCACCTCCCTCACTAGATGTGGAAATCTACAGAGACATCCATCCATCCATCCATTTCCTACCGCTAATTCCCTTTTGAGTCGCCGTAGGGCGCTGGTGCCTATCTCAGCTACAATTGGGCGGAAGGCGGTGTACACCCTGGACAAGTCGCCAACTCATCCCAGGGCCAACACAGATAGACAGACAACATTCAAACTCACATTCACACACTAGGGCCAATTTAGTGTTGCCAATCAACCTATCCCCAGGTGCAAGATTTTGGAAGTGGGAGGAAGCCGGAAAACCCGTAGGGAACTTACGTAGTCATGGGGAGAACATGTAAACTCCACATAGAACATGGGTGTCAAACTCTGGCCCGCGGGCCAAATTACAATTTAATTTGGCCCTTGAGGCAATATCAAATTAACATTAGAGCTGGCCCGCCGGTACTATAAAGGCACTGCCTTTAGCGTTGTCTACAATATGTTTTCACGTCCGCTTTTACTCCATACAAACAGCGTGCCGGCCAAGTCACATGATATATGCGACTTGTACACACACTTAAGTGAATGCCATGCATACTTGCTCAACAGACATACAGGTCAGACTGAGGGTGGCCGTATAAACAACTTTAACACTGTTACAAATATGCGCCACACTGTGAACCCACACCATACAAGAATGACTAACACATTTCGGGAGAACATCTGCACCGTAACACAACATAAACACAACAGAACAAATACCCAGAACCCCTTGCAGCACTGACTACCACCAAAACCCGCCCCCCACCACCAACCCCACCCATCTCATTATTATTGTATTAAGATTTACTAGCCTGTGGAAAAATGTAATGTTGATATTTACCTCAGAAGGCTGCAAAAAGAAAAGAGGCATAAGATGTTTTATTTAAATTGTATTTATTTGACCATTAATTTTTTTTTCGTTTGTTTTTTGAATGTTGATTTTGCACTATTAAGTTATATAATTATTGCTTGTTCCATATTCATTGTTCAAGCAAATCAGTGGAGCAAACTGAGCAATAATTAACAATTCATTCATGCACTTTCTCTTGTTACTTCAAGGCTTGAATGTTTGATTCATTCATTATTGTTATTTTATTTTCAAATTTATTATTAGCCTGTGGACAAAGTTTATTTTGATATTTACCTCAGAAAGCTGCAAATAGAAAAGAGGCACACAATTTTTATTTAAATTTTATTTGATATGCCATTGATATTTTTTAATTATTATTATTTTTCTAAACTCGATTTTGCATGTCACTATAAAGTTATATAAGCCTTGCTTGTTCAATATTTAATGCAAAACTTGTTTGGGTCCCTATTAAAAGGTTCATTTGTTCGACCTTGGCCCGCGGCTTTGTTCAGTTTAAAATTTTGGCCCACTCTGTATTTGACTTTGACACCCCTGCCATAGAAAGATCGAACCCAGGACTATTCAGGACCTTCGTATTGTGAGGCACATGCACTAACCCCTGGGCCACCGTGCTGAAAAAAAAAAATCACATATGCATAAGTAGGGTTGTACAGTATACCAATATTAGTACGGTACCGCAGTACTAATTAATCATATTTTGTACTATACTGCCTCTAAAAAGTACAGGTCCACCACAAATCCTCGCCCCCATGGCGACAAAAAAAGTATGTTTCTTACAAGCATCATCCCTGCAGGACGAGGAATTGTAGTTCAACAGCGTCAAAATTTAAACAAACGCCATTGGTGGATCTACACTTAACATCCACTGTAATGATACCAAGTACAAGAGCTCATCTGGTCGATACATAGTAGTATCGACCAGATGAGCTCTTGTACTTGGTATCATTACAGTGGTACCAAGTACTGCTATGATTACATCGATATTTTTTGGGATCACAACATCTTGGTTTGTTTAAAAAATATATATATATGATGGTTATAAGCTCAGTAAATATGTCCCTGGACACATGAGGACTTTGAATATGACCAATGTATGATCCTGTCACGACTTGGTATCGGATTAATACCCAAGTTTGTAGTATCATTTAAAACTAATGTAAAGTGTAAAACAACTTTGAAGTTTGAAGTGAAGTGAATTATATTTATATAGCGCTTTTTCTCTAATGACTCATAGCGCTTTACATAGTGAAACCCGATATCTAATTTTTACATTTAAACCAGTGTGGGTGGCACTGGGAGCAGGTGGGTAAAGTGTCTTGCCCAAGGACGCAACAGCAGTGACTAGGATGGCGGAAGCGGGGATCGAACCTGCAACCCTCAAAGCTGGCACGGCCAATCTACCAACCGAGCTATACCGCTCAGTAAGTGATTATTTAATTTTAACAGAAGTGTAGATTGAACATGGTAAAAGAGAAAGTAAGAAGATTTTAACAGTATAAAAACGTGCAGATTAATAATTCATTTTCTACCTCTTGTCCTTAATAATTTTGCCAAAATAATAAAATGAAAAATTACACATCCTGTTTCTGCATACGTCAGCAGACTGAATTAGGAGCCTTTATTTTTCACTTACTACTAAAAGACAAGTTGTCTTGTATGTTCACTATCTATTTAAGGTCAAACATGCAATAAGAAACATATGTTTAACGTACCGTAACATTTTTGTTGTTGTATAGCTCAGTTGTTAGAGTGGCCGTGCCAGCAACGTGAGGGTTGCAGGTTCGATTCCCCGCTTTCGCCATCCTAGTCACTGCCGTTGTGTCCTTGGGCAAGACACTTTACCCACCTGCTCCCAGTGCCACCCACACTGGTTTAAATGTAACTTAGATATTGGGTTTCACTATGTAAAGCACTTTGAGTCACTAGAGAAAAGCGCTATATAAATATAATTCACTTCACTAAAATAAAGCCATTAATGCAATTTTTTTGTGGTCCTCTTTATTTAGAAAAAGTACCGAAATGTATCGAAAAAAAGTATCGAAATACATTTGGGTATCGGGACAACACTATACATAAGTATTCACAGCTGTTGCAAAGAAATGGCTTCCTTCTGCCCACTATACCATACAAGCCTGATTGGTGGTTTGCTGAAAAGATGGTTGTTCTTCGCCGCAGAAAAATGCTGTAGCTCTGACAGAGTGACCATCGGGTTCTTACTCACCTCCCTCACTACTGTGGCAATGTACAGAGACATCTTGGATGAAAACCAACAATTTCCATCCAACCTGATGGAGCTTGAGAGGTGCTGCACAAAGGAATGGGCATTGTCTTCAAAAGGACTTGAGGCTGCAGTAACAAAGTATTGAGAAAATGCTGTGAATACTAATGTATATGCGCTTTTTTTGTTTTAAATACAGATGCAAAATAAGAGTAAAAAGATATTCAATTAGTCATTAGATTAGATCAGTGGTTCTCAAATGGGGGTACGCGTACCCCTGGGGGTACTTGAAGGTATTTTTTAAAATATTCTAAAAATAGCAACAATCCAAAAATCTTTTATGAATATATTTATTGAATAATACTTCAACAAAATATGAATATAAGTTCATAAACTGTGAAAAGACATGCAACAATGCAATATTCAGTGTTTACAGCTAGATTTTTTGTGGACATGTTCCATAAATATTGATGTTAAAGATTTTTTTTTTTTTTGTGAAGGAATGTTTAGAATTAAGTTCATGAATCCAGATGGATCTCTACTTTAAGTTGATGATTATTTCTATGTTTAGAAATCTTTATTTATGATTGAATCACTTGTTTATTTTTCAACAAGTTTTTAATTATTTTTATATCTTTTTCTCCTAAATAGTTCAAGAAAGACCAATACAAATGATCAATATTTTTCACTGTTATACAATTTAATAAATCAGAAACGGATGACATAGTGCTGTATTTTATCTCTTTCTCTTTTTTTCAGCAAAAAATGCTTTGCTCTGATTAGGGGGTACTTGAATTAAAAACATGTTCACAGGGGGTACATCACTGAAAAAAGGTTGCGAACCACTGGATTAGATAGTACTTTATCTATTCCTTCAGGAAAATTAAAATTTTCAGCACAATCCCATTCAAGATCAGACAAACATTACAGGGAGACAGAACAGGATTGCTGACGGGTCTGCCGGCTTCCAGCGCCCCTTACAAAAAAAGGTGAAATACAGGTAAACAAGGTTAAAATAAAATAAAATAAAATAAAATAAATCGGTCTAAGCCATGGGCCCTGGAGAGGGGGTCCAGACTGAGGCCAAGGGAAAAAAACAACAACAACAACTCATAGCCATAGTATAGTATGGGGACGGCGTGGCACAGTGGAAGAGTGGCCGTGCGCAACCCGAGGATCCCTGGTTCAATCCCCACCTAGTACCAACCTCGTCACATCCGTTGTGTCCTGAGCAAGACACTTCACCCTTGCTCCTGATGAGTGCTGGTTAGCGCCTTGCATGGCAGCTCCCTTCATCAGTGTGTGAATGTTTGTGTGAATGGGTAAATGTGGAAGTAGTGTCAAAGCGCTTTGAGTACCTTAAAAGGTAGAAAAGCGCTATACAAGTACAACCCATTTATTTATTATTTACACATCCCTCTCGCATGTGTGTAAGAGGGAAACATCAAAGGACATGAAAGACATTAAAGCAGCGGCGCTGATACAACCAGCCATTTCTACATACAGCAATGAATACAAAGTAAAATAAAAAAAATACAATGTAATGGTAATTGGGTTGTACTCGTATAGCGCTTTTCTACCTTCAAGGTACTCAAAGCGCTTTGACACTACTTCCAAATTCACCCATTCACACACAGTTGGAGGAAGCTGCCATGCAAGGCGCTAACCAGCACCCATCAGGAGCAAGGGTGAAGTGTCTTGCTCAGGACACAACGGACGTGAAGAGGTCGGTACTAGGTGGGGATTGAACCAGGGACCCTCGGGTTGCGCACGGCCACTCTCCCAACTACGCCACGGCGTCCCTGTGGTCCTCTGCTGGGGTGGAAAGAGCACGGCCAGAGACAGGAGCAGACCCAACAAAGGGTATTTATGGGGTATTGTGAATTTTGGGGACAAACTTGAATTCGTCACATTTTGGAATAAAGCTGTAACATAACAAAATGTGTGTAATAGTGTGATGTTGTTGCGCTATATTATGAACGAGACAGGGTGTTATGTTTTATTTTGAAGTATTGGTTTTATTTTGAAGAACCGGATGTCCGGTGCAGAAAGTGACTCTGCGTTTTTTTCGGATATTTACTTTCTCTTTGCTGATGAGGTAATAGTTCTTCATTGCTCTGTTTCTTGTGTAAATATTATTTCTAAACTTTCATAATACTTTAAAAGTTAAAACATTAATGTTGTAGGTATAAATGATGTGTTGTTTTAAGTATTTGTTTATGCACAATTTTGTTAAGTAAGGATTAGAGCGTCGAATGTTTGAAATGTTTGGTCATAATTACACATAGTATTTACGCAGGTATCACTCCGCCAGAAAAGTAGAGACCTGTGTATGTGTTTCATGTTTCCAACAAAAGGTATGTGGATTTGTGGATTATTATTATTTTTTTGTGATAAAACATTTTTGTTATTGTAAGTTAAATTATTATTTTATATAAATTAATGTTGTTTACTTCCTCTTCTATCAGACTTTTGATGATGAGCTATCACTCCGCCAGAAAAGTAGAGACCTGTGTATGTGTTTCATGTTTCCAACAAAGGTGGTCAATAAATGATGAAACGACGGAATGGTGGAGTGTCTCCTACTTATAAAAAACTACACAACGCAGAATAAGACTCACTACATGTGGAAAAAAGTGAAGCGCTGTGAATACTTTCTGGATGCGCTGTATATTACATATTGAATATTATTAGGTAAAAAAAAAAAAAAAAAGCTGTGTGTATAAGAGCAGAGGCTAATTTTCAGGCACAAACTCTTCCAACATTGCATAATCCCACCTCACTCCCTCAATGTTTTGGACGTCCCCTGAGTGCAGGGAGCCTGCCTGTACTGGTCTATTGATTGGGCACGGGGCTGCAGCTCACCTGCTAATTGAAAGCCGATCAGCGCCCCGGGGCAGAGCTGTAAAACAGGCCCCTCGTGGCATTAAAGGCTGAAGGCTGACGGGCGACTGTAAATCCAGCGCTGCTAATAGTGCTGCTGTACGTGTGTGTGTGCGTGTGTGCATGTGTGCATGTGTGCGTGCTTGTTCTACTTTATGTGTTCATATTATCTGTACATGTCAAGTTTGTGTTAGCATCCCTGGTGGTTTAATGGAACATGCTTCTGCCTTTCATGGCAGAGAGCATGGGGTTTATTCCAGGCCGGGGCTTAACATCCAGCATAAAAATTAAGACGAAATGACCAGAGACTTTGAAAAAGGCGAAAGTGAAACAACAAAAAGTCAAGTATGCGCTGCTATGTATTCGAAATAGGCAATTATTTTCACATGGGACAATAGATTAGAAAGTAAAGTTGGGTGTACTATTAAGTAGTCAGTATTGTCAGGGTTTGTACAGGGGAAGAAGACGGCACAGACAAACAGGGATGTCGCCTAACTCTATTTATTTAATTGTGAAATAACCCAAATATTTGTATGGTGTGCGACTATGTGTGGGAATTAAATGTTGAGTGTTACCCGTAGTTTTGAGCGAGAGGCGGAAGTCCAAAGAGGGGCAAGGCTGGCTCGGAGAGCAGGCATGTAGTCGGGGGCAATAGAGAGGCGTAAAAGTCTGTGTCCAGGCGGGAGGTCGAGAAACAAATGGGCAGCCAGAGAACCACGGGGGAAGACAGAGAGACGAGACGCACAGCTCGTATTGCGGGAATGGAGGTAGGCTACTGGAAGACGACCAGGGGGACACAAGACCAATAAACACGGAGGGGGAGAAAACACAGAGCGAGAGTTTCGGCTTACTGTACAGGAACAGGTAGCTACGTTCTGGCACAGGATAGCAGGTTGCTTTGGCTTAAGAAGGCAGGTCTTCTCATCAGGTAGATAGTACTTTATTGATTCCTTCAGGAGAATTCTTTCAGCGACAGGTGCGTTGTTCAAATTAACAAAACAAACGGAAAAAAAAAGACACTGAAAATGTGTGTTATTGTTTGTACTATAGCGCCGTTTATGGACGAGTTTGCTCACTGCAGGTGCTGCAATGCCCTTCTGTTTAGAGCTTTCAACTGGAAGCACAAGTGCCATTCCATCTTCTAGACATCCATAGAGTTTCTACTCGTGTTGATTCTTCATTCATCCCTCTAAGTAACGTTTTTAGGTTTGACAATATAACCAAAACTAGTTTTACTTACTATACTGGGAAATGTGTGGCATCTGTAAAAGTGTTTTCATGCATATTATGAAGTTAACTTTGTTAGCATTAGCTAATATGCTAGCACATTTACTAGTGTCTGTGTCAGTATCATTAACTCAGAATGATATTATTTTTGTATTGTTTCGGTAACACAAATTCCTCAGTAAATTCACCGCCTTCCGCCCGATTGTAGCTGAGATAGGCGCCAGCGCCCCCCGCGACCCCGAAAGGGAATACGCGGTAGAAAATGGATGGATGGATGGATTCACCAAAACCACACTGTGAGGTTGTTGAGTCTGTTTACAAGGGGTTGACTGTTTCAACTTGTGATTTTGTACTAAGGGCGGTAGGTACTCTTTTTTTTTTAAATTAAATGCATTTAAATGTAAATCACTTTGTTCTACATTTTTCAGCCGTGATCAAAAGTTTGCATACACTTGTAAAGAACATAATGTCATGGCTGTCTTGAGTTTCTAATAATTTCCACAACTCTTATTTTATTTGTGATAGAGTGATTGGAGCACATACTTGTTGGTCACAAAAAACATTCATGAAGTTTGGTTGTTTTATGAATTTATTATGGGTGTACTGAAAATGTGACCAAATCTGCTGGGTCAAAAGTATAGATACAACGTCAATATTTGGTTACATCTCCCTTGGCAAGTTTCACTGCAATAAGGAACTTTTGGTAGCCATCCACAAGCTTCTGGCAATCTTCTGGTTGAATTTTTGACCACTCCTCTTTACACAATTGGTGCAGTTCAGCTAAATTTGTTGGTTTTCTGACATAGACTTGTTTCTTCAGGATTGTCCACACGTTTAAGTCAGGACTTTGGGAAGGACATTATATAAAACCTTAATTCTGGCCTGATTTAGCCTTTACTCTATGTGTGTTTGGGGTCATTGTCCAGTTGGAACACCCAACTTCGCCCAAGACCTAACCTCCAGTCTGATAATTTTATGTTGTTCTGAAGAATTTGGATGTAATCCTCCCATTTACTCTCTGTAAAGCACCAGTTCAATTGGCAGCTAAACAGGCCCAGAGCATAATACTACCACCACCATGCTTGACAGGCGGCATGGTGTTCCTGGGATTACAAGCCTCATCTTTTCTCTTCCAAACATATTGCTGGGTATTGTGGCCGAACAGCTATTTTTTGTTTCATATGACATTACATGGACAAAGATAAGGCCTTCTGGAGGAAAGTTCTGTGGTCAGATGAAACACAAATTGAGCTGTTTGGCCACAATACCCAGCAATATGTTTGGAGGAGTAAAGTTTTATGTTCTTTATAAGTGTATGTAAACTTTTGACTAAAAAGTGCCATACAAATTATTTTATTGATTGATTGATTTAGCTGATTGGAGAGCGAGCCTGCGCAGCCAGTGGGTTCATGACGATATGCTTTCTGTTTTGCTTGATCAGAAGTTTTACTGCCATGTTGCAGACACCGTTTGGAAACAATTAAGGTCTGTAAATAAATATTTAAAAAATACTTTTGGGTAACTAACTTCACAGCGTATTTATTAGCGGCTTATAGTCCGGTGCGGTTATTATACACATTTTTTTATTTTTATTTTAAAATTTAGTGGGTGCGGCTTATATCTCAATGCGCTCTATAGTCCGGAATATATCTTAGATTGTTCCATGTAATGTATTGGGGTACGATAATTTGGACAGTACTGTAAATCAAAACCAGTGAAAATTGTGCTGAAAAGGGTTGTCGAAAATACTGTGAGGGTGCATGAGTGCTGCCGTCACAAGGAAGCTGCGATTCACTGAGAGAACCATGAATAACATCTACTGGGACATTTTCATCGTAAACTGGACCTCATGCACAGCCGCTTTGAACAAGTTTGGTGCGTGCACGATAACAGAGAGTATTCACAGGTACGAAAAGCAGGGAGTATGAAACAGATTTGACCGTCTTGAGTACAGTCAAACATGCTGGTGGTCGCTACATGGTCTAAGGTTGCGTGAGTGCTGCCGTCACTGGGGAGCCACGGTGTATCGAGGGAACCGTGAATTCCAACAAATACCGGGCCGCTTGGCAGTTTTACAACACAATAAGGAGCCCAAACACCACTCCTAGATGATCAAGTGCCTGAAAGGGATGCAGTGTCCATGTATGTCTCCTCCAGACCTGAACCCAGTTGAGTACTTGCAGGGAAAGAAGAACACAAGGGAGGAAGCGAGGAAAAAAGGAAAGGACAGACTGAAGGTGGAGGAGCAAAAGGTGCCTAACATCAACCAGTGACATCATCATGGAAGAGTGGAAGATGATTCCAGGGTGATTCCAAATCATGGGTTATTTTGATAACCCATTTTATGAGTTGCGAGTGTTGGGTTAATTTGGGAGTTTTTTTTTAAAAAGAGCAATCCATTTTTTTGGGTTATAAGGGTATTATTTTAACTAAATTGCTAGGTTTTCAAAATGATGAACCATTTTTGGGTTGTTTTTCAATAGGTAACACATTTTTGGGGTAAAAGGCTCATTTTATATTAAAAAGTTTTTTATTGAAGGGAGTTTTTTATGGATTAATCTCATTAACATTATTTACAATCACTTATATTATGTACATGAACATATTTGAGCATGCTGTATAGGACTACTGTGACCCTACACATTAAAGATGCACGGATAGGCAATTATATCATCCGCATCACCAAAATCGTCAGCCACCCACCGTCCACCCGAACCAACATTTTATCAGAACCGTAACCGCCCGCCACCCGCCCGCTGAAATACATCAGAGGTCGGCCACCTTTACCTTTCACAGAGCTTTTCAAACCCGTTTCACAGAGTAATGAAGACAATTGGAGCCGCTAACGTTCTCGCGATTATCCAATGGCATTCATTCTGATGACAAGAATATGGGCGTGCTGTGAAGCCATTGCCTTTGACACCTTCAACAACATGTACAAACGGATTGTTAGTCCGGCAACATGTTGTGTGCAGCTTCCGCAAACACACGTACAAGATTGAAAGGCATACTGGGTGATACAGAGTACACTGATGGTTGTGATATAAACAACTTTAACTCTTACTAATATGCGCCACGCTGTGAGGCCACACCAAAAAAGATTGACAAACACATTTCGGGGGAACATCTTCACAGTAACACAACATAAATGCAACACAACAAACACCCAGAATCCTTTGTATCTGTGACAATCCTAAATATATTTTACACCCCCGCCCACCTTACCGACATGGGGGGGGGGGGGGGGGGGGGGGCATTTGCTGCTAGCGGGGTGTATAAAATAGTCAGGAAGTATCATGGATTGCGTTTATGTTGTGTTACTGGGAGAATGTTCTCCCGATATGTGTTTGTCAATCTTGTTTGGTGTGGCTTCACAGCGTGGCGCATATTACTAAGAGTGTTAAAATTGTTTATATCACAATCATTAGTGTACTCTGTGTCACCCAATATGCCTTGCAGTCGTGTGCGTGTTTCCGCTGAAGCCACACACAACATGATGCTGGACTGACAAGCAGATCGTGTATGATGTAGAAGGCATCAAAGCCAATGGCTTCATAGCACGCCCTAATACTTACTATCTGGGTGACTGTCGGCAGTCATTCTAGAGAATATTAGCGTCTCCTATTGTCTTCTTCGCTTTATGACACGGGTCTTAAATGGCTCTTTGAATGGTAAAGGATACCGATCCCAGAACCATGTATAACAAATATTTCCGGATGGTTCAACCGCCACTCGCCCAAATCTAATTAAAATCTATTTTTTCGTCATGTCAAACGCCCGACCCGCGGTTTATCCGCGGACTGCGCGGATGAGACCGCAAACCGCGCATCTCTACTACACAGCAATTCTTGTAAAATAAAATCACACATATCTTGCTTTCGAGTATATTTTAATGTAATAAAAAATATCTTGATCAGTAGTTGGGAAGGAGTAGGACAAACTAGCAGTAACATTTATCATTTTTAACCAACTATTGGGTCAAGGAGCGCTAATTTGCGCAACCCAATAGTTGGGTTGGGAATATCCCAACATTGTAGTGACAAGT
Source organism: Nerophis ophidion (assembly GCF_033978795.1). Taxonomy (NCBI): domain Eukaryota; kingdom Metazoa; phylum Chordata; class Actinopteri; order Syngnathiformes; family Syngnathidae; genus Nerophis; species Nerophis ophidion. The sequence continues at coordinate 12,727,802 of NC_084612.1, read as the reverse complement.
GCTCATATCTTTTTCTTTTTTTAATGCATTCTAACTCCTACATACATACTAGCAAAAGTCAGCTAAAAATGGAGCCAATGGGTTTCGCTCTATTTCTCTAATAAAGCAATCTAAAAAGCATTTTATAAACACCCAGTATATATGTAATGTAGTAACAAACACATTCATACTAACATGTTATATTTACGTACTTTGGTAATTTTAAGCATACGGGGGCGTATCAGTTTCACAAATGCATTACAATGTTCGCTATTTCTTTTAACAACAAGACTCTTAATCATGACAGACCTCATGAGTGTCAAACTTGGACTTGGACTTTGCTTGTTTTTTTGCTTGTTTTGTTTTTTTAGGGACGGCGTGGCGCAGTGGAAGAGTGGCCGTGCGCAACCCGAGGGTCACTGGTTCAAATCCCACCTAGAACCAACCTCGTCACGTCCGTTGTGTCCTGAGCAAGACACTTCACCCTTGCTCCTGATGGTTGCTGGTTGGCGCCTTGCATGGCAGCTCCCTCCATCAGTGTGTGAATGTGTGTGTGAATGGGTAAATGTGGAAGTAGTGTCAAAGCGCTTTGAGTACCTTGAAGGTAGAAAAGCGCTATACAAGTACAACCCATTTATCATTTATCATTTTTCGATGCAGAGGATATTTAGGATGAGCCAGATGTGAATGTAAGAACATCTTGATTTATTAACACTAACACAAACAAACTACAAAAAGGCAAACAAAGGGCGCGCACAATGGCGGAGAACAAATACTTGGCTACAAAAACAAATGACTAGAACAAAGGCTGTAAACTATAAACGTGAAACAAAAACACTTGCGCTGTGGCATGAATAACAATCCAAAGACTTATGTGGCATGGACAGAATAATAAACAGCGTGGCAAGGAATGAAGGTAGATGGGTGATGTGGGAAGTTGCCAGGCCGACTACCTGGTAACACTGGCTTAAATAATAACTGTGCTCATTACTAACATGTGTGAGGGCTGAGGACAGGGGCGAAAATCCATGAGTTGGCATGTAGACGAAAACAAACCAGGAAGTGCAAAAACAGAACTGAGTGTCCAAAAAACAAAACATAACCTGACCAAACATAACAAAAACAAAACATGATCCATAGGCGTGACAATGAGTATCAAAAAAGGCTACATAAACCATGACTTACTCTACAATGTTTGCTCTCACTGGGATGCCGACGGATACAATGTTTATTTCTTCCTGTTTCTTAATCCTCACACAGGTTAAAAAAAAAAGAAAAAAGCTGGGCGCAAACACAAAGAAGGAGTGGCAAAAAACACGTCTTTCTGTGGCAGCATCAGAGAAAGTTTTACATGTAAACAAACTATGATGAGTTCAAGGATCGCTGAAATTAGTAGGACAAAACAGTGCTTGCCAAATACTCTCATCAGTGAAGCATGTTTAATAAAAACAATGTGATTTGTAATAATTAGGAATGTTTGTGTCATGTTTGTTCTCTTACAGAAAATATATTAAAACAAAACATATATTTTTTTCTTTGTCTTTTTCCAATTTCACACATCTCCAAAAGAGGTCCAGGGAGTCACTCGGGTGGAGCTAAAGATCTAGGCTGCTATCCCCCGGTTTATAATAACATTCTAGCATATACTGAGTCCGCTGCTGTTCACATTAATGACCCATGACTTCTGCGCCAGGTCCACTATTAACCACATTGTGAAGTATGCGGACCACACGACAGTAGTGGGCCTCATCCGTGACAACAATGACATGGACTACAGGGAGGAGGTGAAACATCTGGTTGACTGGTGCAGAACCAACAACCTGGTCCTGAACGTCGACAAGACCAAGGAGATCATTGTTGACTTCAAGAAGCACCAGTCCAGCCACGCTCCACTCTTCATCAACGGCACAGCAGTGGAGATGGTAAGCAGCACCAAGTTCCTGGGGGTGCAGATCACTGACAATATACTGTAACCTGGTCCCTACACACCGGAGCGCTTGTAAAAAGAGCTCAGCAGCGCATGCACTTTTTGCGTGGGATGAAAAGAGCACAGCTCCCTACCCCCATACTCACCACATTCTACAGAGGCACTATAGAGAGCCGGCTGACCAACAGCATCTCTGTCTGGACTGGAGCCTGCAAAGCCTCAGACTGGAAGTCTCTCCAGAGAGTGGTGAGGAAGGCGGAAAACATTATCAGGAATCCTCTTCTAACTATCCAGGAGATCGCAAAAAGCCGCTGCCTGACCAGGGCTCATAAAATCTGCACCAAGGACTGTTTTCACTGCTGGCCTCTAGAAAGAGGTTCTGCAGCCTCCGTAGCAGAACCTCCAGGTTCTGTAACAGCTTCTTCCCTTAGGATGTAAGACTCTTGAACGCTTCACAATTAAATTATCCTCTCAACTCCCCCCCAAAATGGATTAACTCGCTGGAATAAAAAAAGACAATATAACATACATCCATAAACATGGACACATGTGAAAAAGTGCAATGTATTTATCTGTAAAGTTCTCTATTTATTTATTTTTGCACCTTATTGTTTTTTTTTTGTTTGTTTTGTTTTTTTATCCTGCACTACCAAGAGCTAATGCAACAAAATGTTGTTCTTGTTTGTAGTGCAAGGTTCAAATTTGAAGGACAATAAAATGGAAGTCTAAGTCTAATAAGTCTATACTTATTTTTCCGCTTATAATATGTAAACACAGTATTGTCGGCGCTTTTTTAGATATTTTTTTTAGAGGGCTCAATAGACGCAATGACATCATTAGTCCCATCACCTCCATTGTTAGCTGACTTTTGCTATTGTCTATTTACCAGTTAAAAAAGCATTAAAAAAAACATATGTTCTTGTCTTACATAAGGATGGTGAACGATAGGCAACATTTCCCCCCCAAAAGGTAGTGTTAGACATTAAATATTCCCTCTTCAGACATGTTCACAGTTAGATATTGATTAATTTTCAGTGGATAGTATATTTATGCTATATGTACAAGCTGCACACTGACTACTCTTAAGTGTAAGCGAGTAAACTTTACTCCGTGAGTAATTTCCGTTACTTCCTAATCCGCATTACAGCTGAAGACGATTCATATCCACTCCCCCCACTCCCCCCGCCCCACACACACACACAAAGTATTTGTATTAGCACTCTCCTTTGAACTCAACGACGCCTCCATTAGCTCTTCTTGAAACACTTTGTCCCTCTCTGAGAGGATCGTGATTGAGGAGGGAGAAGGGGGACGCTCGAGGGGGGCCGCTCGCTGTCCTGCAGGACGGCACGCGGAAACAGAGGTTAATTGGATTGTAATTAGCGCCGGGGTGATTAATTGATAGCATCTGTAAATGTGGATGTTTCCATTGTAGATGTGACAAATGAGAGCATGCTAGGCCAGCGGAGGACAGGCGGCACAAAACGACACGCTCGGAGTGACAGGAAAAGACTTTTAGAGCTCCGTCCCATTAGATAATGAGTTGCAAAAAGTGTGTTGTGATTATCCATTCTTTTCAGCAAGCTTTAACCGCTATGCATGCTGTTCATTTATTTAGTTTACATAATGTTATCCCCCTCCCCAATGTGTGAATATACCATCTCTCACGTGTAGACATATGCTGAGATGTGACAAGCGTTAAAGATTGAGTGTGCAATAATTTCCCGCTGAGAACATTTGCAGGCCTTGACCATCCAACAGAGCCTCCTTTCAAATGCAGCATAATACGACACAGTGATGCTTTCAATGTCACCGAAAACGTATCACTCAGAAGTCGGGCAAATTAACACGGCTAACTTACGTCATATAAGACAGTGTTTTTCAACCACTGCGTGGTGTGCTGTGGGAGATTATCTAATTTCCCCTATTCGGGTTAAAAATCTTTTTTGCAAACCAGTAATTATAGTCTGCAAAATATGTGTTGTTGAGTGTCTGTGCTCTGTAGAGCTCGGCTGAGTAACTGTGTAATACTCTTCCATATTACTAGGTGGCAGCAGATAAATTGCTTTGTAGATGTCGGAAACAGCGGGAGAAAGCATGCAGGTAAAAGGGTGTCTAATGCTTAAACCGAACAATTTACAACAGCAGGTAACAAAGTTGGTTTTGCAAAGTAAGACCCCTTTAAAGATAGTGGAACATAAAGGTTGGAATTACATTACTAACATTACAGTCACATTTTAACAGCAACATCAAGCTAGTTTCACCAAAGACAAACAAAATCAATCTCACATCTTCCACATTCGTAGCTGTTGGCAGAGCTGCAGGTTTGATTTTAAAGATGTGAGTTGAAGATGGTAGGTGTATTTTTGTTGTCCTTTTTACAAAGCTGTCTGCTGTAAAGTAGTGGGAGTAAATATGCTGCTCATCTAGCAAAGGGCGATCAAAGGCAAAATGATGTCCATGAGGACGGAACACATCATAAAAACACAATTGTCTCAAACGTGTCAAGACAAATTATTGATTTTTCTCATGTTTGGTGCTCATAGCCAGGGTCTAAGAAACCATATTACTGTTCGATCATTAAAAAGTCAAACTTTTTTTAAAGAGTGTAAGGAATTTTGCACTGTGGTCCCCACAAGGACATAGTTAAGGTAATCAAATTAGTATTCTACCCTTTACTAAAAAACTAAATTATATTATGGGGAATGACTGCCAGATTCATTTTCAGGATCAAAAAACACATTAAAAAAACTTTTTAAAACTCTTTTTTTTAAAGAGTGTAAGGAATGTTGCACGGTGGGCCCCACAAAGACATAGTTAAGGTAATCAAATTCGTTATCTACCCTTTACTAAGAAACTAAATTTTATTACCGGAAATGACTGCCAGATTCATTTTCAGGATCAAAAAACACATTAAAAAGACTTTTTAGAACTCTTTTTTTTAAAGAGTGTAAGGAGTGTTGCACGCATACTTGCCAACCTTGAGACCTCCGATTTCGGGGGTTGGGGGGCGTGGTCTGGGATGGGGCGTGGGGCGTGGTTAAGACGGGAGGAGTATAATTCACCAACTCGAGTATTTCATATATATTTCATATCTCTATATATGTATATATATATATATATATATATATATAGAGATATGAAATACTTGACTTTCACTGAATTTAGCTATATATATTTATTTTATTATATATATATAAATAAAATAAATAGATGAATTTCCGACTGCACCTGTCAAATACACAGTAATAAAAACACAGTCGTTCTACTAACTGTACTGGGCTTGCTGGTTACTAAAAAAACAACAACAACACTTACCTTTCACTATTTGAGTAACCCTTGTTCTGCCATTTGGGTATTGGCGAGCGATCTCCGAATCCGGGAACATCCTTCACGGATTTGTTGTAGACATCCGCAAATGAGAACGGGATGTTGCTTCCAGCTATCAGCATAGCCATCTTTGTCTCAGCATAAGTTACACCATCGTGTCTCCATTTTGCGAGGTGGCCCATAATACTGGGTTGTGAACGATGCTGCGCTGCGGACGCTTTGTGCTTCACTGACCGTTCATGGCTGAGTATATCCGTTCGGCCGCCGTGTTCAATGGAGAAGTCTGTTCAACAAAATTTACAGGAAACATGCCCCTTCCCCTTCGAACTCTCCTGGATAAACTGGAATTCTTGTTTCCAATCGTTCGGGAACTTGCAAGCGTATTTCTTCATTTTGCTGGTCGACAGTTGTAATATATTGGGTTGGAGTCAATAACCAGGCGAGGTGATGAAGTTACGTCTCTTTACTGTGGGCTTCAGAACAGACTCCCTAATGCATGTTCCTTGACTGCACTTAAATGTAGAATATATGTAGAATTTATTTACTTTCTATTATATTCTATGTACAGTAGATGGCAGTATTGTCCTGTTTAAAAGGGTCACAACATTGCTGAGTCAGGTTCTCATGGAGCTGGAGGGCGCGTGGCCTCCAGCTCCGCCTGAATTTCGGGAGATAATTTGTCCCGGGAGGTTTTCGGGAGAGGCGCTGAATTTCGGGAGTGTCCCGGAAAATCCGGGAGGGTTGGCAAGTATGGTTGCACGGTGGTCCCCACAAGGACATAGTTAAGGTAATCAAATTATTATCTACCCTTTACTAAAAAAACTAAATGGTATGATGGGAAATGACTGCCAGATTCGTTTTCAGGATCAAAAAACACATTAAAAAACTTGTTGAAACTCTTTTTTTAAAGAGTGTAAGGAATGTTGCACGGTGGTCCCCACAAGGACGGAATTAAGGTAATCAAATGAGCCTCCAGCCAGGTCCTATCACACTACTCCAGACTGGCACCAAAGAGGCCACGTACCTAAATTAGCATTTCATCCCCCTTAGCGCAAAGGTAGTGGGGTACCACCTGTCACCCCTCCAATCTCCAAACCAGGTCCTGGAATTGGTTACCGATAAGGCAGGGACCATTTGCAGCCAGTCCCTGTAAAAATAACCTCTGGAGCGCCACTTTGTGGTTTGCACACTCTTGATAAATAAAGCTGGGGAAAATAGAGAAGATGACAGCAGGGGAAATATTTGCTGTTGTGTTTGGAGCGCATCTCGGAAGCAAAGAATGTGGGTCGGCATATTTGCACAGCTGCCTCGCAAGAACCAAGTGTTTGAGCGTGTGCCCGCTAGAGTCTATTTGTTTGTCAAAGTCACTATGCCTGTGTTGTGTAAGATATTTGGGCCTTTGCTTGTGTATTAATCCCCCCCTTTCTCTTTATATATATATATATATAGTACATTGGTGTGTGTGTGTGTGTGTGTGTGTGTGTGTGTGCGTGCGTGCGTGCAGTGTGCGTGATGGGCTATATATCTAGGGAGAAGCAAATCCATCTGTCTTTCTTGGATACAGGAGCCAGAAACAGGAAAGACGGAGAGGTTCTGCTGCTCGTTGCTTTCCTTATCGCCGCTCGCTCACCACATGTTCACCAGCTTTCCATCTTCCATCTTTCAAAGAAGAGTCGAGTCCCGAGAGAACACATTTGCATCATATGCAAATCAGGCGTTACCTCAGCCAAGCACAATGGCATCACCATTTGTTGGCCGGATGGCATCACGAAAAAATTACTGTTCAGATTCTAACATTTGGACCGCAACTCTGTCTCCTAATGTGTGTATGTGTGTGTGTGTGTGTTAGCGGCACTCTTTTAAAGGCCTACTGACATTAGATTTTCTTATTTAAACGGGGATAGCAGGTTGATCATTTCGCGATCTTGCCATATTTTTGCTGAAAGGATTTAGTAGAGAACATCGACGATAAAGTTTGCAACTTTTGGTCGCTAATAATAAAGCCTTGCCTTTACCGGAAGTAGCAGATGATGTGTGCGTGACGTCACGGGTTGTAGGGCTCCCCACATACTCACATTGTTTATAATCATAGCCACCAGCTGCAAGAGCTATTCGGACCGAGAAAGCAACAATTTCCCCATTAATTTGAGCAAAGATGAAAGATTCATGGATGAGGAAAGTTAGAGTGAAGCACGGAAAAAAGAAAATAAAAAAAAACAAAAGGCGACGGCTCCAGGCGGCGGCAGTGGGAGCGTTTCAGATGTAATTAGACACATTTACTAGGATAGTTCTGGAAAATCCCTTATCTGCTTATTATGTTAATAGTGTTTTAGTGGGATTATAAAGTCATACCTGAAAGTCGGATGGCTGCAGTGAACGCAAGTGTCTCTGAGAGAAGCCGAGGAGCCAAGATCACAGCTGCCTTTATGAGCTGCAGCAGGAGGTCGCATAATCCACTAAAGTCTCCGGTAAGAGCCGACTTAATATCACAATTTTCCCATCCAAAAACTTGCTGGTTGACGTAGAAAAAACATGTTCGCTTGACCGCTCTGTGTTAAGCTTCACAACAAACAAAGAAACACCGGCTGTGTTTTTTTTGCTAACGGCAGCTGCAATCCACCGCTTTCCACCAACAGCATTCTTATTTGACGTTGCCATTATTAATTGAACAAATTGCAAAAGATTCAGTAACACAGACGTCCAAAATACTGTGTAATTATACGATGAAAAGAGATGACTTTAAGCCGTGTGTGTTACTGGACTGAAATGTGCCCTCCAACCTATAACGTCACAAGCACGCGTCAACATAAGCGTCATCATTACGCGATGTTTTCAACAGGATACCTCGCGGGAAATTTAAAATTGCAATTTAGTAAACTAAACCGGCCGTATTGGCATGTGTTGCAATGTTAATATTTCATCATTGATTTATAAACTATCAGACTGCGTGGTCGGTAGTAGTGGGTTTCAGTAGGCATTTAAAGTATGTTTTAGAAGCTTTTGGTGAATTTTGAACTGGTAGTTCTAGTAATATGTGAAAGTAACCAACACATTAGGGTTACACGGTAGACCCGTATTGGTATAGTACCGCATTAGTAATGAATCAAATTCAGTATTATACCACCCCTAAAAAGTACCGGTCCCCCAGCCGCAGTCTGCAGTGTTGTAGCTACTTCTAAATCAGTTATCCCCGTGTCCATGGCGACAAATAAAGTATGTTTCTTATGAGTATCATCCTTGCAGGACGATACCGGTGTCGTGAATGTAAACAAATGCCATTGGTGGATCTACACTGAACATCCACTGTATTGATACAGTGGATGACAGGAACATATCTACTCGATACTACTATGATTACATCGATATTTTTTTAGCAGCTCAAAATATTTTTCAGTTTTTCTGTAATTTATGTTATGTTTATAAACTCAGGAAATATGTCCCTGGACACATGATGACTTTGAATATCACCAATGTATGATCCTGTAACGACTTCAGACTTCAAATAATTTTGACAAAATAATAGAATGATACAATATGTTACTGCATATGTCAGCAGACTAATTAGGAGCCTTTGTTTGCCTACTTACTACTAAAAGACAAGTTGTCTCGTATGTTCACTATCTTATATAAGGACAAACTTGTAATAAGAAACATATGTTGAATGTACTGTAAGATTTTTTGTTAAAAAAAAAAAGCCAATAATGCAATTTTTTGTGGTCTTCTTTTATTTAGAAAAGTATCGAAAAGTACCAAAAAGTATCGAAATACATGTTGGTACCGGTACCAAAATATTGGTATTGGGACAACACTACTACACATTCAACCAAGCTGAGATTATTTTGGTGTTTATTATTTGAGTTACAATCATTAGTGATTTCATGCTAAGAATGGGCGATATGGCCTAAAATTTATAATGCGATTTATGTTGCAGCCCCCTGCGATTTTGATTTATATCACAATATATTATTTTAGATATAAATGATAAAAGAAGCATTTTGAAAAAGGGGTTATAGTGGAGGCCCTTGGGGATATTTCCGTTCATTTTTGTCTAAAAGCGCCAAATTTGGCACAGGTGTAGCTCAGGGCATACTTAAATGATTTAGCTGGGGCGCCCGGACCTGTGACCTTTTGGGGTCGCCACGGCGGCCAGTCAAATATGGCCGCCACTTGTAATCAGAGGTGGGTAGTAACGCGCTACATTTACTCCGTTACATCATCTTGAGTAACTTTTGGGATGAATTTTACTTCTAAGAGTAGTTTTTATGCAACATACTTTTAGTTTTACTTGAGTATATTTATAGAGAAGAAACGCTACTTTTACTCCGCTCCATTTATCTACATTCAGCTCGCTACTCGCTACTTTTTTAATCGATCTATTAATGTTTGTTTTGTTTTTTCAAAGTAAGATCTACACATGCCTGCGTTTCACCAATCACTGGTGACGTTGGACCAATCAAACAGAGCGAGGCGGTCACATGACCGTCACAAGTAATACTCGACTTCAAGAAGTTGAAAAACTTATTGGGGTGTAACCATTGAGTGGTAAATTGTACGAAATATGTACTGTACTGTGCAATCTACTAATACAAGTTTAAAAGTTTCAATCATCCATCCATCTTCTTCCGCTTATCCGAGGTCGGGTCGCAGGGGCAACAGCCTAAGCAGGGAAACCCAGACTTCCCTATCTCCAGCCACTTCGTCTAGCTCTTCCCGAGGGATCCCGAGGCGTTCCCAGGCCAGCCAGGAGACATAGTCTTCCCAACGTGTCCTGGGTCTTCCCCGTGGCCTCCTACCGATTGGACGTGCCCTAAACACCTCCCTAGGGAGGCGTTCAGGTGGCATCCTGACCAGATGCCCGAACCACCTCATCTGGCTCCTCTCGATGTGGAGGAGCAGCAGCTTTACTTTGAGCTCCTCCCGGATGGCAGAGCTTCTCACCCTATCTCTAAGGGAGAGCCCCGCCACCCGACGGAGGAAACTGATTTCGGCCGCTTGTACCCGTGATCTTATCCTTTCGGTCATGACCCAAAGCTCATGACCATAGGTGAGGGTGGGAACGTAGATCGACCGGTAAATTTGACAGCTTTGCCTTCCGGCTCAGCTCCTTCTTCACCACAACGGATCGGTACAACGTCCGCATTACTGAAGACGCCGCACCGATCCGCCTGTCGATCTCATGATCCACTCTTCCCTCACTCGTGAACAAGACTCCTAGGTACTTGAACTCCTCCACTTGGGGCAGGGTCTCCTCCCCAACCCTGAGATGGCACTCCACCCTTTTCCGGGCGGGAAACCATGGACTCGGACTTGGAGGTGCTGATTCTCATTCCGGTCGCTTCACACTCGGCTGCAAACCGATCCAGCGAGAGCTGAAGATCCCGGCCAGATGAAGCCAGAGACCTAATCCTGCGGATAACAAACCGGAACCCCTCAACGCCTTGACTGCGCCTAGAAATTCTGTCCATAAAAGTTATGAACAGAATCGGTGACAAAGGACAGCCTTGGCGGAGTCCAACCCTCACTGGAAATGTGTTTGACTTACTGCCAGCAATGCGGACCAAGCTCTGGCACTGATCGTACAAGGAGCGGACCGCCACAATAAGACAGTCCGATACCCCATACTCTCTGAGCACTCCCCACAGGACTTCCCGAGGGACACTGCCGAATGCCTTCTCCAAGTCCACAAAGCACATGTAGACTGGTTGGGCAAACTCCCATGCACCCTCAAGAACCCTGCCGAGAGTATAGAGCTGGTCCACAGTTCCACGACCAGGACGAAAACGACACTGTTCCTCCTGAATCCGAGGTTCGACTGTCCGGCGTAGCCTCCTCTCCAGTACACCTGAATAAACCTTACCGGGAAGGCTGAGGAGTGTGATCCCACGATAGTTGGAACACACCCTCCGGTCCCCCTTCTTAAAGAGAGGAACCACCACCCCGGTCTGCCAATCCAGAGGTACCGCCCCCGATGTCCACGCGATGCTGCAGAGTCTTGTCAACCAAGACAGCCCCACAGCATCCAGAGCCTTAAGGAACTCTGGGCGTATCTTGTCCACCCCCGGAGCCTTGCCAGAGAGGAGCTTTTTAACTACCTCAGCGACCTCAGACCCAGAAATAGGAGAGTCCACCACAGATCCCCCAGGCACTGCTTCCTCATAGGAAGACGTGTTGGTGGGATTGAGGAGGTCTTTGAAGTATTCCTTCCACCTATCCACAACATCCGCAGTTGAGGTCAGCAGAACACCATCCGCACCATACACGGTGTTGATAGTGCACTGCTTCCCCTTCCTGAGGCGGCGGACGGTGGTCCAGAATCGCTTCGAAGCCATCCGGAAGTCGTTTTCCATGGCTTCCCCAAACTCCTCCCATGTCCGAGTTTTTGCCTCAGCGACCGCTGAAGCCGCACACCGCTTGGCCTGTCGGTACCTGTCCACTGCCTCCAGAGTCCTATGAGCCAAAAGGACCCGATAGGACTCCTTCTTCAGCTTGACGGCATCCCTCATCGCTGGTGTCCACCAGGGGGTTTTAGGATTGCCACCCCGACAGGCACCAACTACCTTGCGGCCACAGCTCCGATCAGCCGCCTCGACAATAGAGGTGCGGTCCACTCGGACTCAATGTCCAGCACCTCCCTCGTGACATGTTCTAAGTTCTTCCGGAGGTGGGAATTGAAACTTTCTCTGACAGGAGACTCTGCCAGACGTTCCCAGCAGACCCTCACAATGCGTTTGGGCCTGCCAGGTCGGTCCGGCATCCTCCCCCACCATCGCAGCCAACTCACCTTCAGGTAGTGATCGGTAGAAAGCTCCGCCCCCCTCTTCACCCGAGTGTCCAAAACATAAGGCCGCAAATCCGATGACACAACTACAAAGTCGATCATGGAACTGCGGCCTAGGGTGTCCTGGTGCCAAGTGCACATATGGACACCCTTATGTTTGAACATGGTGTTTGTAATGGACAAATTGTGACGAGCACAAAAGTCCAATAACAAAACACCACTCGGGTTCAGATCCGGGCGGCCATTATTCCCAATCACGCCTCTCCAGGTTTCACTGTCGTTGCCAACATGAGCGTTGAAGTCCCCCAGTAGGACAAGGGAATCACCCGGAGGAGCACTTTCCAGTACTCCCTCGAGTGTACCCAAAAAGGGTGGGTACTTTGAACCGCTGTTTGGTGCGTAAGCACAAACAACAGTCAGGAGCCGTCCCCCCACCCGAAGGCGGAGGGAGGCTACCCTTTCGTCCACTGGGTTGAACTCCAACGTGCAGGCTTTAAGCCGGGGGGCAACAAGAATTGCCACCCCAGCCCGTCACCTCTCACTGCTGGCAACGCCAGAGTGGAAGAGGGTCCAGTCCCTCTCGAGAGAAGTGGTTCCAGAGCCCTTGCTGTGCGTCGAAGTGAGTCCGACTATATCCAGCCGGAACTTCTCCACTTCGTGCACTAGCTCAGGCTCTTTCCCCCCAGTGAGGTGACGTTCCACGTCCCAAGAGCTAGCTTCTGTAGCCGAGGATCGGACCGCCAAGTGCCCTGTCTTCGACTGCTGCCCAGCTCACATTGCACCCACTCAATCAATCAAAAGTGTAAACAAAAAAAGACACTTTTTATTTCAACCGTACTTCCCGTCAAAAGCCTAAAGACTGATCGCACAGTTCCTGTCTTAAAAATAAAAGTGCCGCTCCATCGCGCCTGTGTTAACAAAATAAGAGTCTCCGAAAGCCAGCGCAAACAAGCTAGCAAGCCGCCAATGTATTTCTTGTAAAGTGTATAAAACGAATATTTAAGCTGGACAAATAAGATGCCAAAAACCAACGCCTTTCATGTGGAATTAGACAGAAAGGAGGAACTTTTTTTCTCCTCCATTTGAAAACGTGGACGTTATCAGCACTACTGTCTGATTCCAATCAATGCAAGTAACCAGAATCAGGTAATACACCAACTTATATTCTTGTTTTCATGAAAGATAGGAATCTATGTGTTAAACATGCATGTATATTCATTAAAACACCTTTGACATGTGAACAAAAACGGCAAAATAAATAAATATAAATTATATAATGTAAATATAAATGTATATATATATATATTTTTTTTTTTTGTATGTATGTGTATGTATATGATATGTGTGTGTATGTATATGTATATATGAGGTAGAGCACCTCGACTTGGTCATTTATTAAGTAATTGATTAACGTTGAAAACCTTTTGGGGTGTTACCATTTAGTGGTCAATTGTACGGAATATGTACTGTACTGTGCAATCTACTAATAAAAGTTTCAATCATTCAATCAATGCCTACTGAGCCTGTGGTGCTGTTAAGTTATTGTGGCTCAATGTGCATTAATTTTTTATTTATTTTAATGTACTATTATTAAATATATATTATTGTTTTAGTCGCTTAAGAGATATTCCTGGCTCTGAATTTGCTCGTTGCTATTTTTATGTTTTTGTGCATTATTTGTTGCCGTCATCATTAAACAAACAGGTTACTCATCAGTTACTCAGTACTAGAGTAGTTTTTTCACAACATACTTTTTACTTTTACTCAAGTAAATATTTGGGTGACTACTCCTTACTTTTACTTGAGTAATAAATCTCTAACGTAACAGTACTCTTACTTGAGTACAATTTCTGGCTACTCTACCCACCTCTGCTTGTAATAGCTTTTGTCTCTAACATTTGAAACAGATTAGATACAAATGTAAACTTGGTGTCCATTTCATGTGTTTTGACAATTATAAAATGTGTTTGGGTGCTCATTTTTTATTTGGGGTGTGTCCAGACCCCTAATTTGCATATTTCCAAGTAGTGTTTTGCAATTCTGAAGACTTTGTTATGAGTAAAACCTGGTGCAACATGCATGATTCCTTTCTAATGTTTATATGAAATGTTGATCGAAGCTTTTTAGGACTTAATAAGGAGGGGACAGCATGATCCTCATGCTTTCTAGCCCTTTTAAAACGAGAACTACTACAGTAGCTTCTACAGCGTTTGTGGTATTTGGCCTCATTTAATACAAGTGTTGATGCGATACCTGAACCATCATTCAATGGATCAATTGAAACATTTATACATTAAGGTACAGCCTTCGCCATTTCAATTAAATCTTTGAGATCCTTTTCTAGCTACAAAAGTCATTCGGTTTTGGGTGTTTGTAAGGGTCCATCAGACTGTAATTGGCAGAGACAACATAAGTCCCAATTGATGCTGCTGCCGTTACTATTACTATCAGATGATGTGGAGGCCATATTGTTTGATAATAGCTTCACTAAAAATGCATTACTTGAAAATAAAGTTGACACTGACTTTCTCTACTTTTACTATCAATCAATCAATCAATGTTTACTTATATAGCCCTAAATCACTAGTGTCTCAAAGGGCTGCACAAACCACCACGACATCCTCGGTAAGCCCACATAAGGGCAAGGAAAACTCACACCCAGTGGGACACTGGTGACAATAATGACCCAGTGGGACGTCGGTGACAATGATGACTATGAGAACCTTAGAGAGGAGGAAAGCAATGGATGTCGAGCAGGTCTAACATGATACTGTGAAAGTTCAATCCACAATGGATACAACACAGTCGCGAGAGTCCAGTCCAAACACAGCAGCGAGAGTCCCGTTCACAGCGGAGCCAGCAGGAAACCATCCCAAGGATAGCGGACCAGCAGCGCAGAGATGTCCCCAGCCGATACACAGAGGGACATAGAAGAAAAAGAAAAGAAACGGCAGATCAACTGGTCTAAAAAGGGAGTCTATTTAAAGGCTAGAGTATACAAATGAGTTTTAAGGTGAGACTTAAATGCTTCTACTGAGGTGGCATCGCGAACTGTTACCGGGAGGGCATTCCAGAGTACTGGAGCCCGAACGGAAAATGCTCTATAGCCCGCAGACTTTTTTTGGGCTTTGGGAATCACTAATAAGCCGGAGTCCTTTGAACGCAGATTTCTTGCTGGGACATATGGTACAATACAATCGGCAAGATAAGATGGAGCTAGACCGTGTAGTATTTTATACGTAAGTAGTGAAACCTTAAAGTCACATCTTAAGTGCACAGGAAGCCAGTGCAGGTGAGCCAGTACAGGCGTAATGTGATCAAACTTTCTTGTTCTTGTCAAAAGTCTAGCAGCCGCATTTTGTACCAACTGTAATCTTTTTATGCTAGACATGGGGAGACCCGAAAATAATACGTTACAGTAGTCGAGGCGAGACGTAACAAACGCATGGATAATGATCTCAGCGTCTTTAGTGGACAGAATGGAGCGAATTTTAGCGATGTTACTAATGTTACAATGAAATATATCTGTGGCTTTACATTCTATCTGTGTTGAAATATATGTGCGATACATTTTGGTAGATAATGGCTACGTTGTTATTATAGAAATTAAAGTGCTCAAATAAATGATCATAAATCTGATCATTCCAGTATGTTTCTGATGCTCAAAAAACCTAAAATAAAGTTTGCAAAAAGTATCAAACGTTAAGGTACACCTAATTTTTACATCGCCGCCATCTTGGAACAATGCTAATTAGGTGTCCAGTAGAGATGCGCGGATAGGCAATTATATCATCCGCAACCACATCACTAAAGTCGTCATCCACCCGCCAATCCACCCGAACCAACATTTTAACAAAGCCACAACCGCCCGCCACCCGCCCGTTGTTATATATCTAATATAGACGATGCAAGGCATTAGTGAGGTTAGACAGTGTAACTCCCTCCAAATAGCACAGACACAATGGCTTTCTTGAACTGATTTATTTGAAGGCTTCCTTTCCCTTCAAATTCACTGTGAAAAATGTGAATAAAAAAATAATAACATGCACAGCATGTGGATCAAACATTTTACCGAGTAAAATACCAACAAATGACAAACAAATACCTCGTTGGCCATACCCGGAAGTAGCTTCCTTACATCCGTCGACAGACCAAACGAGACACTTCAAAATAAAAGTATGCCCACAAACTGTTTCTAAGAGTGCAGCTCGTTTTTCGTATGTGGTTAACAACATTTAACTATTTATAAATGGTTGATTTCCATAGGCTAGTAAGGCAAAGTGTTGTACCTGACAAGTTTCGGCTACCTTGCTTCTGCAGCCTTCATCAGAGGTGTCACGTGATGTTAGCCTGATGTTGTCTGTGACGTGTTATATGGATTGTACCATCAAGAGTTTTCAGGTACAACACTTTACCTACTAGCCTGTATAAATCAACCATTTATAAATACACGTCAGTAGGCTAAATGAACCTCTTCAACATAACATTTAACTATGTATAATGTAGCGGCTGGCTACGGGGTGTTAGCCAATGACTTTGGCTGGGGGGCGGGACTTCCCGGAGAGATAGGGAAGTGACGTTGTCGACAGGAAGTGAGAGTTCGAGTTGTCCCGGGAAAAGCATTAGAGACATGAGAGCTGTTGTGTGGTTGTATTACATCTTGTGCAATAAAGACAAGACAAATGAAGAAGATGTATGAGCCTACATTTCTGGGATTATTACAATATATATTTCCAAATTAGTTCAACTGCCACCCGCCCGAATCTATTTAAAATTTATTTTTCCGTCATGTCACCCGCCCGACCCGCGTTTTTTTCAGACACACCCAATCATAAAGATGTTTTTTCCATCATATTTTATAATTGTCAAAAAACATGAAATAGGCACCAAGTTTGGATTTGTAGCTCATCTGGTTCAAATGTAGAGGCAAAAGCGTGTTGATGTGATGGCCATATTGGATCGGCCGCTGTGGCGACCCCAAACGTCACCGGCGCTGGCGCCCTAGCCAAATCATTTAAGTATGCCCTGAGCTACACCTGTGCCAAATTTGGCGCTTTTGGACAAAAGTGAATGAAAACACCCTAAAGTCTCCCTAAGGGCCCCCACTATTACAAAGGCTGCCAATTTGGCTTCTGATGTATTTAGTCATTCAACATTCCCAATTGTATTATTTTTTCAGAACTGTTGTTAAAATACTTGCTATGGTTACTGGTTAGACTTTGAACTGTTTTTAAGTTTTTTAACGGTTTTTAACTTTTCAACTGCTTTTTATCTAACACATTGTTCTTAGGGTAATTTGTATTTGCTTTTTCAATTTGTATTTTACTTCTGTTTTAGATGTTATTTGTTAGTCTGTCCTTTGCCTCTATTTCTTTGTGGTGTAAAGCCCTTTGTTTTTCAACCGTGGTTGTTTTTAAAGGGCTTTATAAATAAAGATGGTACGTATGGTATGATTACTCTTTGTTGTTTCTATCCACAATTATGTTACATGTTCGAAAAATGTATTCTTAAGTTTAAGTTTTTTGGGTACTTTATATTAGTTTTAAGTAATACTACACATTTGGGTAACACACTTAATCCAATACCAAGTAGTCACAGTGGCAGTATTAGTCATACTGATACTATTTTTCAAGATAATTTAATGATGACAGTTTTTATCACAATAATAATCAGACAAAAACATAGGATGACAGAGTGACAATATCAATTCAATAAATTAACAATTTCTTGCTTTTGGCTCTAATTTAAATCATTATTTTTTTGTCCTTAAACTACTGCTGTATTAAGGAACTTATTTGCTGAGTTGGTAAACAATAAGAAAAATGGCAAAAAAAATGTTGAGAGTAAAAAAAATCTAAAATATCAACCTGATACTGTATTACTTGGTATCGTTTTGTCTATATTTGTATCGATCCACCCACCTATGTTTATATTTAAGAGCTCTAGCTTGCAGATAGCATATCCTTCTGTGGTAAGCTTAACAATTTGAGGGTTCTTGGTTCGAATACTGCTACTGCCATCCAACTAAACAGTGATCCACCTATGGGCCCTGGAACCAAAGCACAGGTGAAGAATGGTTATGATTAGCACGGCCTACCAAATTTAGTATTTATTTGGCAGCGCTTGAATCTCGTCGACCCTACCCTGCACCGATTCACATTAAATACATCAGTGCCATGTTTTGGTACCTGAGTTGCGTGTGAGTCCTTGCACTTTGGCACTTGGCGATCACTCCAGCCGCACTGAGAGCGGATTCAGCCAAACTACCACTCGGTAGTGTTGCAATTTTCAATGCCAACAAAAAAAAATTGACTACATATGCTGAATCAGCTGTTTCACAGTGAATCAAACTTAAATTAATTGCTATTACAATGAAATAATTTCCCAAAGCCTACCCTATATTGTCTTCTTGTAAGATAGCATAAAAAAATCATATTTTGATAGATTTGTTACAACCATGTGCTTTTTGAGGTTAATGCTACAGAGACCACTTAAGACATTGATAACACATTCACAAAATCACAAACTGGTTAAATCTTTTTGAGGAAAAAAAACGCCTCAAAACAGCCAAACTTTCTGAAAAAGCTGAAGCAAATTCGGTCACGTTCGACTTCGACAATCACAAAAAAGCCAGTGAAATCCAGCGGGGACTAATTAGTTAACTTTTGCACTTCATTATGTTTCCCAAGCATAAGGCAGACTCTTCTGTTGGCAGTGCCATAAATCAATTGAAAGTGAAGTATTTATGGCCAGTAAAAGGTGGTTTATGCAGCTTAAGGCTCAAGCTAATTTGCATAGGATTAAGATTCACAGTGACGCTGTTGGTGGAGATGATAAAGGAGCAAGTAAGTAAGTTACCTTTCACATATGAATCAACACAGTACCGATTGCTTGTACCTGGGAATCGATATCAGTTTTTGGTAACATTTTAGTATGGGGAACATCCATCCATCTATCCATCTTCTTCTGCTTATCCGAGGTCGGGTCGCGGGGGCAGCAGCCTAAGCAGGGAAGCCAAGACTTCCCTCTCCCCAGCCACTTCATCCACCTCCTCCCGGGGGATCCAGAGGCGTTCCCAGGCCAGCCGGGAGACATAGTCTATCCAACTTGTCCTGGGTTTTCCCTGTGGCCTCCTTCCGGTCGGACCTGCCCTAAACACCTCCCTAGGGAGGCGTTCGGGTGGCATCATGACCAGATGCCCGAATCACCTCATCTGGCTCCTCTCGATGTGGAGGAGCAGCGGCTTTACTTAAATGACAGAGCTTCTCACCCCATCTGTAAGGAAGAGCACCGCCACCCTGCGGAGGAAACCCATTTCAGCCGCTTGTACCCGTGATCTTGTCCTTTCGGTCATAACCCAAAGCTCATGACCATAAGAGAGGATGGGAACGTAGATCGACCAGTAAATTGAGAGCTTTGGGAGTATATTTCAGAAATTTCTGGTGAATTTTGAACTGGTAGAACTAGTAGTATATGAAAGAAACCTACGTATTAGGGTTGCATGGTATATCCGTGCTGGTATAGTACCACGATAGTAATGAATCATATTCAGTACTATACAGCCCCTAAAGAGTACCGGTCCCCCAGCCGCAGTCTGCAGTGCTTTTATTTACTTATTTATTTATTTACAGATGGGCATAGTTTTGTATTTCATTATTGTTTCTTTTGTTAATATCAGAGTTCATTCTGCAAAAAGGTCGTCCTTAGAAGCACAGAGTTTATGGACAGGGACCCACGGTTAAAATATACATAATCATATAATATACAAAATACAGTATAAACAATGTACTAATATGATCCACTTCAAGAAACTCTTCAAACTTAAAGTGTTTACAAAGTACAAAAAAGAAGAATCATGATCAACATTCTAAATTTATTCACCCATTCGTTCTTTCATTCTCAAAATAATCCTACTTATTTCATGGTATGGAATAACACTTCAACAATTATTTATTTTTATTTAATTACTTATGGGGTATATTGTGAAGACATTGAGAACAGGACATGAACAAAAGTTTTAGCAACTGTTATGTAAAAGAAAAGGGGTAGGATTAAATAAGCTCTGCTTCTTCCTACTCCTTTTCGAACATGTTGAAAAGAGAAACTGGAAATTGTGATGTATCGAGTTGTATGCTTGCATGTTCGAAATAAACTCACACTCATACTCATACTCATACAATACATTTCAAAATCTACCCACCAAATACCCTTTTACAGTTACATTTAAATCTACCAAATCAGTCTCAATAGCCTATTATTCAAATTTTATTACAGGGTTGCATCTCGAACATCTGCGATAATCTCATCATACATCCAGAGGTTAAAAATAATGCGACTAATGTGAATTCCTCAACCAATCAATGTACTTAGCACAGCGTCGCAATAAATTTAGCTTAAAACGATTTTTAAAAATGTTTGAAGAATGTGATTCATTCATAGAGCTATCTGTTAGGGTCATGGTCAAGTGGGGGTGACCCCAGGATGCAGAGACGGGAGACAAGGTGGTATTATAAAAAATAAAAACATTTAATTAGACAGAAAGGGATAACTAAGGGTGATGGGGCAAAAACGCACACCATGTAATCAGGACAAAATAGGTTCCTCAGAGGTCGACAGGTGAAAGGGCCAGGGCACACAGAACAAGGCGAGAGTCCAACACAAGAAATCCTTTTACCCCAGGGGGACTAGGAAATAAACACACAAGAGGTTAGGGAATTCAGGACAAAGTAGCGAAAATGTACCGGGACTGTTGAAGCAGGTGCATGCAGGAGATGAGTTCGGGATGCAATAACCGGCGAGGCCAAGCTGTCAGTGACGAGCCTAAATACTGCCGGGTTAATTGAGAGCAGGTGTGTCACAAGGTCCACCCCTTGCCGAGGATGAACCACTGATAACACAGGTGCAGAAAAGGAGAAGGTAGGATAAAACTAAAACACAACACTATCAATCTAATTGAAAGTAACAGGCGTTTTTCTTAACACTACTTGGAACACACCACAGAACTGGAACTTGTTCATTAGCTGAGGACCACCTTAATAGGGACATGTGGAAAAAAAGTCCAAAAAGGAGAAAACATGTCCCCTAATGAGCATCTAGGGCAGGAGTCGGGAACCTTTTTGGCTGAGAGAGCCATGAAAGCCAAATATTTCAAAATGTATTTCCGTGAGAGCCATAAAATATTTTTAGCACTGAATACAACTAAATGTGTGCATTTTTAAGTAAGGCTAACATTTTTAGAGTATAATAAGTGTCTTATTATTTTTAATAACATTGTTATTCTAAAGTTAACCAATAATAAATACAATACTTCTTACCATTAGGTGAAAGTTAAAGTACCAATGATTGTCACACACATACTAGATGTGCCGAATTTATTCTCTGCATTTGACCCACCCTTGATCACCCCCTGGGAGGTGAGGGGAGCAGTGGGCAGGTGTGGTGCCGCGCCCGGGAATCATTTGTGGTGATTTAACCCCCAATTCCAACCCTTGATGCTGAGTGCCAAAGAGGGAGGTAACGGGTCCCATTTTTATAGTCTTTGGTATGACTCGGCCGGGATTTGAACTCACAACCTACCGATCTCAGGGCGGACATTCTAACCACTGGGCCAATGAGTAGGTTAATGCAACATTTTGAACAGGTGCGATAGAAAATGGATGGTTGGATTAAAATGCATGAGAATGTTTTATGATTTGAATGTTATTTTTAACACTGTGATTACCAGCGGAATTTCTAATAACTTATCATGTTAAGCAATGTCAGCTAAGATTTTTCTGAAAGCCAGATGCAGTCATCAAAAGAGCCACATCTGGCTCTAGAGCCAAAGGTTCCCTACCCCTGATCGAGGGTTTAAAATCAGATTTTTTGGAGAAGCCTCAATTGGTGTTGACAGCCTTCATCCATGCATCCAACAGCTGATAATGGATTCATATACTGTATTTAGGACAGATGTTTGATGATATTGCCTGCTTAATAACAAGATATAAAAATAGATATCCACAGAGAAAACCAGAGATGTTTTGTTATGCTTTCTAGAAAAGAAGCACTTGACTACTTGCAGCATAAATGCTACACATCATTACGGTGCTAAGAGTGCAGTTTGTTTAGACAGCGCGGTGAAGCGTGTCTCATTTGATTACATGATGTTCCTCACATTCCTCGGCAGGCCCACGGGCCTTCTTCCTCTGCCCTGTCGTTGACCCTTCTTCCCCCCAAACGACCCGGCGGTGACTTGTCTCCTCCACGTCCTCCACTCCCACTCGCATCCTTTTACTCCGCCGCCCTCTTGTTTCATCCCGTCTAATCCCATGTCCTCGTTATCATGTCCCCCCCGTGCCACAGCGGAGGTCACCAATGATGCAGAGCCAGACAAGTCACCTGTGTTTAATTACATGAATAAAACAACTACCTTGGGGTAGAATGACCCCGCACCTTGCCAACCAAACAGACCCTTGATTTTCTGCGGTTTTTTTTGTGCCATTCAGGCTCCCTCTCTAATCGTCCCCCGTAGTCCAACCGGTGCCAGGTAAATGTTTCTATGTCAAGAGAGTAATGCTTCTTCCTTAAATAGACTGAAGCGCTTTGAGAATGAGAGAAACAGAGTCCAGAATACAGAATGAAAGAAAAGCAGGAAAAGATGCAACAAAACAGTTTGGCTTCAGCAAAACCTGGATTCCCAGTTCTGAAGCTAGGGTTGTGGGAAAAAATCGATTCGAATACGAATTGAATTGAATACGTTGTGCGATTCAGAATTGATTCTCATTTTTAAAAAAAATTGATTTTCTTTTTTTTTTATCAATCCAACAAACCACTACACAGCCATACCATAACAATACAATCCAATTCCAAAACCAAACCTGACCCAGCAACACTCAGAACTGCGATAAACAGACCAATTGAGAGAGGACACAAACACGACACAGAACAAACCAAAAGTAATGAAACAAAAATGAATATTATCAACAACAATATCAATATTAATTATAATTTCAGCATAGCAGTGTTTAAAAATTCCTCATTGACATTATCATTAGACATTTATAAAAAAAAAAAAAAAAGAACAATAGTGTCACATTTGCTTACACTTGCATCGCATCACAGGCTTGACAACACACTGTGTTCAATGTTTTCACAAAGATAAAATAAGTCATATTTTTGGTTTGTTTAATTGTTAAAACAAATTTTCATTATTGCAATCAGTTGATAAAACGTTGTCCTTTACAATTATAAAAGCTTTTTAAAAAAAAAATCTACTTCTCTGCTAGCATGTCAGCAGACTGGGGTAGATCCTGCTGAAATCCTATGTATTGAATGAATACAGAATCATTTTGAATCGGCAAAATATCGTTTTTGAATTAAGAATCGCGTTGAATCGCAAAAAATCGTTTGTGTGGCTAAAGGCTAAAGCTTCCCAACTCACTTTGACTTCTCCATTATTATTTGAACAAATTGCAAAAGATTCAGCAACACAGATGTCCAAAATACTGTGTAATTGCGCGATGAAAAGAGATGACTTTTAGCCGTAAGTGGTGCTGCGCTAATATTTCCTGACAAAAAACTCTGCGGGAAATTTAAAATTGCAATTTAGTAAACTATACCGGCCGTATTGGCATGTGTTGCAATGTTAATATTTCATCATTGATATATAAAGACTGCGTGTTCGGTAGTAGTGGGTTTCAGTAGGCCTTTGAATTATGAATTAAAACAATCATATGACCAAAGGTCAATATTCACCTAAATATGATTAACAGCTCAATTTTTATTTCAAGGGCTTCACGGTGGAAGAGGGGTTAGTGTGTCTGCCTCACAATATGAAGGTCCTGCAGTCCTGGGTTCAATCCCAGGCTCGGGATCTTTCTGTGTGGAGTTTGCATGTTCTCCCCGTGAATGCGTGGGTTCCCTCCGGGTACTCCGGCTTCCTCCCACCTCCAAAGACATGCACCTGGGGATAGGTTGATTGGCAACACTAAAATTGTCCCTAGTGTGTGAATATGAGTGTAAATGTTGTCTGTCTATCTGTGTTGGCCCTGCGATGAGGTGGCGATTTGTCCAGGGTGTACCCTGCCTTCCGCCCGATTGTAGCTGAGATAGGCGCCAGCGCCCCCCGCGACCCCAAAAGGGAATAAGCGGTAGAAAATGGATGGATTTTTATTTCATCTGCCATCACATGGACAAAGATAAGACTTTCTGGAGGAAAGTTCTGTGGTCAGATGAAACAAAATTTAGCTGTTTGGCCACAATATCCTACAAAATGTTTGGAGGAGAAAAAGTGAGGCCTTTATTGCCAGGAACACCACTCCTACCATCAAGCATGGTGGTCATCAGGCTTTGGTATGACTCAGCTGGGTTTAGAACTCACGCCCGCCTGATCTTAGGGCAGACACTCTAACCACAAGGCCACTGAGCAGGTTAGTATGCCCGCATTCTATTATTAGCATGGAAACTTGTTTAGCCAACTTTACAGCAGTTGTAACCCATATTTTAAATTCCCATTAAACACATGCATAAAGTGCAAATACTTTTATTTTGGAGGGTTACTTCCTGCCCCAAAATGGCGCTCGCTTCCTCTTAAGGAAGTACTGCGCACTTCACCACGCTCTATCGTCTCTGCTGTGGCTGCGTGCTATGAGACGCGCTGGAGAAGAAACTCGCAAAGTCTTCTCATCCCCGCCCTTTTCAAACTATATGATTAGGTGAGACTTTTGCCCTGGCATAATCAACGGAATTCCAAAATCACAACCATGTGCCATGTCGCCAATATTATGTTTGCATCTGTTTTAGCATAGCCGCTAACCGCTGCTATTTCTCCATACAGCCAACATGTTCGATTAACAATCGGGGCGTGCAGGTGTGTTGTTTTGCCCTCGATTACTCAGGTAATTACTTTTTACTTTCTTATGATCATCCAGCCGATTTATAGGCAACAATTTAGTCCAGCAAAGGGCTTTGCGGTGCTAATATGCTTTAGCCACTTTGGGAATGCTTTTCCGAGTTTGTCTTCTTTACTACGCGCTCTAGATGGAACGCAGGTGTGTGTATGTGGTTTGTTGCGCAACACTTTAATTTAACTCTGCTTAATTGTTTTTCAGCTTTGAATGTTTCGACAAGTACTTGAATTTGAATTATGATGCATTGAGTTTCTAATAATGAGTATTATTATGAAACTACTTTATATAAGTCAGGGGTGTCAAACTCAAATACAGAGTGGGCCAAAATTTTAAATGGAACAAAGCCGTGGGCCAAGGTTGAACTAATTAACCTTTTAATAGGGACCCAAACAAGTTTTGCATTGAATATTGAACAAGCAAGGCTTATATAACTTTATCCATCCATCCATCCATCATCTTCCGCTTATCCGAGGTCGGGTCGCGGGGGCAGCAGCCTAAGCAGGGAAGCCCAGACTTCCCTATCTCCAGCCACTTCGTCTAGCTCTTCCCGGGGGATCCCGAGGCGTTCCCAGGCCAGCCGGGAGACATAGTCTTTCCAACGTGTCCTGGGTCTTCCCCGTGGCCTCCTACCAGCTGGACGTGCCCTAAACACATCCCTAGGGAGGCGTTCGGGTGGCATCCTGACCAGATGCCCGAACCACCTCATCTGGCTCCTCTCGATGTGGAGGAGCAGCGGCTTTACGTTGAGCTCCTCCCGGATGGCAGAGCTTCTCACCCTATCTCTAAGGGAGAGCCCCGCCACCCGGCGGAGGAAACTCATTTCGGCCGCTTGTACCCGTGATCTTATCCTTTCGGTCATGACCCAAAGCTCATGACCATAGGTGAGGATGGGAACGTAGATCGACCGGTAAATTGAGAGCTTTGCCTTCCGGCTCAGCTCCTTCTTCAGCACAACGGATCGATACAACGTCCGCATTACTGAAGACGCCGCACCGATCCGCCTGTCGATCTCACGATCCACTCTTCCCCCACTCGTGAACAAGACTCCTAGGTACTTGAACTCCTCCACTTGGGGCAGGGTCTCCTCCCCAACCCGGAGATGGCACTCCACCCTTTTCCGGGCGAGAACCATGGACTCGGACTTGGAGGTGCTGATTCTCATTCCGGTCGCTTCACACTCGGCTGCGAACCGATCCAGTGAGAGCTGAAGATCCCGGCCAGATGAAGCCATCAGGACTACATCATCTGCAAAAAGCAGAGACCTAATCCCGTGGCCACCAAACCGGAACCCCTCAACGCCTTGACTGCGCCTAGAAATTCTGTCCATAAAAGTTATGAACAGAATCGGTGACAAAGGACAGCCTTGGCGGAGTCCAACCTTCACTGGAAACGTGTCCGACTTACTGCCAGCAATGCGGACCAAGCTCTGACACTGATCATACAGGGAGCGGACTGCCACAATAAGACATTCCGATACCCCATACTCTCTGAGCACTCCCCACAGGACTTCCCGAGGGACACGGTCGAATGCCTTCTCCAAGTCCACAAAGCACATGTAGACTGGTTGGGCAAACTCCCATGCACCCTCAAGAACCCTGCCGAGAGTATAGAGCTGGTCCACAGTTCCACGACCAGGACGAAAACCACACTGTTCCTCTTGAATCCGAGGTTCGACTATCCGGCGAAGCCTCCTCTCCAGTACACCTGAATAAACCTTACCGGGAAGGCTGAGGAGTGTGATCCCACGATAGTTGGAACACACCCTCCGGTCCCCCTTCTTAAAGAGAGGGACCACCACCCCGGTCTGCCAATCCAGAGGTACCGCCCCCGATGTCCACGCGATGCTGCAGAGTCTTGTCAACCAAGACAGCCCCACAGCATCCAGAGCCTTAAGGAACTCCGGGCGGATCTCATCCACCCCCGGGGCCTTGCCGCCGAGGAGCTTTTTAACTACCTCAGCGACCTCAGCCCCAGAAATAGGAGAGTCCACTACAGATTCCCCAGGCACCGCTTCCTCAAAGAAAGACGTGTTGGTGGGATTGAGGAGGTCTTCGAAGTATTCCCTCCACCGATCCACAACATCCGCAGTCGAAGTCAGCAGAACACCATCCGCACCATACACGCTGTTGATAGTGCACTGCTTCCCCTTCCTGAGGCGGCGTATGGTGGTCCAGAATCGCTTCGAAGCCGTCCGGAAGTCGTTTTCCATGGCTTCCCCGAACTCTTCCCATGTCCGAGTTTTTGCCTCCGCGACCGCTAAAGCTGCACACCGCTTGGCCCGTCGGTACCCGTCCACTGCCTCCGGAGTCCTATGAGCCAAAAGAACCCGATAGGACTCCTTCTTCAGCTTGACGGCATCCCTCACTGCTGGTGTCCACCAACGGGTTCTGGGATTACCGCCACGACAGGCACCAACAACCTTGCGGCCACAGCTCCAATCAGCCGCCTCGACAATAGAGGTTCGGAGCAGGGTCCACTCGGACTCAATGTCCCGCACCTCCCTCGTGACATGTTCAAAGTTCTCCCGGAGGTGTGAATTGAAACTCTCTCTGACAGGAGACTCTGCCAGACGTTCCCAGCAGACCCTCACAATGCGCTTGGGCCTGCCAGGTCTGTCCGGCATCCTCCCCCACCATCGCAGCCAACTCACCACCAGGTGATGATCGGTAGAAAGCTCCGCCCCTCTCTTCACCCGAGTGTCCAAAACATAAGGCCGCAAATCCGATGACACAACTACAAAGTCGATCATGGAACTGCGGCCTAGGGTGTCCTGGTGCCAAGTGCACATATGGACACCCTTATGTTTGAACATGGTGTTTGTTATCGACAAACTGTGACGAGCACAAAAGTCCAATAACAAAACACCACTCGGGTTTAGATCCGGGCGACCATTCTTCCCAATCACGCCTCTCCAGGTTTCACTGTCGTTGCCAACATGAGCGTTGAAGTTTCCCAGTAGGACAAGGGAATCACCCGGAGGAGCACTTTCCAGTACTCCCTCGAGTGTACCCAAAAAGGGTGGGTATTCTGAACTGCTGTTTGGTGCGTAAGCACAAACAACAGTCAGGACCCGTCCCCCCACCCGAAGGCGAAGGGAAGCTACCCTCTCGTCCACTGGGTTGAACTCAAACGTACAGGCTTTGAGCCGGGGGGCAACCAGAATTGCCACCCCAGCCCGTCGCCTCTCACTGCCGGCAACGCCAGAGTGGAAGAGGGTCCAGTCCCTCTCGAGAGAACTGGTTCCAGAGCCCTTGCTGTGCGTCGAGGTGAGTCCGACTATATCCAGCCGGAACTTCTCTACCTCGCGCACTAGCTCAGGCTCCTTCCCCCCCAGTGAGGTGACGTTCCACGTCCCAAGAGCTAGCTTCTGTAGCCGAGGATCGGACCGCCAAGTGCCCTGCCTTCGGCTGCCGCCCAGCTCACAATGCACCCGACCTCTATGGCCCCTCCTATGAGTGGTGAGCCCATTGGAGGGATGACCCACGTTGCCGCTTCGGGCTGTGCCCGGCCGGGCCCCATGGGAACAGGCCCGACCACCAGGCGCTCGCCATCGTGCCCCAACTCCGGGCCTGGCTCCAGAGCGGGGCCCCGGTGACCCACGTCCGGGCGAGGGAAATCTGGGTTCATTTCGTTGTAATTCCATAGAAGTCTTTGAGCTGCTCTTTGTCTGATCACTCACCTAGGACCTGTTTGTCTTGGGAGACCCTACCAGGGGGCATGAAAACCCCCAGACAACATAGCTCCTAGGATCATTGGGACACGCAAACTCCTCTACCACGGTAAGGTAGCAGCTCGGAGAGGAGTATATATAACTTTAGTGACATGCAAAATCCAGTTTCAAATAATAATAATAATAATAATTTAAAAAATATCAATGGCATGTCAAATAAAATTTAAATAAAAATGTAATGCCTTTGTTTTTCTGTTTGCAATCTTCTGAAGTACATATAATTTTTTTTCCCACAGGCTAATAATACATATGAAAATAAAATAACAATAATGAATGAACCAAACATTCAAGCCTTGATTTAGCAAGAGAAAATGCATGAATAAAACGTTAATCATTGCTCAGTTTGCTGGAAGTTTCCCGGAAGAGTTAGTGCTGCAATGGGTTCTGGGTATTTGTTCTGTTGTGTTACGGTGCGGATGTTCACCCGAAATGTGTTTGTCATTCTTGTTTGGTGTGGGTTCACAGTGTGGCGCATATTTGTAACAGTGCTAAAGTTGTTTATACGGCCACCCTCAGTGTGACCTGTATGGCTGTTGACAAAGTATGCGTGCATTCACTTGTGTGTGTGTGTGTGTGTGTGTGTGTGTGTGTGTGTGTGTGTGTGTGTAAAAGCCACAAATATTATGTGACACGCTGTTAGTATGGAGGAAAAGCGGACGTGACGACAGGTTGTAGAGAACGCTAAAGGCAGTGCCTTAAATGCACGCCCCTAATATAGTTGTCCGGGTGGATATCGGTAAAAATTCGGAAGAATGGTTGTCCCGGGAGATTTTCGGAGGGGCACTGAACTTCGGGAGTCTACCGGGAAAATTAGGAGGGTTGGCAAGTATGAGTATTAGCGGTGAATGCGGTGTTACAGCGGCACCGACGCTGTATAACACCGGCGGGTCAGCTCTAATGCTAAATTGATATTGCCTCAAGGGCCAAATTAAATTACACGGCGGGCCAAATTTGGCCCGCGCGCCAGAGTTTGACACACTTGATATAAGTGCACTTGTAATTGAATTTGTAACTGATCCATGATTGAGTTTTATCACTTCAGATAAATCATGATCTATATTAGAAACATATTATGTTCATTTTTATTGGACTCATGATTGTATATTAATCAACATGGTTAATTATGTCATATAAATTGTATTATTAGAAATGCATTATGAATGTTCATTTTAATTGAAAACATTATCGTATATTAATCAACATGGTTAAATTATGTCATATCAATTGTTTATTAGTACAAAAAAATGTGTCGTTCTGAACAATCAGATGCTTATATTATGCTTTCAAGTACATATATAATGTACTTTGCTAGAGAAGAGGTAAATAGTAGGGCTGTGAATCTTTGGGTGTCCCACGATTCGATTCAATATCGATTCTTGGGGTCCCGATTCGATAATATATCGATTTTTTTTTATTTGATTCGATCCTCGATTCAAAAATGATATTTTTCTGATTCAAAACGATTATGTAATCATTCAATACATGGGATAACAGCAGGATCTACCCCAGTCTGCTGACATGCTAGCAGAGTAGTATAATTTAAAAAAAAAAAAGCTTTTATAATTGTAAAGGACAATGTTTTATCAACTGATTGCACTTATGTAAATTTGTTTTAACTATTAAACAAACCAAAAACATGACTTATTTTATCTTTGTGAAAACATTGGACACAGTGTGTTGTCAAGCTTATGAGATGCGATGCAAGTGTAAGCCACTGTGACACTATTGTTCTTTTTTTATTTTTATAAATGTCTAATGATAATGTCAGTGAGGGATTTTTAATCCCTGCTATGCTGAAATTATAATTAATATTGATACTGTTGTTGATAATATTCATTTTTGTTTCATTACTTTTGGTTTGTTCTGTGTCGTGTTTGTGTCTCCTCTCAATTGCTCTTTTTATTGCAGTTCTGAGTGTTGCTGGGTCAGGTTTGGTTTTGGAATTGGATTGCATTGTTATGGTATTGCTGTGTAGTGGTTTGTTGGATTGATTAAAAAAAAAAAAAAAAAAAAATATATATATATATATATATATATCGATTTTTTTCAAAATGAGAATCGATTCAGAATCGCACACCGTAAACAATTCGATTCGTATTCGAATCGATTTTTTCCCACACCCTTAGTAACTAGGTTACTCACTTTGTTTTTTAGACTTTTAAGTCAGGTTTTTTTTTTTTCCGGGAACCAATACTCAGTGACCCAAACAACCTGAGCACCTGAGCTCCCTATCCACCTTTAAAGCAACTCAACAAAATGGCGAGCTAAACAAGTATGCGGTAGGACAAGTATTTTTTTTCTCCTCCGCTGCAAATCTTTTGGAGTACTTTTGTTTTTTGAACTGAACTTTTGGACTGACGAGAAAGTCGTTGCATTTTGCGTATCTTTTGAACTAAACTGTGGACTGGTTCCGAAAAGGAAGGAGGGCTGTATCTTTTATTTTTGTTTCGGGCATTTTTTTCATTTTCTATTGTGTTATCTGTGGTATTTATGTTCTTGTGTGAATACATTTAATGCAGTCAAAACCAAGATAACTAGTTGTCGTCATCTTTCATACCACAGGCTCCCAGACAAACCATCTTCTGTAACACAATTTACACTCTTAACCCGCCTAGCCCATGCTAGCCTTACACAGTACACATCAGTCATATAACTTGGTACTTGACACATGCTAACTGTTAGCACGCTAATGTTAATTTTAGCACGCTAACATTTTTTTGCCTATTTTTCAGCCGAAGACCTCAGTCATAAAACTTGGTTGCTGACACATGCAAACTGTTTGCATGCTAGTACACAAAAATTACGCTTCACAAGTCCTGTGAAGAGAAATATAACCTTAGAGGAAAATCTATTTTCAAACATTTGTATGCTTGTACAAGACTTAAAATCTTTAGCATATCAGTATGTGGAATTAAATTATGGACTGGATTAACCAAATAAATCAAACAAAGCACCAATATGATTCAGTTTAAGAGACTGTTCAAACTACAGGTGTTCACTAAATACAAGGAACAATGATTATGATGAACATCTTGATCCCTTTTATTATTATTTTTTTTAAATATTTTTTATTTTTGATTGAGACAAAAATCATGTATATATTTAAAATTTGTGTACTTACTATATACATTTGTTCACTGTCATGTTACAGAGAACAAAGAAATGGGATAAAATGGTAGGGTAGGATTAAATAAACTCAGCTTCTTCCTACTCCTTTTTGGACGTGCTGTAATGAAACAACTGGAAATATGTGATGAATTACATTGAATCGTATGCATGCTCCACTGAAACTGAAACTGAAACAGTCATGACCTGGTACTTGACACATTTGCATTATGATCTTGCTAACGACAGCATTTCAGATAGATAGATGGATAGATCAATGGATGGATACACGGACAGACAGACGACAGATAGATAGATAGGTAGATAGATAGATGGATGGATAGTTGGATAGATACATAGACGGACAATAGATAGATAGAGATAGATGGATAGATACATGGATGGATGGATGGATGGACAGACAGACAGACAGGCAGACAGAGGGATAGATACACGGACGGACGGACGGACGGATAGATAGATGTATACACGGATGGACAGACGGACAGACAGATAGCTAAATAGATGGATGGATGGATCTATTGCTAACGATGGATTCTGATGCGTCATCTATGTTGCTGCTCCTCGATCTTAGCGCTGCTTTCGATACTGTCGATCATAATATTTTATTAGAACGTATCAAAACACGAATTGGTATGTCAGACTTAGCCCTGTCTTGGTTTAACTCTTATCTTACTGATAGGATGCAGTGTGTCTCCCATAACAGTGTGTCTCCCATAACAATGTGACCTCGGACTACGTTAAGGTAACGTGTGGAGTTCCCCAGGGTTCGGTCCTTGGCCCTGCACTCTTCAGCATCTACATGCTGCCGCTAGGTGACATCATACGCAAATACGGTGTTAGCTTTCACTGTTATGCTGATGACACCCAACTCTACATGCCCTTAAAGCTGACCAACATGCCGGATTGTAGTCAGCTGGAGGCGTGTCTTAATGAAATTAAACAATGGATGTCCGCTAACTTTTTGCAACTCAACGCCAAAAAAACGGAAATGCTGATTATCGGTCCTGCTAGACACCGAATTCTATTTAATAATACAACTCCAATATTTGACAACCAAACAATTAAACAAGGCGACACGGTAAAGAATCTGGGTATTATCTTCGACCCAACTCTCTCCTTTGAGGCACACATTAAAAGCGTTACTAAAACGGCCTTCTTTCATCTCCGCAATATCGCTAAAATTCGCTCCATTCTGTCCACTAAAGACGCTGAGATCATTATCCATGCGTTTGTTACGTCTCGCCTCGACTACTGTAACGTATTATTTTCGGGTCTCCCCATGTCTAGCATTAAAAGATTACAGTTGGTACAAAATGCGGCTGCTAGACTTTTGACAAGAACAAGAAAGTTTGATCACATTACGCCTGTACTGGCTCACCTGCACTGGCTTCCTGTGCACTTAAGATGTGACTTTAAGGTTTTACTACTTACGTATAAAATACTACACGGTCTAGCTCCATCCTATCTTGCCGATTGTATTGTACCATATTTCCCGGCAAGAAATCTGCCTTTAAAGAACTCCGGCTTATTAGCGATTCCCAGAGCCCAAAAAAAGTCTGCGGGCTATAGAGCGTTTTCCGTTCGGGTTCCAGTACTCTGGAATGCCCTCCCGGTAACAGTTCGAGATGCCACCTCAGTAGAAGCATTTAAGTCTCACCTTAAAACTCATCTGTATACTCTAGCCTTTAAATAGACTCCCTTTTTAGACCAGTTGATTTGCCGTTTCTTTTCTTTTTCTCCTATGTCCCACTCTCCCTCGTGGAGGGGGTCCGGTCCGATCCGGTGGCCATGTACTGCTTGCCTGTGTATCGGCTGGGGACATCTCTGCGCTGCTGATCCGCCTCCGCTTGGGATGGTTTCCTGCTGGCTACGCTGTGAACGGGACTCTCGCTGCTGTGTTGGATCCGCTTTGGACTGGACTCTCGCGACTGTGTTGGATCCATTATGGATTGAACTTTCACAGTATCATGTTAGACCCGCTCGACATCCATTGCTTTCCTCCTCTCCAAGGTTCTCATAGTCATCATTGTCACCGACGTCCCACTGGGTCATTATTGTCACCGATGTCCCACTGGGTGTGAGTTTTCCTTGCCCTCATGTGGGCCTACCGAGGATGTCGTAGTGGTTTGTGCAGCCCTTTGAGACACTAGTGATTTAGGGCTATATAAGTAAACATTGATTGATTGATTGATTGATGGATAGTTACATAGACGGACAGACAGACAGACAGACAGATAGATAGAGAGAGAGATGGGTGGATAGATACGTAGACGGACGGATGGATGGTACTTTATTGATTCCTTCAAGAGAGTTCCCCCAGGTAAATTCTCATTCCAACATCAGTGTACATCATTGGGATAGAATTTGAAAAAGTAAATGATAGAGGTGAAAATATAAATAAAATAGAAAAAATAACAATAAGAAAAAAAAATGCTTGCGCATTTCAGCGACTGGCGCACATTCAGCATTTTTCGAGATTGCGTCTCAGCGTTCTATTCAACGTTTGAACAGTATCTTTGTTTGCGGAATTCTTGTTCAACTTTTTGCGGCGTTATGTCCTCAAAATTTGGAATTGTTTGACTGCTAAAACCACTCGCGTTTCAAGGGTCAGCGAGTGTCCTTGGTGCTTGGAGGAGGTAATGATGGGTACATGCCCTTGCAGATGAAAAGGTATAAACCAAACCAATCACTCGGCTTGAGTTTCATCCACGCGGACGTCTTTCACTCGCGGGGAAGACTGTGCCGCCGCCGATTCAATTCGAGGGAGGGAAGTGAAACATTAATTTGGGGAGGGGATTCTCGGCGTGAGCTTTGGTTCGCCCGGCGGGGGGGGGGGCTCCTTGGCGACGTAAAGCTGAAAATCGGAAGGACACAAAATGCCCCCCGGGCCAGAAGATAATGGTCCTATGCACATAAATTATGGCAGGAGCAGGATGGCATTTGACAAGCAGCAGTAACTTACTATTATTGCCTGCAACCCATGATGACAATTCTCGGGCTAGCCAACAGGTCGGAGCGATGTAATATGCATGGGATTTCATGCAAATGCTTCCAACATGTGTCAGAAATATTGCCGCCAGTGGCTAGGAACCTTGTATCTTGGAAAAGCAGCCTTATTCTCACACTGACAGCCATGCATCATTATTGCAGTTTATGAATAGATGGCGAGTCACACAGCTGGCCCCTCCTATGAAGATCCGTACAAAGGTCCCCGGCCAGGTGGAAGCCTGGAAATGACGAGTTGGGCTTTTTGGAACAGCGGGGATCTAATCTCCCGGAGCCAGCGTCACCATTTCTATGAAAAGTACAACAGTGTCACCATAAAAAGTCGCATCATCTCCGGCTAGAACATTACGGCTTAATGGAGACGCATCACTTACATTCCCTCCACAATGGGGACTCCTGACGCTGTGCCGAGGGTTAGAGCTTTTTTGGCTATTTATGTGCTACTTTGTCTTCCCCTTCCCCCCAAAGCTCAGTGTTGATGCTGAAGAGGCGTCATTGGAATGTCGCTGCCAATATATTCGAAGCTAATGGCAACACTTGGGTAGGGAGGTGGGGAGTGGGGGGTTGGTGGGGCTAATGCATCCTTATGGTGTTGACGGTTAATGGTTATAGCAGTGGTTCTTAACCTTAAAGGTTCGGTGAGTCGGCCTCAGGGGTCAAAATACATCCGAGTCATCGTGTAAATACAAACTTCTCCCTATCGGTGTGTAATGTGTTGTGTTTTGTTTGGTTACCATGCCGACTTACGATCATTCTGTCATGACGGAGGGATTGCAGCTAACTGCAAGGTTTGTTCTCCCGTGATGCACACAGACTATTCTGGACAAGGCTTGCAGGTAGGAACATATTTATCAACTCGATAAATCTTGGCAGGGCATGAGGTAAACAAACATAAACTATGGCTTGGAACAAACCACAAAACTGTGGCATGAAACAAACAAACATAAACTACGGCTTCAAACAAACACAAAACTGTGGCAAGAAATAAATAAGACTTACGTGGACACGGCATGAATCGAGCAACATGAACTGTGGTATCGCATGAAAACAAGCAACGACGCCAGGCCGACTGACTGACAAAGACAGGCTTAAATAAGGGTCTTGATTAGAAACAGAGGCAGGTGAAAATCATAAGTCGGCATGGTAACCAAAAAAAACAAGGGAGCGCAAACAGGAACTAAAAGAGTCCAAAAACTAACAAGAAAATAACAAAAACATGATCCAGACCACAGATCATGACAAAATTAAGTCTTTGTTGCTTAGAATTTGTTCCCTATACTAAAGTGTTACCAAAAACATATAACTTTGTCTTGAATTTGGAAAAATAAATGTTTTAATTTTTAACTAATAAAGGGTTCAGTGGGGTTCGGTACCTCCAACAAGGTTAAGAACCACTGGGTTATAGTTATGGTACTATTTCATTTCAAACATGCATCCAGATACTATATGGTACATCACATATTCACAGCTTGTCATTACAACTTGTCCGGAATGGAGTGGAAGGAAGCAGAGCTTCTTTTAGGGTTGTAAGGTATAATGGTATTAGTATAGTACCGCAATACTAATGAATCATATTCGGTACTATACCGCCTCTGAAAAGTACAGGTGGTCCATGGCGATAAATAAAGTACGTTTCTTACAAGTATCATCCCTGCATGACGAAGAATATCTAAACATGCTTCGCTACACACCGTAGCTCAGTGGTTCTCAAATGGGGGTACGCGTACCCGTGGGGGTACGTGGTGGTATGCCAAGGGGTACGTGAGATTTAAAAAAACAATTCTAAAAATAGCAACAATTCAAAAATCCTTTATAATTATATCTATTGAATAATACTTCAACAAAATATGAAATGTAAGTTCATAAACTGTGAAACGAAATGCAACAATGCAATATTTAGTGTTGACAGCTAGGTTTTTGTGTGGACATGTTCCATAAATAATGTTGTTAAAGATTTCTTTTTTGTGAAGAAATGTTTAGAATTAAGTTCATGAACACTGATGCATCTCTATTACAATCCCCAAAGAGGGCACTTTAAGTTGATGATTACTTCTGTGTGTAGAAATCTTTATTTATAATTGAATCACTTGTTTATTTTTCAACAAGTTTTTAGTTATTTTTATATCTTTTTTTCCAAATAGTTAAAGAAAGACCACTACAAATGAGCAATATTTTGCACTGTAACACAATTTAATAAATCAGAAACTGATGTCATAGTGCTGTATTTTACTTCTTATCTCTTTTTTTTAACCAAAAATGCCTTTGCTCTGATTAGGGGGTACTTTAATTAAAAAGAAATGTTCACAGGGGGTACATCACTGAAAAAAGTTTGAGAACCACTGCCGTAGCTCACCGGCGTCAAAAAATTTAAACAAACGTCATTGGTGGAGCTACACTTAACATACACTATAATGACACCAAGTACAGTAGCGTATCGTATCTAGTTGATACCACTATAAAAAAATATATATATATATTTAGTTTATAAACTCAGGAAATATGTCCCTGAACACATGAGGACTTTGAATATGACCAATGTATGATCCTGTAACTACTTGGTATCGGATTAATACCCAAGTTTATGATATCATCCAAAAATAATGCAAAGTATCGAACAACAGAAGAATACGTGATTATTACATTTTAACTGAAGTGTAGATAGAACATTTTAAAAGAGAAAGTAAGCAGATATTAACAGTCAATGAACAAGTAGAATAATAATTCAGTTTCTACCACTGGTCCTTAATAATTTTGACAAAATAATAGAATGGAAAATGACACAATGTGTTACTGCATACATCTGCATAATAATAAAAGACAAGTTGTCTTGTATATTCACTATTTTATTTAAGGAGAATCTTGCAATAAGTAACATATTTTTAATGTACCGTAAGATTTGTTGTAAAAAAAAAAGCCAATAATGCAATTATTTGTGGTCCCCTTTTATTAAAGGCCTACTGAAACCCACTACTACCGACCAAGCAGTCTGATAGTTTATATATCAATGATGAAATATTAACATTGCAACACATGCCAATACGGCCTTTTTAGTTTACTAAATTACAATTTTAACTTTTCCGCGGAGTTTCCTGTTAAAAACGTCGCTGAATGATGACGCGTATGATGATGCGTGTCTGTGACGTTATTGGTTGGAGAGGACATATTAGCCAGCACCACTTGCGGCTAAAAGTCATCTCTTTTCATCCCGCAATTACACAGTATTTTGGAGATCTGTGTTGCTGGATCTTTTGCAATTTGTTCAATTAATAATGGAGAATTCAAAGTAAAAAGATGGAGTTGAGAAGCTTTAGCCTTTAGCCAAACAAACACACGGTATTTCCTTGTTTAAAATTCCCGGAGGTGAAGCTTTACTATGGATCAGAGCGGTCAAGCGAACATGGTTCCCAACCACTTGTCAACCGGCAGGTTTCGGTGAGAAAATCGTGGTAAAAAGTCGCCGTCCATGCAGCTGCCGTGACTTCCCTCAGAGCCTGGCGTCAACACACCCGTGGACACACCCTTCCGACTATCAGGTACTATTTAACTCACTAAAACACTAGCAACACAATAGAAAGATAAGGGATTTCCCAGAATCATCCTAGTAAAATGTGTCTAAAAACATCTGAATCGCTCCCAATGCAATCGCCTTTTTTTTTAACTTTATTTATTTTTATTTTATTTTTCTAGTCCTTGACTATTAATATCCTCATCGTGGTTCAAATTAATGGGGAAATTGTCGCTTTCTCAGTCCAAATAGCTCTTGATGCTGGATCCTCACATTACAAATAATGTGAGGATGTGAGGAGCCCTCACACCGGTGACATCATCGTCTGCTACTTCCAGTAAAGGCAGGGCTTTTTTATTAGCGACCAAAAGTTGCGAACTTTATTGTCGATGTTCTCGACTAAATCCTAAATCAGCAAAAATATGGCAATATCGCGAAATGATCAAGTATGACGCATAGAATGGACCTGCTATCCTCGTTTGAATAAGAACATCTCATTTCAGTAGGCCTTTAAGATAAGTAGTGAAAATAATCTGAATAATTTTGTTACCGGTACCAAAATATTGGTATCGGGAACAACACTAATTAGCACATTCTATTAGTTTGAAAAATAATAAGAAGCTGGACAACACTAGCTTCTTTAATTCCACCACTTCATTGCAACACATTTGTTTCTCCACTTTCTGTGCTCATTTTATAACACAAATGTGCTAATTTTTAATAAAGATATATTGAATAAATAGTTGTATGTTGTGATTCACACAATAATGAATGTGTTCCGATCAGTTTTTTTTTTTTTAATTCTATTAATTTTAGAGGGATTTCAATTCATCCTGGAAGTGCATTGCGACAGCCATTTTGAAGGTCGAGCGTCATCGTTCACAAAAGAGCAGGGGTGTCAAACGTACGGCCCGAGTGCCAGATCAGGCCCGCGAACAGGTTTTATCCGGCCTGCGAGATTTTAGTAAGTATAAAAATTAGCTGAAATTTTTGAACAAAAGCAACTGCTCTTTTAAATGCGTCCACTGGATGTCACAATAGCAATTATTTGTATCCCTTACCGCAGGGGTACGCATGACTTCAGAGGGGGCGGAGCTATGTGCCCGGTTAAGATAGAAGAATTTGGGTGCACGTAAATATGCTGAAATTCATGAAATTAGTCCAAATTCACTGAGTTTGTTGTAGATGATGCTACATATGTACAGAATAAACCACATAATGCTAGCACGTTAGTTGAGGAAAATTTATAAATTACAATAACATCCTGTAATTTGATTTTGATATTACTATTTATTCCATCTTCTGATAGATTAAAATTACACACCAATGAGCGCTTTTTAGAACTCTGCCAGACTCACACCTATTTGACTGATGAACATTATCACATCATTTATTCATAAATTATAAAATATGACAAATGAAGAAAGACTACTATGAACAGCAACATGTAAGTGTAAAAAAAACTACATTATAATTGGTATGTTTTCAGATTGTGCTTGTTCTATTTTTAAACAATCTAAAACAATCAACCAGGATCTTCAGCTTTCACTGGATCGGTTCACAGCCGAGTGTGAAGCGACTGGGATGAGAATCAGAACCTCCAAGTAAGAGTCCATGGTTCTGGCCCTGAAAAGGGTGGAGTGCCATCTCCGGGTTGGGGAGGAGACCCTGGCCCAAGTGGAGGAGTTCAAGTACCTAGGAGTCTTGTTCACGAGGGAGGGAAGAGTGGATCGTGAGATCGACAGGCGGTTCGGTACGGCGTCTTCAGTAATGTGGACGCTGTATCGATCCTTTGTGGTGAAAAAGGAACTAAGCCGGAAGGCAAAGCTCTCAAAATGTACCAGTCGATCTACGTTCCCATCCTCACCTATGGTCATGAGCTTTGGGTTATGACCGAAAGGACAAGATCTCGGGTACAAGCGGCCAAAATGAGCTTCCTCCGTCGGGTGGCGGGGCTCTCCCTTAGAGATAGGGTGAGAAGCTCTGCAATCCGGGAGGAGCTCAAAGTAACGCCGCTGCTCCTCCACATCGAGAAGAGCCAGATGAGGTGGTTCGGGCATCTGGTCAGGATGCCACCAGAATGCCTCCCTAGGGAAGTGTTTAGGGTACGTCCAACCGGTAGGAGGCCACGGGGGAGACCCAGGGCACGTTCGGAAGACCACGTCTCCCGGCTGGCCTGGGAACGCCTCGGGATCCCCCAGGAAGAGCTAGACGAAGTGGCTGGGGAGAGGTAAGTCTAAACTTCCCTGCTTAGGCTGCTACCCCCGCGACCCGACATCGGATAAGCGGAAGAAGATGGATGGATGGATGGATGGATAACAATCTGAAGTTGTCTTTATTTTTAAAGCGCCTTGACATGATTTTACCTGATTTTCCTCCATGTGGCCCCTGAGCTAAAATGAGTTCGACACATCTGCAATAGAGCAACATGCAATATTTCCAAACTACTCAGTGGTAAATAACATTGGACCGGCTGTGATACGGTGGAGAAATACTGAATCCTTAGATAAGGTGGCGACTTGTCCAGCGTGTGCAGCTGAGATAGGCTCCAGCGACCCCAGAAGGGACAATCAGTAGAACATGGATAGATGGATAAGAAGTTTCTTCGTCGTTATATCAATCGATCAATCAATCAATCAATCAATGTTTATTTATATAGCCCTAAATCACAAATTTCTCAAAAGACTGTACAAACCACTACGACTACGACATCCTCGGAAGAACCCACATAAGGGCAAGGAAAACTCACACCAAGTGGGACGCCAGTGACAATGATGACTATGAGAAACCTTGGAGAGGACCTCAAATGTGGGCAACCCCCCCCCCCACCCCCCTAGGGGACCGAAAGCAATGGATGTCGAGCGGGTCCAACATGATACTGTGAATGTTCAATCCATAGTGGCTCCAGCACAGCCGCGAGAGTTCAGTTCAAAGCGGATCCAAGACAGCAGCGAGAGTCTCGTCCACAGGAAACCATTCCAAGCGGAGGCGGATCAGCATCGTAGAGATGTCCCCAACCGATACACAGGCGAGCGGTCCATCCTGGGTCCCGATAAGCGGTCCATCCTTGGGCTCGACTCTGGACAGCCAGTACTTCATCCATGGTCATCGGACCAGACCCCCTCCACAAGGGAGTGGGGGACAGAGGAGAAAAAGAAAAGAAGCGGCAGATCAACTCGTCTTAAAAGGATGTCTATTTAAAGGCTAGAGTATACAAATGAGTTTTAAGGTGAGACTTAAATGCTTCTACTGAGGTAGCATCTCGAACTGTTACCGGGAAGGCATTCCAGAGTACTGGAGCCCGAACGGAAAACGCTCTATAGCCCGCAGACTTTTTTTTTGGGGGGGGGGCTTTAGGAGTAAACAGCCGTAATTAGATGCAAGGATCCGTACAAGATCGACAAGTCTGAGTGGAGTAGAGACCATGCGCGACATATTCCCCGATGTCTCATACCCAGACTTTGTCAACTACTTAATTGTTCAACCCAGCCTATTTTACACTTTGAAAGACTTTCAAAACGGTAGGAGTCAAGATAGCTACGGCGGCTTTGTCTGTGGATGGGTTTGTAATGTTTGTGTTTATCTGTATAAAGCCAGTCAGTGGACATCCTGTCATCAAGCCAGCTGAGAGTAATGCACTCTCAAAAATGATCCAACTCAAGTTCAACGCATTGGATAATCACGGATAAACAATCTAATGTCATCTCAGCACAGTTTGACTGTTAGGAAGGATTGAGAGAATGTTGTTCTCATGTCGCTTCACTTTTGTTTCATGTGGAAGCTATAGTCCGGATAAGAGAAGTGAGTACTATTTTTCATCAATACAGCTACCATTAAACTTATTTGACCAAGCACACTAAGTTAATGAAAAGTGGGGCTGTTATTTATTTTTAATTATTTTTTACTTACCAGTTGTTTTACCTGAAACGATCCGAACAAACACAAAGTCATCAGCACGTCACATATTATTTGATTGTACCAATTCATGCTTGTCTTCGCCGTTAACTTTTCTTTTCAGACTCTTCCGCTCGTCCACAAATACGCTTAGGAATGCAAAATTACACACGTCTACAGCATTATGAATATTATTGGATAAATGATTGGAGACAATTAGCGGTTCATTAACTTCCGCCCTTCAATATGGATATCAGCAATGCATTGTGGGAAATGTAAAAAAAAATCGAAACCCCTCGGTACTCTGTAAACACTTGGAGTTTGAGCATTTTTTTAACTGGTTCATATCAGTACATTAACTTGTTTGTCGGATCCATACTATTAAGTTCCACATACTGATATGTTAACGGTGTTAAGTGTTGTATGTGCGTACAAATGTTTTCCCTAAGGTTATATTCATCCTCTTTTTTGTTTTGAAGAATTGTTGTACATTCTGGCGTAGTGGGTTTGTAACTTTACACATGTCTTTCATATCGAGATTGAACAGTTTGGGTCCCGGTGTTGATCCTTGGGCTATGCCACAAGAAACTGTACTCTTAAGCTGTAGTCGTGTGTTTGCCTAGCTTCACGTATTGCTCCCTGTTTGTTCAATAGACTCTTACCTGTCACTGTTGGTTACACCAGGAGGTGCCTTATATTGAGTTTGAGTTCTCCTGTGTTTAGTGCTTTAGTTCCTGTCCTGCGGTCTTATTTTGGTGTAATTTTCTGTTGTGTCTGTGTTTTTCCGTAACCACTTCACATCTTTCTCTGAGCACTGATCCGTACGCCTGCTTTCTGTTAGCAATTAGGTCTATTTCAGATGAGTCGGAGTCAACATTCTTTGTTGGTACATTCATTCTATGCGGAGCTCTTGTACAGATGCACTTTGTGGACGCTGTCTGCTCCACATTCTTAATAAGTGTTCCAGCATTCCGTTTTATTTTCTTTATAGCCTATCCAGTGTAGTTTTGTTTCCGTGCATAGCTTCTTCTATGCTTTTAGAGCGCCTTTCCTCGCTCTTGCCTTTTGTTTGTTCTTTCATTCACAAACCCCGTTTCCGTATGAGTTCGGAAATTGTATTAGATGTAAATCTAAACGGAATACAATGATTTGCAAAACATTTTCAACCCATATTTAGTTGAATATGCTACAAAGACAACATTTGATGTTCGAACTGATAAACATTTTTTTTTTTGCAAATCATTAACTTTAGAATTTGATGCTAGCAACAAGTGACAAAGAAGTTGGGAAAGGTGGCAATAAATACTGATAAAGTTGAAGAATGCTCATAAAACACTTGTATGGAACATCCCACAGGTGTGGAGGCTAATTGGGAACAGGTGGGTGCCATGATTGGGTATAAAAGCAGCTTTCATGAATTGCGAAGTAATTCACAAACAAGGATGGGGCGAGGGGCACCCCTTTGTAAGCAAATTGTCGAACAGTTTTCGAACAACATTCTCAACAAGCTATTGCAAGGAATTTAGGGATTTTACCATCTACGGTCCGTAAAATCATCAAAAAGTTCAGAGAATATGGAAAAATCACTACACGTAAGCGATATTACGGACTTTTGATCCCTCAGGCAGTACTGCATCAAAAACCGACAGT
Source organism: Nerophis ophidion (assembly GCF_033978795.1). Taxonomy (NCBI): domain Eukaryota; kingdom Metazoa; phylum Chordata; class Actinopteri; order Syngnathiformes; family Syngnathidae; genus Nerophis; species Nerophis ophidion. The sequence continues at coordinate 12,683,987 of NC_084612.1, read as the reverse complement.
GTGTAAAGGATATCACCACATGGGCTCAGGAACACTCCATAATCTACTGTCAGTAACTACAGTTAGTCGCTACATCTGTAAGTGCAAGTTAAAACTCTACTATGCAAAGCCAAACCCATTTATCAACAATATCCTGAAACGCCGCCAGCTGGGCCCGAGCTCACCTAAGATGGACTGATGCAAAGTGGAAAGGTATTTTGTGGTCTGACAAGGCTACATTTCAAATTATATTTGGAAACAGAGGATGTGGTGTCCTCCGGAACAAAGAGGAAAATAACCATCCGGATTGATATAGGCCCAAAGTTCAAAAGCCAGCATCTTTTATGGTATGGGGGTGTATTAGTGCCCAAGGCATGGGTAACTTACACATCTGTGAAGGCACCATTAATGCTGAAAGGTCCTTAGAGGTTTTGGAGCAACTTATGTTGTCATCCAAACAAGGTTATCATGGACGCCCCAGCTTATTTCAGCAAGACAAGTGTTACAACTGCGTGGCTTCGTGAAAAAAGAGTGCGGGTACTTTCCTGGCCCGCCTGCAGTCAAGACCAGTCCCCCATCGAAAATGTGTGGCGCGTTATGAAGCGTTAAATACGACAGCGGAGACCTCGGACTGTTGAACGACTGAAGCTCTACATAAAAAAAGAATGGGAAATAATTCTACTTTCAAAGATTCAACAATTAGTTTCCTCGGTTCCCAAACGTTTATTGAGTGTTAAAAGAAAAGGTGATGTAACACAGTGGTGAACATATCTTTTCCCAACGACTCTGGCACGTGTTGCAGCCATGAATTTCGAAGTTAGTTATTATTTGCAAAAAAAAATAAAGTATATGAGTTTGAACATCAAATACGTTGTAGCATATTCAACTGAATATGGGTTGGAAAAGATTTGCAAATCATTGTATTCCGTTTATATTTATATCTAACACAATTTCCCAACTCATATGGAAACGGGGTTTGTAATAGCTTTTTCACCTACAAACTGCCTCCTGTAACGTCTGCGTATTCTAAATTTACTACAACCTTCGTCACCTATATAATATATTGGTTTCGGAAATGAAAAATATCAAAATGTCCCCAGCTTGCTTCAATTTTTCAGTGCGTGGCCCTCAGAGGAACAAGGCACCCCTGCACTACAGCCAAACAGCATTATCGTTTCATATATGCTCCTTTTTGCACGGCTCTCCTGTCTTTGTGCTGCCTCATTATTTGTCTGCAAGGTTTTTTTTTGGACTCCCCAACTAGCAATTACTGCTCCTCTCCTCTGAAACACTGGCAGTCGATGCCCCTTCTCTTCATTGCTCGGTTAAGTAGCCTTCAGACCCGTCTGGCTATTAATAACATGGCTGCTATATCATACAATAAAAATGCACCGTGGCTATCTAGGTTAATGCATTGTTTACTTTGCCTCAAAACATCATGATAAACAAATGTGCCTTTCTGCTCTTCTTCTTTTCAAACCTATCTTTTCCCCCACAAAGAGATGCAGAGAGAGGGAAGTTCATTACAAAGACGTCCACACAGGGGAGAATGAAAGAGGGGAGGGGAGTTTTGTATCTGGTAATGGAAAAAAGCTTCTCTGCATGGAAACAGATGGGCCAGAATTTATTAACTTGCAGGAACGCTTCAAGGAAGCCGCTGCGACCAGACGCCCGGGCCAGTCAGTGTCTGGGCGGCAGTGCTCGCAGGCTGCCGGGTGCAGGTTGAGGCTGTCTGAGGCCAAAAATAGAATGTAAATTTATCCCTGGATTGTTGCAAATGACCCGTCAGCATGAAACAATGAATGCAATCTGGCTCGCCGGTTGAAGGGTTTTTACCTAATGTCTGTATATCTAAAAAAAAATTAAGTTTTAATGGGGTTTAGAAGTCCGTTTTGGAATGTACATGGACTACTTAGAGAAACACCTTTAGCATGTTGGAGCTAAACTGGCTTCCGTACTGACAATTTCCATGAAGTTGTCCATAGAGAGACGTGACTACACTTGTCCTTATTGGGGTGTCCAAAGTGCGGCCCGCAGCTTGAGATTCAAGAAAAATGTAAGAAAAAGAGTAAAAAGATGTAGTGTAATATTACTACTAATTTCATAAGACTATTTTTCAGGTATAACCCAAAACTGAATCAAAATGTTGTTATCAAATATATATCATGACTGTTTTTAGCGTTGCTGTTTTTTTGTGTTGTTGTAAAAATACTCTAAAACCCATCACCTCCCTGCTTGGTACACAGGATCAACGGCTGGAATTGGGGGTTGAATCACCAAAATGATTCCCGAGCGTGGCCACCGCTGATGCTCACTGCTCCCCTCACCGACCAGGGTGTGGTATAAGGGGATGGGTCGAATGCAGAGAGTAATTTCACCACACTTAGTGTGTGTGTGTGTGACTATCAGTGGTACTTTAACTTTAACTAAAAATTAAAAAGACCACGGATCCAAAGTATTTTATAACATCCGCCAAGAGTGACTTGTTAGCAGCTTGACTTCAAGCAGACAAATAATTTTCTGGAAAATTTCAAAAGGCAATAAAAAATGAGCAAATGCTGTTTGCTTATTAGGGACGCACAGATCAACATTTTTGGCCTCCGATCCTGATCAGATTTTTTTTTCATCCTAAAATCTGATTTTGAGTCGCGATTAGATACTTAGGCAGAAGATTATAGAAGTGAAATTGTTTCATAGCAAGTAACTGAAGTAATGACATAGTTTATTAAACCTATTTTATTACATTTAGATATGCACATATTTTCTTTTTTGTATTTAACCCTTTTTTAAGTAGAAACAAATTACACTGAGATTAAGAACCTCTTTTTTAAGGGAGTCTTTACCAAGAGATAATTTGAGATGAATTATTAAATTTTTGGTATATTCTTTTAACATTTAAATTATTTGGGTTTTGTCCCTGAAGACAATTTGTAAATGATCACAACACAACTGACTAAACAAATTTACAGCAATAAGAACAAAAAAAATATACAAATAGAATCACTATAGTATACACAATACACTATACTTTCATATACTCATACTGAGTATAAATGATATTGACATCTGGATCAATCACCCATACTTTACATTCAAGCTTTAGTGGTGAGCTTTTTATGTCGTGCATGCTTAGTCAATGCTCTTCCTCTAGTCCTCCAGTGATAATGGTACATGTATGAAATAAACCAAGTTTAAGTTCCGCCATGGTGGTGAGGATTAATATCGTACAAACCCCGTTTCCATATGAGTTGGGAAATTGTCCATCCATCCATCATCCATCATCTTCCGCTTATCCGAGGTCGGGTCGCGGGGGCAGCAACCTAAGCAGGGAAGCCCAGACTTCCCTATCTCCAGCTACTTCGTCTAGCTCTTCCCGGGGGATCCCGAGGCGTTCCCAGGCCAGCCGGGAGACATAGTTTTCCCAACGTGTCCTGGGTCTTCCCCGTGGCCTCCTACCAGCTGGACGTGCCCTAAACACCTCCCTAGGGAGGCGTTCGGGTGGCATCCTGACCAGATGCCCGAACCACCTCATCTGGCTCCTCTCGATGTGGAGGAGCAGCGGCTTTACTTTGAGCTCCTCCCGGATGGCAGAGCTTCTCACCCTATCTCTAAGGGAGAGCCCCGCCACCCGGCGGAGGAAACTCATTTCGGCCGCTTCTACCCGTGATCTTATCCTTTCGGTCATGACCCAAAGCTCATGACCATAGGTGTGGATGGGAACGTAGATCGACCGGTAAATTGAGAGCTTTGCCCTCCGGCTCAGCTCCTTCTTCACCACAACAGATCGATACAACGTCCGCATTACTGAACACGCCGCACCGACCCGCCTGTTGATCTCACGATCCACTCTTCCCCCACTCGTGAACAAGACTCCTAGGTACTTGAACTCCTCCACTTGGGGCAGGGTCTCTTCCCCAACCCGGAAATGGCACTCCACCCTTTTCCGAGCGAGAACCATGGACTCGGACTTGGAGGTGCTGATTCTCATTCCGGTCGCTTCACATTCGGCTGCGAACCGATCCAGTGAGAGCTGAAGATCCCGGCCAGATGAAGCCATCAGGACTACATCATCTGCAAAAAGCAGAGCCCTAATCCCGTGGCCACCAAACCGGATCCTCTCAACGCCTTGGCTGCGCCTAGAAATTCTGTCCATAAAAGTTATGAACAGAATCGGTGACAAAGGACAGCCTTGGCGGAGTCCAACCCTCACTGGAAACGTGTCCGACTTACTGCCAGCAATGCGGACCAAGCTCTGACACTGATCGTACAGGGAGCGGACCGCCACAATAAGACAGTCCGATACCCCATACTCTCTGAGCACTCCCCACAGGACTTCCCGAGGGACACGGTCGAATGCCTTCTCCAAGTCCACAAAGCACATGTAGACTGGTTGGGCAAACTCCCATGCACCCTCAAAAACCCTGCCGAGAGTATAGAGCTGGTCCACAGTTCCACGACCAGGACGTTCGACTATCCGGCGAAGTCTCCTCTCCAGTACACCTGAATAAACCTTACCGGGAAGGCTGAGGAGTGTGATCCCACGATAGTTGGAAAATTGTGTTAGATGTAAATATAAACGGAATACAATGATTATAAATGGAAAATGATAAATGAATAAGCGGTAGAAATGGATGGATGGATGGATGGATATAAATTATTATAAACGGAATACAATGATTTGCAAATCCGTTTCCACCCATATTCAATTGAATGCACTATAAAGACAAGATATTTGATGTTCAAACTCATAAACTTTATTTTTTTTTTGCAAATAATAATTAACTTAAGAATTTCATGGCTGCAACACGTGCCAAAGTATTTGGGAAAGGGCATTTTCACCACTCTGTTACATCACTTTTTCTATTAACAATTTCCAATTCTTGTTTTATGTAGAGCTTCAATCGTTCAACAGTCCAGGGTCTCTGCTGTCGTATTTTAAGCTTCATAATGCGCCACACATTTTCGATGGGAGACAGGTCTGGACTGCAGGCGGGCCAGAAAAGTACCTGCACTCTTTTTTTACAAAGCCACGCTGTTGTAACATGTGCTGAATGTGGCTTGGCATCGTCTTGCTGAAATAAGCAGGGGCTTCCATGAAAAAAACGGCGCTTAGATGGCAGCATATGTTGTTCCAAAACTTGTGTGTACCTTTCAGCATTTTTGTTACCTTCACAGATGTGAAAGTTACCCATGCCTTGAGCACTAATGCACCCCCATACCATCACAGAGGCTGTCTTTTAAACTTTGCGTCGATCACTGTCTGGATGGTTTGCTTCCCCTTTGGTCCGGATCACACGATGTCGAGTATTTCCTCAAAAAATTTGAAATGTGGACTCGGCAGAACACTTTTCCATTTTGCATCAGTCCATCTTAGATAATCTCGGACCCAGAGAAGCCGGCGGCATTTCTGGATGTTGTTGATAAAAGGCTTTCGCTTTGAATAGTAGAGCTTTAACTTGAAATTACAGATGTAGCGACAAACTGTATTTAGTGACAGTGATTTTCTGAAGTGTTCCAGAGCCCATGTGGAAATATCCTTGAGAAATTGATGTCGGTTTTTGATACAGTACCATCTGAGGGATCGAAGGTCACGGTCATTCAATGTTGGTTTCCGGCCATGCCGCTTACGTGGAGTGATTTCTCCAGATTCTCTGAACCTTTTGATGATATTATGTACCGTAGGTGTTGAAATCCCTGAATTTCTTGCAATTGCAGTTTGAGAAACGTTCTTAAACTGTTTGAGTATTTGCTCACGCAGTTGTGGACAGAGGGGTGTACCTCGCCCCAGCCTTTCTCGTGAAAGACTTAGCATTTTTTGGGAAGCTGTTTTTATACCCAATCAAGGCACCCATTTGTTCCCAATTAGCCTGCTCACCTGTGGGAAATCCACGGTGCGAAATTCGCACTGTGGATTGAAGACATGTTATTTGCAGTTTGCTCTCAAATCAAAGCCGGTGTTCTTGCAACACATGCACCCGTCTGGAATGAATACAACTCCTGCATGTGTGTAACAAGCATTATAGAAATGTAATTGTGTCTCCCTGAGCGTGCATCAATTTTGAAGGAATCTTGAGATGACAATGACCTGGATGAACGAGAACGTTCATAGACTAGAAATACCTGGTGATGCGGGATATTTGGGTGGGATCAAAAGAAGGTTACCGACAATTCCCAACCTCTTGATACTTGAACGGTTCCGATCAAAAAAAAACTGTGGTAAAACAATATCGTGAAACTATTTTGTTGTCATGTCTTGTGATCATGTTTTGTTTACAGTAGTTATGTTCTGTTTGTTTAAGACTCCTTTAGTTCCTGTTTGTTCGCTTCCCTGAGTTTGTTTTGGTCGCCATGTTTGCAAATTATGTTCACCTGTCTCTGATTAGTGTTCGGCCGCTCATTTGCTACCCGAGCACTAATCAGAGGCATTATTTAAGCCTGCCATTGTTGGTCAGTCGGCCTGGCGTCATTGTTGTTGTTCCATGCTCTGTTCATTTTCTTCATGCCAACGCCCATGCTTCATGCCCTGCACGTAAGTTTTGTTTATTCAAGTCACAGTTAGCGAGTTATTCATGTCCTAAGTTTTTTGCCTTTATGGTAGTTTTTTTAATTTTTTTTAGCCAAGTTTGTTCTCCGCTTTGTGCGCGCCTTTAGTTTCCACTTCTTTTTATAGCAAAATTAAATTATGTCTTTACCTTCAAGCCACTACCATTCCAGTTCCTTTGTATTCCGGGAAAACAAACCACACCATAGTCCACGTTCCGATATATCCATCCATTTCCTACCGCTTATTCCCTTTCCGGTCGTGGGGGGCGTTGGTGCCTATCTCAGCTACAATCGGGCTACACCCTGGACAAGTTGCCACCTCATTGCAGGACCAACACAGATAGACAGACAACATTCACACTCACATTCACACACTAGGGCCTATTTTTAGTGTTGCCAATCAACCTATCCCCAGGTGCATGTCTTTGGAGGTGGGACGAAGCCGGAGGGAACCCATGCAGTCACGGGGAGAACATGCAAACTCCACACAGAAAGATCCCCAGCCCGGTATTGAACCCAGGACTACTCAGGACTTTCGTATTGTGTGGCATTGGCACTAACCGCTCTTCCACCGTGCTGCCCCATTCTGATATGTGTAAGTGGAATAATAAATACCGGTAAATAATGGAAATGGACTTACCGTATTTCCTTGAATTGCTGCCGGGGCGCTAATTATTTAAAACCTCTTTTCACTCCTGCGCTTACCAAAGGCATGTTGTAAAAGTAAGCATGCTTTAATTATTTTAAAACCTTTTCTCACTCCAGCACTTACCAATGTTATGCAGTAAAAATTTGAGTGTGATGTTAGCTTGGACCTTAAATCCTAATGAATAGCTCTTAATCTTCTTCCCTATGCCGCCCCTCGGTTGGTAGAGTGGCCGTGCCAGCAACTTGGGGCTTGCAGGTTCGATTCCCGCTTGTGCTATCCTAGTTACTGCCGTTGTGCCCTTGGGCAAGACACTTTACCCACCTGCTCCCAGTGCCACCCACACTGGTTTACATGTAACTTAGATATTGGGTGTCACCATGTAAAGCGCTTTGAGTCACTTGAGAAAAGCGCTATATAAATATAAGTCACTTCACTTCACCTTTATGCGATTTCAAATTACCGGTATTGAAATCAGCCTCCTCCATTTTGAAAATGATGACAGGGGAAGTGTCACTCATGACGTCACGAGTTTGACCAGGCGGTAATACTAAGCATGCGCTAATTATTTTGGGAAGCGAGTTCGACCCGGCAGTAATTCAAGGCAGGCGCATACCATATGCCCTGCGGCAATTCAAGGAAATACGTTATACATGTAAGTATGAATGCTACAATAATATGACAATTGTATTAAGAAATCGGAAAAAAAAACAGGCTCTCATTTTAACCCACTACATCTTCACTAATTTGTCAAGTATGGGAATATTTTGTAACGTTGAATTAGTATTTTTGCTATTTTTTTTTTTTTACACGTGTGGTATTTAAACGGTTTTATGATTTGGCAACAATATGAATCTGAAACTAAATTTCCATTATTTCCTATGGAGGAAAACCTGTTGGTAAATGGCAACAAATCTGAAGTTAGTGTCCCGTAAAGCAGTGGGTCTCAAATGGGGGTACGCGTACCCCTGGGTGTACTTGAAGGTATGCCAAAGGGTACATGATATTTTTTATTTAAATATTCTAAAAATAGCAATAGTTCAAAAATCCTAAATACATATATTTATTGAATAATACTTCAAGAACATATGAATTTAAGTTCATAAACTGTGGAAAAAAAAATACAACAATGCAATATTCTGTTTTTACAGCTAGATTTTTTGTGGACATGTTTCATAAATATTGATGTTAAAGATTTCTTTTTCTAAGAAGAAATGTTTAGAATTACGTTCATGAATCCAGATGGATCTCTATTACAATCCCCAAAGAGGGCACTTTAAGTTGATGATTACTTCTATGTGTAGACACCTTTATTTATAATTGAATCACTTGTTTATTTTTCAACACGTTTTTAGTTATTTTTATATCTTTTTTTCCAAATAGTTCAAGAAAGACCACTAAAAATGAGCAATATTTTGCATTTTTATACAATTTTATAAATCAGAAACTGATGTCATAGTGCTGTATTTTACCTCTTTACCTCTTTTATTCAACCAAAAATGCTTTGCTCGGATTAGGGGGTACTTGAATTACAAAAAAAATGTTCACAGGGGGTACATCACTGAAAAAAGGTTGAGAACCACTGCCGTAAAGGACCTCAGCGGTTGCACTGTATTGATAGCTATGAGTGACAAATGTTGTTTTTATTTTCCGATATTTTTTAAGACTTTGCCACCCGCTGTAAGTATGCATGTATACATTTATAGCGCTATAATATCAGCCCTTGTAAAGTTTGGCAGAGGTCCTGTAGGCGCTCCCTAGGCGCTCTTGCTGTTTACATTTGGCAGAGTGCAAGAAGCATTTAGCAACTTACACCGGCCTCAACTCTAAAGAGTGCACTTCTTTTTCCCATTCTAACTTTCACGACTTCCTGTAAATTACACCGATTCGCTTGGTTCTGGTCCAAGCCATCCCCCCCACCCCACCCATGCTTTAGTTTTAATTGCAATCTCTTTCTATTGTATGGGAATATGCTAAGAAAAAAAATGAAAGCCCACTCCTGGAGGGATTAAAACATGGTGCATGTTATCTTGCGGAAACTGGCTGCTGCTTCTCCTCAACACACACGGCCGCCTGCAGCCTGCTCGACAAAAACAACAATAATTGTAGCATCGTGAAAACATCATTTTAAGTCAATCTTATTGCCAATTCTGCCTTTCGCCTTAAGGTTCGCACATTAGCTCATCACTTCACCAAATACCCGGCGGAGCAATCTGCGTGCGTAATTTGCTGCTGTAGCAAAGGTGCTGAATTATAACGGTAATTTAGCAACACCGCGGCGACAAATGGAGTTCAATGATCTCTTATAAAACTATATGTTTTGGCTCTGCGCGTGCAGGGTATGAAAAGAGCTCAAATGAAAATTTCATAAAGAGTGAAATATGGAAAAATGAGCGCTTTTATGGTGCTGTGTGTGTGTGTGTGGGTGCAGTTTAAAAGTAGTACGCATGGAAGCGTGTCAGCCCGCCGTGTGTGTAAAACGCATCCTAAAGACAGCAGAAACAAACACTTCCTGTCTCTCAAGCGCAGTAAAGAGCATATTGGAGGGAAGCGCACTACTGGGAATGGAACACTGTTTGACAAAGGAAGCAGAGAAGAAAATAAAAGTTTAGAGAAGGCACGCTTACACTCAGGTGAATGACCATATTTTGGTTTTTAACGTCATATGGTGTGTTTTAAAGTTTGAGTCTGTATCTTTTCAGTTGACTTATAACCTTTTTTTTTTTCAAATATTTTTAATGAATTTTGCAGACAGCACAGTATGATGGATCATGGCAACAGCAAGTTGAGGTATCTGCACATTTTACAATAAGTAACCTAAAGGCCAACTGAAATTAGATGTTATTATTCAAACGGGGATAGCAGGTCCATTCTATGTGTCATACTTGATAATTTCGCCACATTGCCATTTTTTTGCTGAACGGACTTAGTAGAGAACATCGACGATAAAGTTTGCAACTTTTGGTCGCTAATAAAAAAGCCTTGCCTTTACCGGAAGTAGCAGACGATGTGCGTGTGACGTCACCGGTTGTAAGGCTCCTCACATCTGAACATTGTTTATAAGGTGAGCCTCCAGCAGCAAGAGCTATTAGGACCGAGAAAGCGACAATTTCCCCATTAATTTGAGCGAGGATGAAAGATTCATGGATAGGGAAAGTTCGAGTGAAGCATAAAAAAAAAAAAAAAAACAGCGACGGCCCCAGGCGGCGGCAGTGGGACCGTTTCAGATGTAATTAGACACATTTACTAGGATACTTCTGGAAGATCCCTTATCTGCTTATTTTTAATAGTGTTTTAGTGAGATTGTAAAGTCATACCTGAAAGTCGGATGGCTGCGGTGAACGCCAGTGTCTCTCAGAGAAGCCAAAGGAGGAGCCAAAATCACAGCTGCCTTTTTGAGCTGCAGGAGGAAGTCCCATAATCCACTGAAAGGCCTACTGAAACCCACTACTACCCACCGTGCAGTCTGATAGTATATATATCAATGATTAAATATTAACATTGCAACACATGCCAATACGGCCTTTTTAGTTTACTAAATTACAATTTAAAATTTCCCGGGAGTTTCGTCTTTGAAACGTTGTGTAATGATGACGTGTACGCAAGACGTCACAGGTTTTTAGGAAGTATGAGCGCTGCGCACACACACAGCTAAATGTTGTCTGCTTTAACGACATAATTATACAGTTTTTTGGACATCTGTGTTGCTGAATCTTTTGCAATTTGTTCAATTAATATTGGAGAAGTCAAAGTAGAAAGATGGAGTTGGGAAGCTTTAGCCTTTAGCCACACAAACACACGGTGATTCCGTGTTTACAATTCCTGGAGGTGAAACTTTCCTATGGAACAGAGCGCTGTCAAGAGAACATGGATCCCGACCACATGTCAACCAGCAGGTGTCGGTGAGAAAATTGTGGTTAAAAAGTCAGTTTTTACCGGAGAAAAGCTGAGCTTGTGCCGTTCATAGCTGCCGTCGTCTCCCCTGAGACACTGCGCGTCAAGACACCCGTGGAGACACCCTTCTGACTATCAGGTACTATTAAACTCACTAAAACACTAGCAACACAATAGAAAGATAAGGGATTTCCCAGAATTAACCTAGTAAATGTTTCTAAAAACATAGGAATCCGTCCCAATGCAATCGTGTTTTTTTTTTTGTACTTTTTTTAAATTTTTTTTTAGTCTGTGGCTATCAATATCCTCAAACACAAATCTTTCATCCTCACTCAAATTAATGGGGAAATTGTCGTTTTCCCGGTCCGAGCACTTTTTGTTGGAGGCTCCCATTAAAAACAATGTTAATATGTGAGGAGCCATCAAACATGTGACGTCATCGTCTGCGACTTCCGGTAGAGGCAGGGCTTTTCTGTTAGCACCAAAAGTTGCAAACTTTATTGTGGATGTTCTCTACTAAATCCTTTCAGCAAAAATATGGCAATATCGCGAAATGATCAAGTATGACACATAGAATGGACCTGCTATCCCCGTTTAAATAAGAACATCTTATTTCAGTAGGACTTTAACTCTTTGGTAAGAGCCGACTTAATATCACAATTTTCCCATCCAAACACTCGCTGGTTGACGTAGAGAAACATGTTCGCTTGACCGCTCTGTGTTAAAGCTTCACAACAAACAAAGAAACACAGGCTGTGTTTCGGTGCCAAAGACAGCTGCAATACACTGCTTTCCACCAACATCATTATTCGTTAGTCTCCATTATTAATTGAACAAATTGCAAAAGATTCAGCAACACAGATGTCCAAATTACTGTGTAATTATGCGATGAAAAGACGACTTTTAGCCGTGTGTGGTGCTGGGCTAATATGTCCCCTCCACCCCGAGACGTCACGCGCACGCGTCATCATACGCATCTTCATTCCGTGACGTTTTCAACAAGAAACTCCGCAGGAAATTTAAAATTGCAATTTAGCAAACTAAACCGGCCGTATTTGAATGTGTTGCAATGTTAATATTTCATCATTGATATATAAACTGTCAGACTGCGTGGTCGGTAGTAGTGGGTTTCAGTAGGCCTTTAATAAACCCCAACCCTTACAATACCCACCTGCTAAAATTCCCAAGGTAATTGTCACGAACATAGACACACATGAATATATGCAAGCATGGATTCAATCTAACAAAATATATTAAAGGTAAATAAAATAATAGATAAGGTCAAATTGATAAATAAATAATACATAAGATATACAATGATATATAACGTAAAAGTAAATAAACACAAGGAATGGGGGTCAGGGGGTCGGAGGGGCGGTTGGGGGCTTCAGCGGTCAGCTCTGTCTAAGTTGTGTTACTCGAATTGCTTGAAGTGCTGTCAATCTTGTCCCTAATAAGGTCTAGGAGGAGGCCCCAAGTCTTATGGAAATGTGACACTGATCCTTTCTGCAAGAACCGAAGCTGTTGCGATCCGCTGCTCGGATCTTCACAGTTTGTTGTTTTGTTTCCTTGTTTTGTCTCACTCTCTGTCATTTGACTGCTTAGTTCCTGTTCAGTCTGTCTCCATGGTTTCTTTTTAGTTTCACCAGCTACTCTCGGTTCCCGCACACCTGTTACATTTGATTACTCCCATATATAAGCCTGCCCCTTTTCCTTATTCATCCTGGGATTCTAATTTGCCTTCGAGCAACAGTGACGACTGACTTCTACTCGTATGTATATTCTCACTAGCTTTCACGCTACGCCTGTGTTGTTTTATTCTAGCTCTCATGCTAATGCTTTGTTTTCCCTTTTATGTGCCTTCGTGCCAAGTCTAGTTTGTTTGTTATTCCTAGCTTCTATGCTAGCGCCCTTAATTTGTTTTTCTGCTTAGCTCCAGTGTTTTTGTTCCTTAGCTCCTTTTGTTAGTTAAATCAATTTCATTATATCTTACCTTTGCTGTGTTCATGCCTATGCATCCTCGGGGGAACAAACATGGCATCGCTATGCCGCCCAGTCGTTACAGAGCTTCTCTAATTGCAGACACCGCAAAACATATTGTATCCAACTGTTATGACTCAGAGCAAATGCAAACTTCCATTTAAAAATAATATAACCATTTAAAATGAAAATATTTTAGCTCACCATCACGTGAATCATACTTTAGCACTGTTACTGTCATTGCACCTCTTTTTGGTACTACTATACTAATAGTGATCTAACACCGATATCTACCGTATTTTTCAGACTGTAAGCCGTTAATCGCATAATTACACAGTATTCTGGACATCTGTGTTGTTAAATCTTTTGCAATTTGTTCAATTAATAATGGAGACGTCAAAGAAGAAAGATGTAGGCCGGCTGTACCAACACAAACACAGCCCGTGTTTCCTCGTTTACATTCCCGAAGGTGAAGCTTTACTATGGAACAGAGCGGTCAAGTGAACCTGGTTCTCTACCACATGTCAACCGGCAGGTTTCGGTGAGAAAATGGTGGTAATAAGTCGGCTCTTACCGTAGACATGAGCGCAGCTTGCGTCGTTCCTCGTGCACCTGTCAAAGAGGCAGCTGCGGACTCTCTTGCCTCCTCCGACCGGCCGCCCCCCAACGTGGGATGCTTCCACCGTGTAGGAGTGGGGAAAAAAGCTCAGCCCCGCCCGACCAGCTGCCTTTGCTTTGCCTTGTCGAGAAACGAGGCTTCCCTCGGAGACACTGGCGGTCACCACACCCGTGGCCACACCCCTCCGTCTTTCAGGTATGACTATATAATCTCACTAAAACACTAGTAACACAATAAGCAGATAAGGGATTTTCCAGAATTATCCTAGCAGATGTGTCTAATAACATGTGAATCGCTCCCACTGCCCCGTCTTTTCTTTTCTTTTTTTTCAGTCTTTCACTCTCACTATCCTCATCCACAAATCTTTCATTCTCGCTCAAATTAATGGGGAAATCGTCGCTTTCTCGGTCCAAATCGCCCTCGCTGCTGGTGGCCATGATTGTAAACAATGTGAGGATGTGAGGAGCTCCACAACCCGTGACGTCACGCGTACATCGTCTGCTACTTCCGATACAGGCAAGGCTTTTTATTAGCGACCAAAAGTTGCAAACTTTATCGTGGATGTTCTCTACTAAATCCTTTCAGCAAACATATGGCAATATCGCGAAATGATCAAGTATGACACGGTATAGCTCGGTTGGTAGAGCGGCCGTGCCAGCAACTTGAGGGTTGCAGGTTCGATTCCTGCTTCCGCCATCCTAGTCACTGCCGTTGTTTCCTTGGGCAAGACACTTTACCCACCTGCTCCCAGTGCCACCCACACTGGTTTAAATGTAACCTAGACATTGGGTTTCACTATGTAAAGCGCTTTGAGTCACTAGAGAAAAGCGCTATATAAATATAATTCACTTCACTTCACTATGACACATAGAATGGACCTGCTATCCCCATTTGAATGAGAAAATCTCATTTCAGTAGGCCTTTAAGGCCCACCTTTTTGATTTGGTTTTTACTTAATGTCTATTATTTATTTGAGGTCATTTGTATTTTACTTTTTATGTTATTAGTTATGCAATATTTCATTTAGTTCTATTGATTTATTTACTGTATATTAATTTGTTTCCCCCTATTAATCTTCATATGTCTTACTTGTACTTTATTCTTTATCTCTGCTCATAGTTCTTACAAGTTGTATAATTTTTATTTTCCAAGGTTCCTCAGATGAGCCATCTGCCTCAGGGGTTATCGGGGGCGCTTTTGTGTCAGCGTCCTGGTGGCCATGGTCTGATGACCTCCTGGTGCAGATGGCTCCTGTGATAGTGTTTACTCCCCTGTCCCTTCTGTACTCAGCCATTCAGTCATTTGTCCATATACAGTTGTGATCAAAATTATTCAACCCCCACACAATTTTGGTGTTTTAGCAAGTTGGACATTTATTCCGTTTTTTGTTTATAGTCATATCAAATAAAGATGTGTCAAATAAACAAATGCAACTGAAATTGTAACACTGTATTTTACAAAATACCAAAAAAGGACATTTTTCTTAATATCTCATTGACAAAATGATTCAACCCCCTAGTTACATGCATCTTTAGTACTTAGTAGAACACCCTTTTGCAGTAATTACATCCTTCAAACGTGATACATAACCGGACACAAGTTTCTTGCAACCATATAGAGGTATTTTAGCCCATTCCTCTTGGGCAAAGGCTTCCAGTTCATTCATATTCTTGGGCTTGCGTGCTGCAACTGCCTTCTTCAAGTCCCACCACAGCTTTTCTATAGGATTTAGGTCTGGCGACTGTGAAGGCCACTCCAGAGTCTTCCAGCCCGTCTTCTGCAACCACTCTGATGTTGATTTGGAGGTATGCTTGGGATCGTTGTCCTGTTGGAAGGTCCAACGTCTCCCAAGCCTCAGCTTCGTCACTGACTTCATGACATTTACAGCTAATATATCCTGGTAGGAAATAGAATTCATAACGCCTTGAACGCGCTGGAGATTCCCGGTACCTGAGGCAGAGAAACAGCCCCAGAGCATGATTGACCCCCCACCATGCTTAACAGTAGGCAAGGTGTTCTTCTCTTTGTAAGCTTCATTTTTTCTCCTCCAGACATAACGTTGATTCATAGGCACAAAGAGTTCCAGTTTTGTCTCATCACTCCATAGAACAGTTTCCCAAAACCTTTGGAGTTTGTCCAGATGATTTTTGGCATACTGGAGTCTATTTTCTTGTGCCTGGTATTCAGAAGTTGGGTACGCCTGGGAGTTCTGGCATGGAGGCCTTCATCTCATAGTGTGCGCCTTATTGTCTGGGACGAAACCTGCGTTCCCCGCTCTGCAATGTCCTGTTGTAGTTCCTCAGTTGTTACCCGGGGGTTTTTCACCACTGTACGCTTCAAATACCGGACAGCAGTTGCACACAGCATCCTCTTTCTACCACGCCCAGGTAGTGTTTCCACTGTGCCTTTAGCTTTAAACTTGCGAATTATGCTCCCAACTGTCTCTCTTGGAATGTTTAATGTATTTGCTATTTTCTTATATCCATATCCTTTCTTATGAAGAGAAATTACCTCCTCTCTTGACTTCTTTGACCACTCCCTGGACCCCCATTGACCATCTACAAGAAGCTGAGCGTCACAGTCTTTTTCAATCAGTTTAATTGTTGCTCGTTATGGTTCTAATCACATCTACAGGTGTTTTCAACACCTGATTGAAAAGACCTTATTCAAATTCTGTTCTAAAGAGTTATGATCTTCAAGGGGTTGAATAATTTTGTCAACGAGATATTAAGAGAAATGACACTGTTTGGTATGTTACAAAATATAATGTTGTAATTCAAGTTGCATTTGTCTATTTGATGCATCTTTATTTGATATGACTATAAACAAAATACGGAAAGTATGTCCAACTTGCTAAAACACCAAAATTGTGTGGGGGTTGAATAATTTTGATCACAACTGTAGTTGCATATGTGTGTATGTTGTGTGCGTGTGTTTGTGTTTGGTATCTTTGTCCATGCGTATGGATGTGATAATGTGCGATATGGGTCACCGGGGTATTGTTTTTAACTTTGTAAAGTACTTTGCTTTGCATTTCTGTTATGAACGAAAAGCGCTTTAAAAATAAAGTTTGATTGATTGATTGATTGATGATATGAACCCTTTATAGGGGAACTGCACTTTTTTGGGGAATTTTTCCTATTGTTTAGAATCCCTGGGAGAGTTCATTAGGACAAAATGTTTTTTTTTTTTTTGCATTCTTACATTAAAAAAAAAATAGTATTTTCTCGGTTGCTGGCAATGCAGCTAATGGGAGCAAACCAATAAAACAACAATGCATTCAAAAATTGTCAACAATACTTAATTCATGTTGGGTAACATGTGTAATAACAAAGGTGTAGCAACATTGTTATTGTAAGAGCAAACACGGAGGAACTCTTTTTCCAGCGTAGTAACACATTGGCGTGCTATGGTTTTAGCCGTAAAAGCAAACTACGGCATAAAATACGCAAGCTTCGATGTCAGCACGAAACACATTTCAGTTTGTAATGCCCAACAATGCGATGGGGCAACAATCTGTACTGACTGGAAAGCATGAACAATCATATTACAGCATGTGTAAAGTATTAGCCCATGTGGAGGGGGGTGTGGCCTGCGGATCTGCCATGGAACGGGATGTGCCAGGACCGGCCTTGAAGACAGCGACGGGTGCGTAGATGGCCCAGGTGGGCTTTGTTATCTAATCACCTGTCGCCTTTATTAGCAGCAGCCGGTAGGAGAGACGTTGTTGGAGCTGGAGTGAGAGCGAGCGAGAAACAGACACGGAAGGACAGTTGCTGAAAAGAAACCCGCTGCACTAACTCATAAGAAATAAAACAATGTTGTAATCCTGATCCGAGCTCTCATGGCAGTGTTTGGTGGTCTGAGGAACCCATTAGAGGGCAACCTCCACAGCCCGCATTTCATGTTTTGTTTGTACTAGCTAGCAAGACATCGTATGTACTGTAATGTACGGTGATGAGCTGCGTGTTTTATGATCGATAGTATGGTGACTTATTCGATGGACAATTGTCCATTTGGTCAAACTGGCCAAGGACGTTTCCAGTTGATTTGGGTAAGCAATCCATTAATTCAGCACAGCTTGACTCAAAGTTTCAGATTTGCAGAGTGACCATGTCACAATCTCTCTGCTCCAACATTTCAGCCTCTTCTTCGTGCTCGCTTCTATAATCAGTAGATCATCCTCCGTATATTCAGTGTCCAAAAGATAAGGTTGTGAATACTCATTTGTCCAAAAATAGTCGTCTCTGTTGTCTGTTACCAAGTCTGCCATGATTAGAAAACACAATCACGTTAGATTCTGGGAGTAAGAATATATTTTTTGCCGGAAGTCGGAAGTGCGCTGCTATGAAAACGAAAATAAATGCACCAAATAATTAGTTTCGGCTCTACATAAACCAACCAAAATACGGGAAATATTGACCTTATTACATATTGTTATTAACGTGCCAGGTGCTGTTGGTCTTGAACCCCAAGATGCAGAGATGGCAGACGTACTGCAGGTAACCATGACCTTAATGTCAAAAAGGAAATGGCGCAACTGGTAAGTGCACATGCATGGAACATGGACAGAGGAAACAGTCATCGAGCCCTGACTGGAGGGCGAGGCAGGCATAAATGGCAGCCAGCTGATTGACAACAGGTGTGGTCAGGCTGCTTATCAGCGGCAGGTGAGGGAAAATAGCGCTTAGGGAGACAAGCACGAAGTGGAACTAAAATAAAAGTGCTGACAGAAAGTAAACACAAAATAAGGAAACATAATAAGACACGGATGTGACATTATACATTATATATAGACTTGCAGTGTGTATATAACACATTTATGGATTTTAAATTTTTTAAAGGGCTTTGAAGGCAGTGACTCCCATTAGCCGCATCCTGCAAACATCTTTTTTTATCATCTTCAAAAATCTAAAAAAAAAAAAAGATACTGTATGTGTTCTTGTCCCTTCCATAATGACTTCGAACTATAAACAAAATTCCCAAAAAAGTGCAGTTCCCCTTTAAGCGAATACACAAATCTAGCATGACGTTACTGTTAAAATGTGTATTTAATTGAGGTGTCAAAAGGACAAACTTTGTCCTGTAGTTTTATTACTTTGAGAATAATAAACAGCTTGGACTAAGCCAATCGATGCCTGACCGCTCACCGTTCAAATTAATTGCTGTTGGACTTTTTTGCCATCTGTCAATTTTCTTTGCCTTGGCTGTCAGTCACTCTGCCTCCGCTTGGCAGGCCGCTCGCTAGAGTTATCTGCTGAGTTTCTGGCAACGGGGCTAGAAATATGGTGACTTTTAACCGCGGTGACATTTTTCCGTTAAAAAAATGGAGAAACTGGGGAAGTTCGAAGATCGTTTTAGTCAGACGGGGAAGCTACACGCTACGTCAGCGAAGTACGTGCTAACTTAGCAGTATTGCTAGTTCACAGTTTTGGAAGTGTCATTTAGCAACTCTGCTCTCTTGTTGTATTGTTTTCAAAACACCAGTTGACATGTACATCAGACATACACAGTTAGAGTTGATATGTAAACTCTATGGCGAAAAATCATCATTTAAATAACCACTTTAAATTGTACACGCATTCTTAGTAGATCACACCCCCACCCACGAATAGTACACACAATTCTTTAGTTTGCACTAGTGTTGTCCTCATAACAATATTTTGGTACCGGTACCCAAATAATTTTGAAACATTTCGATACTTTTCAATACTTTTCTAAATAAAGGGGACAGCAAAACATTGCATTATTGGCTTTATTTTGACAAAAAAAATCTTAGGGTACATTAAACATGTTTCTTATTGCAAGTTTGTCCTTAAATAAAAACAAGACAACTTGTCTTTTAGTAGTAAATGTTATGATCCGCCGCCCGGATCATACATTGTTTTGGTTTTTGGGTCCTTTTGAGGTTTCTTTTATTGTTTTGGACTCTTCCTGTTCTTAGTTTTTGCACATCCTGTTTTGTTGCCATGGTTTCTGATTTGTTCCACCTGCTCTTGTTTTTACGCGCACCGGTGTTTTGATTATTACCTTAGTATTTAAGCCTGCCTTCGACCTCAGTTCTGTCTTGATCCGTTGTTTGCCGTATGCAACTTGCGTTGGTATTCCCCTTATGTCTTTACTTGTGCTAAGTTACGCCTTAGCTTCTCGTGCGCTCGGCACGCGTATTTTTGGACTTTAACTCAGTGTTAAGTGTTAGCCTAGCTTCTCGTGTGTTCGGCACACTTTTCTTTTGTCTGTTTTTTACCAGTGTTATTTTATTTTTGTATATCAAAACCAGCTCTTACCTGCAATTCCTGCCTGTCTAGTCCTCGTGCATCTTGGGGTGACTCAACACACACACACGATGAACCTCCAACGCGATAGTAAATAAGCAAACAAAGGCTGCTAATTAGTCCGCTGATATGCAGTAGTATAATGTGTTATTTATTCATTCTATTATATTGTCAACATTATGAGGCACAAACTGTAATCATTGATTATCAATCAACTTGTTCATTTACTGTTAATATCGGCTTCTTTTCTATTTTAACATGTTCTATCTACACTTATGTTAAAATGTAATAATCACTTATTCTTCTGTTGTTTGGATGTTTTAAATTATCTTAGGATGATACCACAAATTTGGGTATCAATCCGATACCAAGTCGTTACAGGATCATACATTGGTCATATTCAAAGTCCTCATGTGTCCAGGGACATATTTCCTGAGTTTATAAACTTAATATAAATTTAAAAAAAAACGAAAGATGTGATGCCAAAAAATATAGACCTAATCATAGTAGTATCGATTAGATACGCTCCTGTAATTGGTATCATTACAGTGGATGTTAGGGGTAGATCCACCAATGGTGTTTGTTTACGTTTTGACACCGGTGAGCTACGATGTGTAATGAAGCATATTTAGCTATTCCTAATTGTAAGAAACTTACTTTATTTGTCGCCATGGAGGTGAGGATTAGAGATTTAGAAGTAGATAAAGCACTGACGATTGCAAATAAACATTTGCCGCTAGTTAGCGAGCCATGTCTTCAAGCACCTCTTCCGGTGGACGTTTCAGTGTTCAAACTTTACCTTTATTGTTAGTTTTCAAGCCAAAATGCGTCAGATCTCCCTTTTCTGCCGACACACTGTGTCAACTTATAAGTACTTTGTGATTGTGCGCTGCCGAACATGCTCGTCTGCTCGTAAACCAGCAATGACACGACGTGACGACGACGGAGGCGCGGAGGAGTGGAGGACCGGTACTTTTTGGAGGCGGTATATTACCAAATATGATTCATTAGTATCACAGTACCATACTAATACCGGTATACCATACAACCCTAGTTTGCACACAATGTTTAGCACATGTTGTTTGGACCCTAGTAAATCAGGCTCATAATGTGTTTCCCTTCTCACTCATTAAAGACAAAAAAAAAAATGGATTCTCCCAAACTTTAGAATGTTTGGACATGCAGGTTTTTGATGAGCAGATCCAAAAGCACCAGCGGCAGGCCTTGGAGGAATCAAACGGAACACACGGCACAGCGCTAAAAGCTAATGAAAAATACATTTGGTAGGGAACGCTGCTTTATTCAAGGCTCTGCAAAGCTGCTGTGCTAAAAAAACGCTTGCATGCTCGCTAGGGCGGTGTGAAGCAGCCCCGTCGTCGTGAGCTTCAAATGCGGCAGCCGCTCATGCCGCCAGAGTAAAAATAGACTGTGGTGACAACTCTGAGTGCCATAAAGACTCCCATTAAGGACGCGTGTTTCTGCCGCTGCCTGGGGCAGGGGCGCGGGGGTGTGCACGTGGCTTCACCTGACGCTATAGAGCAACAGTTTTAGATTCAAAGACAGGGGAGCAAAATGTTCCCTGCAATTTAAGAAAAAACGAACAACATGAATGTGACAAAAACGTCTGTAAAACGGACATGCGCCTAAACGGGCCTGACTGTGCAATGTAATAGGGACAATGGGAGATCTGATGAGGTGTAGTCCTACTGTGCTTTGTGTTCTCATCAGGATCCAGACAGGAAATCTGAAATCCTGGTAAAAAAAAAAACTAAAATGCGAGCAAAACAAGAAGAAGGTGAAGACATTATCTTGCAGTGTTGTGCTATTCTACACATGCAACCCAGCTGGAGTGTCCACAAGAGTTCAGTGCTCAAAGAGACGTGGCCGAGGTAAGGAAAGCTAAAAGTCCACCACTACCACTGAGAAATATCTGAAGAGAGATTTTTTTTCAAGGGTTTCATGGCTTTATGGAGTGTCTCTTGATGGACCAGATGGACGGGGGGCCTGTGACTGCATCAGTAATGACCACAGAACTCCACATCCAAGGTGGAGGTTAGGTACTCATGTGGACCTTTTTGGCCGTGGAGGCTTGAAAGCATTTTTTTTTCAGAAAAAAACATTTCTTGAAGTACAGGAAAAAGTCTGCATTGTTGAATAGGAGAGTTGTGTTTATTCTGCACAATTCTGCACTCACTGTGACCCCCTGTGGAGACCATCAAAGTCCAGGGCCAGGAGGTGGCAGTAGTGGGGCAGTACAAGTACCAGGGAGTCCACTTGAACAGCAGAATGGACTGGAAGGACAACGGAAAAGCTGTATCGAAGAAGGGCATGAACAGACTTTGTTTTCCTGAGGAAAATGTGTGCAGCAAGATCTTTTTTTCAGATTGTGCTGGATGGTGACCAGTGCCCTGTACTTTGCAGTGGTTTGTTGGGGGAGCAGCACCAGCAAAAAGGACTTAAACCAGAAAGCCGGTCAAACTATTGGCATGCAGTTGGAGTCGTTTGTATCAGTGAGGGACAGGAGGGCACTGGACAAACTGCTCGCCATCATGGATGATCAGGGACAGCGGAACTCATACTCCAGCAGGCTCCTTAAGCTTCGTTCCCACAGTTTTCGATTCAAGAACTCCTTCATTCTGCACTCCATCCAGCTGTAAAATCAGCATACAGCAATAGATGATATCTTCTATTACTTGACTACTTTTATGTTAACTACCTCTCATTTTTTATAATGTATATTTTTGGTGTATCTACTCTCTACTTTATGCTTCCCTTTTTTTTTTTTTGCTGAAGCTGTTACATGTACTGTAATATCCCAAATCCCAATTACATGGTAATTGGGATTTGACGATCTCACGGGTAGCAAAGGAACTAGCTAGCGTGAAAGCTTAGCATGTAAACAGGAAGCAGGAATAAATCATCCAACATAACAGTTGCATCAAGCAAACAAGGAAACCAAACCGAGTGTGGCAAAAAAAATGGAATAAGTAGCTCTCTGATTAATGCCCGGCAGCAGGTGAGCGTCCTGGACACTAAACAGCACCAAAACCAAAAACCAAAACACACAACTTCAAGGGGTGCTGAAAACAGAACTGAGAGAGTCAAAACTAAACAAAACATGATTCCGGCACCGGATCAAGACAGCATACAGGTCCAATTGCATTCACATTAGAAACCGCTTATTTTTTTTGTAATGTGAATGACCACTAAAAAGTTTGTATTTGACCAAAAAAAATCCGAATTAGACATCTGAAGCAGCAGTGTGAACAAACTGTAAGCATAACAGTCCACCTCTCTGAACAGAGTCTGGGAGGCTGTGGATGCTGTTGCACAAAAAAATGGATGGTAAACAGATGGAGAGCGTGACAAAATCCATGGATGGAAGATTACGAAAAGACTTACTGGAAGTAAACAAAAAATGTTTGAAAATGTTTGTATTATTTCAGCATATTTTCATAATAATTATGCACACAATGGCAGCATTCACACTTGTGCTTCTGTCACTGACTACTTGTATCATCTGATCAAAGGCAACTCAGTAAAATACAAAAGCAAAAACACAGTTTAGCAAATACTTCAAAACGTCTTGTTGCTGACTCCAGGTGATAATTTTTTATAATCCACTTTTTGTTCCATCTTAAGCTTCTAAAATATATTTTAAAAAGTCAGTCGAAGAGAACATAATTCATTGCTGTTTGTTTTTTAAATTTCATACAGGTCATGCAGTTGCAATTCCAACACATTAGATGGCAGTACTGTATGGACTACGGTGTGTTGCTTTAGCCAGGAAGTAGTTTTTACCTTCAAAGGGGAACTATTTTTTTCCATTTAATTTATTTACAATCTTTGTGTTTTTTTTTATTCTAAATATTATTAAATAAATGCAATCGAAAGTCTGCTGACAATGGAGCCTATGGGGGTTGCTCTATTCTGCCTATAAAACCCTTAAAAAACATCCAAAAACCTCCATTATGGTTACATATACATGATGTGAATATAAAAGTGATGTAATTACATACACATTTTTTTAATAACAATATGTATGCGTTTTCATAATTTTAAGCTTTTGCGGGGCAATACTTTGAAAACACATCCCGAAGTTCGCTTTTTTTATTTTTTCATCACTGATTATCACTCACTGCAGACTTCATGAGAGGCAAAAAACATAATAAAACATCACTTACTGTACGAGGTTTGCTGTCATTAGGATGCCGACCAATAGAATGTTGTTATATTTCCAGTTAAGTGAAGAATGACGGTGTACCCTGCTTTCCGCCCGATTTCATCACTGATTATTACTCACTGCAGACTTCATGAGAGGCAATAAACATAATAAAACATCACTTACTGTACGAGGTCTGCTGTCATTAGGATGCCGACCGGTAGAATGTTGTTATATTTCCATTTAAGTGAAGAATGACGGTGTACCCCGCCTTCTGCCCGATTTCATCACTGATTATTACTCACTGCAGACTTCATGAGAGGCAAAAAACATAATAAAACATCACTTACTGTACGAAGTCCGCTGTCATTAGGATGCCGACCAATAGAATGTTGTTATATTTCCATTTAAGTGAAAAATTACGGTATACCCCGCCTCTCCCCCGATTTCATCACTGATTATTACTCACTGCAGACTTCATTAGAGGCAACAAACATAATAAAACATCACTTACTGTACGAGGTCCGCTGTCATTAGGATGGCGACCAATAGAATGTTGTTGTATTTCCATTTAAGTGAAGAATGACGGTGTACCCCGCCTTCCGCCCGATTTCATCACTGATTATTACTCACTGCAGGCTTCATGAGAGGCAACAAACATAATAAAACATCACTTACTGTACGAGGTCCGCTGTCATTAGGATGCCGACGAATAGAATGTTGTTATATTTCCATTTAAGTGAAGAATGACGGTGTACCCCGCCTTCTGCCCGATTGTAGCTGAGATAGGCACAAGCGCCCTCCGCGACCCCAAAAAGGAATAAGCGGTAGAAAATTGATGGATGGATGGATGACTCAAAATCTTCGCGAAGAAAGGAGGATGGAACCATGCGTCTTTTTGTGTCGTTCTCGCCCTTTCCAAGTTTACCAGCTGGTCAAAAAACATCCTTCAATCAATCAATGTTTACTTATATAGCCCTAAATCACTAGTGTCTCAAAGGGCTGCACAAACCACAACACAAACCACTACGACACCCTCGGTAGGCCCACATAAGGGCAAGGAAAACTCACACCCAGTGGGACGTCGGTGACAATGATGACTATGAGAACCTTGGAGAGGAGGAAAGCAATGGGTGTCGAGCGGGTCTAACATGATACTGTGAAAGTTCAATCCATAATGGATCCAACACAGTCGCGAGAGTCCAGTCCAAAGCGGATCCAACACAGCAGCGAGAGTCCCGTTCACAGCGGAGCCAGCAGGAAAACATCCCAAGCGGAGGCGGATCAGCAGCGCAGAGATGTCCCCAGCCGATACACAGTACATGGCCACCGGAATCGGACCGGACCCCCTCCACAAGGGAGAGTGGGACATAGGAGAAAAAGAAAAGAAACGGCAGATCAACTGGTCTAAAAAGGGAGTCTATTTAAAGGCTAGAGTATACAAATGAGTTTTAAGGTGAGACTTAAATGCTTCTACTGAGGTGGCATCTCAAACTTTTACCGGGAGGGCATTCCAGAGTACTGGAGCTCGAAATGAAAACGCTCTATAGCCCGCAGACTTTTTTTGGGCTTTGGGAATTACTAATAAGCCGGACTCCTTTGCACTCAGATTTCTTGCCGGGACGTATGGTACAATACAATCGGCAAGATATGATGGAGTTAGACCGTGTAGTATTTTATACGTAAGTAGTAAAACCTTAAAGTCACATCTTAAGTGCACAGGAAGCCAGTGCAGGTGAGCCAGTACAGGCGTAATGTGATCAAACTTTCTTGTTCTTGTCAAAAGTCTAGCAGTCGCATTTTGTACCAACTGTAATCTTTTAATGCTAGACATGGGGAGACCCGAAAATAATACGTTACAGTAGTCGAGACGAGACGTAACAAACGCATGGATAATGATGTCAGTGTCTTTAGTGGACAGAATGGAGCGAATTTTAGCGATATTACGGAGATGAAAGAAGGCCGCTTTAGTAACGCTTTTAATGTGTGACTCAAAGGAAAGAGTTGGGTCAAAGATAACACCCAGATTCTTTACCGTGTCGCCTTGTTTAATTGTTTGGTTGTCAAATGTTAGAGTTGTATTGTTAAATAGAGGTCGGTGTCTAGCAGGACCGATAAACAGCATTTCCGTTTTTTTGGCGTTGAGTTGCAAAAAGTTAGCGGACATCCATTGTTTGATTTCATTTAGACACGCCTCCAGCTGACTACAATCCGGCGTGTTGGTCAGCTTTAGGGGCATGTAGAGTTGGGTGTCATCAGCATAGCAGTGAAAGCTAAAACCGTATTTGCGTATGATGTCACCTAGCGGCAGCATATAGATGCTGAAGAGTGCAGGGCCAAGGACCGAACCCTGGGGAACTCCACACGTTACCTTAACGTAGTCCGAGGTCACATTGTTATGGGAGACGCACTGCATCCTATCAGTAAGATAAGAGTTAAGCCAAAACAGGGCTAAGTCTGACATACCAATTCGTGTTTTGATACGTTCTAACAAAATATTATGATCGACGGTATCGAAAGCAGCGCTAAGATCGAGGAGCAGCAACATAGATGACGAATCAGAATCCATCGTTAGCAATAGATCATTAGTCATTTTTACGAGGGCTGTCTCCGTGGAGTGATTTGCCCTGAAACCGGATTGAAATGTTTCACATAGATTGTTAGTCGCTAAGTGTTCATTTAACTGCTCCGCAACATTTTTTTCGAGTATTTTTAAAATAAAGGGAAGGTGAGACACCGGTCGGTAGTTTACCATGAGGTCAGGATCGAGGTTAGGTCTTTTAAGAAGAGGATGAATAACCGCTTTTATGAATGCTAGGGGAACAGTGCCCAAGGAAAGTGATACGTTTATAATATTTAGCACTGATGGACCTAATAATACAAAGAGCTCCTTGATCAGTTTCCCAGGAAGAGGGTCAAGTAAACATGTTGTCTGTTTTATTCCATGTACACGTTGTAACAATTCCTCTAATGTTATTTCCTCAAAACGAGAGAAACTATTTTGGAGGGCAGGATCCGCCGTATATACAATTGTGTCAGTGTTAATAGAACCCAGTTGTAGCTGGGACGCATTGTCTTTAATCTCCTTTCTAATGACTTCAATTTTCTTACTAAAGAAGTGCATAAAGTCATCAGCTGAGTCGGTGGAGCTACTGGAAGGAGTCCCTTGTTGGGTTAGCAATGCTACCGTATTAAACAAAAATTTAGGATCTTTTTTATTACGGTGGATGAGATTTGAGTAATATTTAGCTTTAGCTAAGGTAAGTATGCGTTTATAAGTTATTAAACTATCACTCCATGCTTGATGGTGCACCTCAAGTTTAGTCGTGCGCCATTTGCGTTCCAGCTTTCTACATAATAATTTCTGAGCTCTAGTTTCTTCTGTAAACCACGGGGTACGCTTTTTTGGAGACTTTTTTAACTTTAGTGGTGCTATGTTATCAATGGTTTCGCGCAGGGTGTCGTTAAAGTTGTTAGTGAGGTTATCAATAGAGCCCACATACTTTGGGAATGGTGCCATTACCGAGGGCAGTAGGTCAGCAAAAGTTGTCGTTGTGGCCGTATTAATGTTGCGGCTGCTATAGCAGTTTTTATTATTATTAGCTTGCCGAACATGCGTCTGAACCTCGAATTTTATAAGGTAATGATCGGACAATACTTTAGTATACAGGAGTATCGTAACTTTGGAAACGGTGATACCCCTGACAAGCACTAGGTCTATCGTATTACCGTTGCGATGCGTGGGTTCATTTATTATTTGTGTGAGACCACAGCTATCAATTATAGCCTGGAGCGCTACGCACGGTGGGTCCGATGGGGTATTCATATAGATATTAAAGTCTCCCATTATGATTATATTATCGGCGTGTGTCACTAGATCAGCAACAAACTGAGAATTCATTGATAAAGTCCGAATAGGGCCCTGGGGGGCGGTAGATAACAGCCAGGTGTGGAGGCAGCGGTGTGACAGACCTCATAGTAAGCACCTCAAACGATTTATATTTATTATTTATGTTAGGACTAAGGTTAAAGTTTTCATTGTATATTAGTGCGACCCCCCACCCCCCCCCCCCCACCCCTTTTAAGAGGACGGGCAATTTGCGCATGTGTAAAGTTAGGAGGACATGCCTCATTTAGCGCAAAAAAGTTGTTTGGTTTAAGCCAGGTTTCGCTGAGACCGATGACGTTAAGACTACTGTCCAGGTAAGAGGCGTTATTGATGATCTACAATAAACTTCCAGGGAGCAGGGAAGCGAGGAAACAGCTGACCACTTGATGATGTCAACATTGACATACACGCTAGTGATCACAATATTTCGTCTGCGTTAGCGCTTTTTATATAACAATATCACTCATACTTGCTTAATATTCACGTCACAAAATTGTCAGGTTCAAACACTGATGACATCTAATAATCAGACAAGAAGCAAAGAATCATGCAGAGACAGAGTTAAATTAAGCTCATGAGGAGACACGTGTTTTGGGCTGAATTCTAGTTACAGATCCAAACTACGTTCTAAAAATCAAGCCTGCGCGCCTCCTCTATTTATTAGGAATGTCTCTATTACGTCACTGTTGCTGAGAGAAGGGAGTAAATAAATGATAAATGGGTTGTACTTGTATAGCGCTTTTTTACCTTCAAGGAACTCAAAGCGCTTTGACACTACTTCCACATTTACCCATTCACACACTGATGGAGGGAGCTGCCATGCAAGGCGCTAACCAGCACCCATCAGGAGCAAGGGTGAAGTGTCTTGCTCAGGACACAACAGACGTGAAGAGGTTGGTACTAGGTGGGGATTGAACCAGGGACCTTTGGGTTGCACAAAAAAAACTCGACAACTCCAGTTAGACACAATATATAATTATAAAAAAATGAAAAATGTGTTGATACTTGTGCTATCGCCCAGTGTCTGCTTTGTCTGGTCCCGGTATCCAATGTTCAGCCTTGGCAGTCAGCAGGCTGAGTCTGGACACAACACTGATAAAAGTGGCTAGCAATCTTTTGGATTGCTAGGTCTGCACAAATACAGAAAAACCACTTCAGCACAAATTGACAATACTTTATAGCACCGGCCATAAAGTTAGTGTGATAATATATACATAATTATTCTAACAAAATGGAAATGGAATATTGTTTGTGGTTTTTGGAGAGTTTTTAGTTGGGTTTTATTCACATTTATTTAGTTAGAATGCATAAAAAAAAAAAAATACATCGGTCGTAATGTCTTTCATAATTTAAATATGCCAGTCTTTTTGTCAGGCTTGTCACAGACAGTTTTGGTTATTTTCTAGTGTTCCTGTCAGCGCTCTTAATTTTGTTCGGTTTCCTTTTTGCCTCCCTTAGCGCTGTCCCCCTCAGCTGTGACTGATTGGTGCCTGGCCACGCCTGGTGTCAATCAGTCGGTTGCTATTTATACCTGCCTTGCCCTCCAGTCAGGGCTGGAGTATTGTTTGCTGTATGCTGTGGACTGCCTGTTTCTTGTATGCTGTGAGCTTTTCCCTGGATCCTAACTCCTGTCCCTGTTTGCTGTTTCCTGGTTTGTGTTTTCCTTGCATTTTTTTAACATTAAAATCATGTTTTCTTGAACCAAGCCTGCCATCTCTGCATCTTGGGGTTCTTCACCATCACTTCATGACACTTTTCTTTCGTTAAGCCTAACAAAGTGTTTATACTCTAAGTCAGTGGTTCTCAACCTTATTTCAGTGATGTACCCCCGGTGAACATTTTTTTTAATTCAAGTACACCCTAAACAGAGCAAAGCATTTTTGGTTGAACAAAAAGAGATAAAGAAGTAAAATAAGGCACTATGTCATCAGTTTCTGATTTATTGAATTGTACAACAGTGGAAAATATTGCTCATTTGTAGTGGTCTTTCTTGAACTATTTGGAAAAAAATATATAAAAATAAATAAAAACTTGTTGAAAAATAAACAAGTGATTCAACTATAAATAAAGATTTCTACACACAGAAGTAATCATCAACTTAAAGTGCCCTCTTTGGGGATTGTAATAAAGATCCATCTGGATTCATGAACTTAATTCTAAACATTTCTTCACAAAAAAAATCAATCTTTAACATCAATATTAATGGAACGTGTCCACAAAAAATCTAGCTGTCACCACTGAATATTGCATTGTTGCCTTTTTTTTTTCACAGTTTATGAACTTACATTCACATTTTGTTGAAGTATTATTCAATAAATATATTTCTAAAGGATTTTTAAATTATTGCTATTTTTAGAATATTTTTGAAAAATATCACGTACCCCTTGGCATACCTTCAAGAACCCCCAGGGGTACGCGTACTCCCATTTGAGAACCACTGCTCTAAGAGACATACTTATTACACGCCGATTGTTTGATTGTGACCTGCATCGTAGTTGTAGTTTTCATTACCAAACTTGGAAGAGTTGAAATCACTATGTAAGATCGCTGATGCTAATATTTGGCATGTCTATGGCATATCCAATGTAAATTAGCATTGAGCTAATGTATTTTAAAAAGTGCAGCTTCCGTATTTTTGACAGGGATCCCAGTAAGGTAAAACAAAAGAGAAATGAATACATATCAGCTGGGGTTTATGGGAGCCCTTTTGTGCGTTGAATATATTTTACCTTTTTTGGAAGACAAGTAAACCTGTAAAAGCGCTACTTAAAGAAGTGAAGTGAATTATATTTTCTCTAGTGACTCAAAGCACTTTACATAGTGAAACTCAATATCTAAGTTACATTTAAACCAGTGTGGGTGGGACTGGGAGCAGGTGGGTAAAGTGTCTTGCCCAAGGACACAACGGCAGTGACTATGGCGGAAGCGGGAATCGAACCTGCGACCCTCACGTTGCTGGCACAGCGACTCTACCAACCGAGCTATGCTGCCCCAGAAAGAAAATAGCACTGTACTATAAAATGAGTTCCTTAAAAATGTACAAATAGACTCCCTGCTCCTCTCTCTCAGTAAATCAAACTTTGTTCAAGGATTCGTCTTTGTCCCGTTGTTGCAGAGACAATCTACAGTTCCAATTGCAACAGAGCAAGCTGTGAATGCCACACTTTGTGACGACAAAAGCACTTGACTGAGCTGTCCTTTCACTTTCTCAGAATAGCGGTGATGACTACCAACAAATAACTGATGGCCCTTCGGCTGGAAAAAAAGAAACAGTTGATTAAAACCCAAGGACTCTAATTTCTTTTGAATCCAAAAAAAAAAAAAAAACGTGCTAAATGATGCCTCTGGAAATTGAAACAGCCATTTTCTTGGAATGTTTTTGGGATGTCGGTGACATTGCGCTGATGTTATTGTTGGTAATGGCGAGCTCAGCGGGGTGTTTATTTGAAGAACACTTGGCCTGACAGCTTTTGGCAAGTGCTCGCTCTCTTTCTCTCTCTCAAGCTGTTGCCGCCAGCTTGGCCGCCAACCAAGAGAATTAAGGGTCCGAAGCGTCTATATATTCAAATAAAGGCCTTGATTACACGTGTGATTTGTCACCCTGATTAATATTTGCATGAACTGACTGCAGGAACATGTCATGCATGTTTGTCCTGGCCATTAGCCATCCAGCAAGGGCAACCAACTGGCATAAAGAAAAAATATGTGACGATAAAAACACAACCTTGACCTGAATATAAGACTTTTTTTTGTCCTTCAATCGATTATTTATATAGCCCTAAATCACTAGTGTCTCAAAGGGCTGTACAAACCACAACGACATCCTCGGTAGAGCCCACATAAGGGCAAGGAAAACTCACACCCAGTGGGACGTCGGTGACAATGATGACTATGAGAAACCTTGGAGAGGACCGCATTTGTGAGTAACCCCCCCCCTCCCTCTAGGGGAACCAAAACCAATGGATGTCGAGCGGGTCTAACATGATACTGTGAAAGTTCAATCCATAGTGGATCCAACACAACCGTGAGAGTCCAGTCCAAATTGGATCCAACACAGCAGAGAGAGTCCCGTCCACAGGAAACCATCCCAAGCGGAGGCGGATCAGCAGCACAGGGATGTCCCCAACCGATTTACAGGCGAGCGGTCCATCCTGGGTCCCGACTCAGCCAAGCGAGCACCTCATCCATGGCCACCGGACCGGACCCTTCCGGTGGGACAGAGGAGAAAAAGAAAAGAAACGGCAGATCACCTGGTCTAAAAAGGGAGTCTATTTAAAGGCTAGAGTATACAAATGAGTTTTAAGGTGAGACTTAAATGCTTCTACTGAGGTAGCATCTCGAACTGTTACCGGGAGGGCATTCCAGAGTACTGGAGCCCGAATGGAAAACGTTCTATAGCCCGCAGACTTTTTTTGGGCTCTGGGAATCACTAATAAGCCGGAGTCCTTTGAACGCAGATTTCTTGCTGGGACATAAGGTACAATACAATCGGCAAGATAGGAAGGAGCTAGACCGTGTAGTATTTTATACGTAAGTAGTAAAACTTTAAAGTCACATCTAGTGCAGGCGAGCCAGTACAGGCTCAAACTTTCTTGTTCTTGTCCTTGAAAAAAAATCTGAAAATGACCGATCGACGGGGTCGAACGTTTTATACGTGGTGCCACGCGGGGTCTACCTAAGCAAACGCGAGCTTTTCTTCCTGTCACTCGCACAGGCACACACAACCGTGATGCAGAGAGGTGCAGCCGAAAACAACAGGAGGAGGAGTAATAAAGCTCATTTGAAAATAATGGGGATCAATGAAGCCGCTAACTGTTGTCGGAAATATGATGAATAAAAAGGATGCATTTTGGAAGTTTTTCGTCTTATACCCTATGTCAGGGGTGTCAAACTCAAATACAGAGTGGGCCAAAATTTAAAACTGAACAAAGCCGAGGGCCAAGGTTGAGCAAATTAACCTTTTAATAGGGACTCAAACAAGTTTTGCATTGAACATTGAACAAGCAAGGCTTATGAACAGTAACTTTATAGTAACATGCAAAATCGAGTTTCAAATAATAATATTAATAATTTAAAAAAATATCAATGGCATGTCAAATAAAATTTAAATACAAATAATTTCTATTTGCAGCCTTCAGAGGTAAATATCAAATTATATTAAAATATATTGTAACGTCCCGAAAGAGTTAGTGCTGCAAGGGATTATGGGTATTTGTTCTGTTATGTTTATGTTATATTACAGTCCAGATGTTCTCCCGAAATGTGTTTGTCATTCTTGTTTGGTGTGAGTTCACAGTGTGGCGCATATTTGTAACAGTGATAAAGTTGTTTATACGGCCACCCTCAGTGTGACCTGTATGGCTGTTGACCAAGTATGCTTGCATTCACTTATGTGTGTGTATACGCCGCATATATTATGCGAGTGGGCCTGCACGCTGTTTGTATAGAGGAAATGCGGACGTGACGACAGGTTATAGAGAATGCTCAATATTGTTGTCCGGTTGGAAATCGGCAGAATGCTTGCCCCGGGAGATTTTCGGGAGGGGCACTGAACTTCGGGAGGATTGGCAAGTGTGAGAAATTGCGGTGTTACAGCGGCACCGCTGCTGTGTATTAACGGCGGGCCAGCTGTAATGTTAATTTGATATTGCCTCAAGGGCCAAATTAAATTACACAGCGGGATAAATATGGCCCGCGGGCCAGAGTTCGACACCATGGCCCTCCGTCCAAAGATTTATAGTGAAGTGAAGTGTGAAGTGAATTATATAGCGCTTTTTCCTCAAGTGACTCAAAGTGCCTTACATAGTGAAACCCAATATCTAAGTTACATTTAAACCAGTGTGGGTGGCACTGGGAGCAGGTGGGTAAAGTGTCTTGCCCAAGGACACAACGGCAGTGACTAGGATGGCGGAAGCGGGGATTGAACCTGCAACCCTCAAGTTGCTGGCACAGCCGCTCTACCAACCGAGCTATACCACACTAGATACACTCCTACAGAGTAGGGTTGGACGGTATACCCGTACTAGTATAATACCGCGATACTAATGAATTATATCCAGTAATATACCGCCCCCCTCCCTTTTTTTTAATGGGCATGACAGCACATTCGTCGTCACGTCTGGACATTACTGGGTTTATGAGCAGATGAGCATGTTCGGCAGCACACAATCACAGAGTACTTACAAGCAGACAAAGTGTGTCGACAGAAAAGGGAGAATGGACACATTTTGGCTTAAAAACTATCGATAAAGTGAAGTTATAACACTGAAACGCCCTCAGGAAAAGGTGCTTTAAGACATGGCGAGCTAGTTAGCGGCTAAAGTCCATCCGCAGTTGGCAGTGTTTTAGCTACTTCTACATCACTAATCCTTGCCTCCATGGTGACAAATGAAGTAGGCTTCTTACAAGTATCATCCCTGCAGGAAGAGGAATAGCTAAACATGGCTCACCGGCGTCAAAAAGTAAAGAAACGCCATGGGTAGATCTACACCTGACATCCACTGTAATGATACCAAGTACAGGAGTGTATTTAGTCAAAACCACTATGATTACATCAATATTTTTTGGCATCACCAAATCTTTTTTCATTTAAAAAAAATGTATATTATGTTTATAAACTCAGGAATTACATCACTGAACACACGAGGACTTAAATTATGACCATTGTATGATCCTGTAACTACTTGGTATCGGATTGATACCCAAATTTGTGGTATCATCCAAAACTAAACAACAGAAAAATAAGTAATTATTACATTTTAACAGAAGTGTAGATGGAACATGTTAAAAGAGAAAGTAGGCAGATTATAACAGTAAATGAACAAATAAATTATGAATTAATTTTCTACCACTTTTCCTTAATGATTTTCTTTAATAAAATAATAAAATGGAAAATGTCACAATATGTTTTTGCATATATCAGCAGACAAAATTAGGAGCCTTTGTTTGCTTACTTACTACTAAAAGACAAGTTGTCTAATATGTTCACTATTTTATTTAAGGACAAACTTCCAATAAGAAACATATGTTTAATGTACCGTAAGATTTTTTTTATTTCTTTTAAATAAGGCTAGTAATGCCATATTTATGTGGTCCCCTTTATTTAGAAAAGTATTGAAATACATGTTGGTAACGGTACCAAAATATTGGTATCGTTACAACACTAATACAGAGATTTGTTCTTAAAAAAAACAAACAAACCCATAAACTGTAAATTTCATGGTTAAAAGAAAACGGGCAGCTTTGTCGCCAGAATTTTACCGTAAAATGTATGGTCATTTTTATATGGAGTTACTGTACTGTAAATTGAAAAATGGTATCATTGTTATGTTTACATAAAATTATGATGACTAAACTGTCAAGTTTTTTTACCGTAAAAAATCGTTGTTTTTACTGTGCGTTAAGGTTGTGAAGTAGATTATATTTATATAGCACTTTTTCTCCGGAAGCTACATTTAAACCAGTGTGGGTGGCACTGGGAAAAAGGTGTGTAACGGTCTTGCCCAAGGACACAAAGGTAGTGACTATGATGGCGGAACCTGGAATTGAACTTGGATCCCTCAAGTTGCTGACCGTAGCTTTTTTTTTAAATTTTTATTGTAAAATCTGCAGTTGTGTTTATTGTAAACTGAAAAATGCTACCACTGTTATTGTTACGGTAGAAGTATGATTTCTGTTTTATAGTAAAATCTACAGTGACTGTTTTTACAGTGCATTACTTAATATAACTAGAAAAAAAAAACGGCATTACTGTTATCTTTAGAGTAACATTTTGGCAATTGGTCTAACAGTTTTTTTTTTACCCCCCAAAAATGACAATCATTTTTCCAGTGCATTACTATTAGTTGAAAACAGGCACCAATGTAGTTTGCATAGTAAAATTGTGCCAATTCCACAGTCATTGTTTTTACAGTTCATTACTTACTGTACTGGACACATGATATTACTGTTATTTTTACTGAAAAATTCTAGCGACTGAGCGGCCAGTTATTTTTTGTTTGTTTGTTTTATTTTACCATACGATTTACAGTCGTTTTTACAGTGCATTAGTTCAAAAAACAAAACAAAAACAAAAATTGGCATTACTGTAAACCCCCCAACCCTCCCTAAAAATACAAAAAAAAAGAAAAAACATTACCACTATTCAGGGTTTCCCCAAAACTGCCAACATACCTGTGGCAATTTTTTTTTTTAATGCAAAATATATATATATATATATATATATATATATATATATATATATATATATATATATATATATATATATATATATATATATATATATATATATATATATATATAAATACATTTAAAACAAATCTGTTATTATTTTATTAATAATTAGTATTAAAATATATATTTTTTGTTTTCCTAGTTTTCAATTTTTGCTGCTTTTTGTACAATGTCTTTAAACACTTTTAATGACTTTTTAAAATCAAAAACAACAAGCAACAAATCTTCTTCTGGTGTTATTTTCTTTTGGTTCTTCTGGTGACTTAGAGACTCTTCTGTTCCTCGATGTCCCTGACGAAAGAGGCAAGCTGCAGCGATCATGACGTCACACTTGCATGGCACTTCTGCTCTAGTTGCACTTTCTCTCAGCCAATGTCCTTTTAATATTTGCACATTTTGTAGATGGCTCTCCGCGGTTGTATCTGAGATTTATAAAAATCTCGTTCACATCACAGACATGCTGACAACGCTCCAGACAAAGGCGTGCGTTTTGTTTATATCCAGTTTTGGTGGCGCGGTTTTCAGTGTCTTTTTTCGGTAGTCAAGTTTTCAGTACATCACTTGTCAATAGTGCGCACATATTCTTCTTTCTTTCTTTCTTAGTTTATTTCAAACATGAACACATTTACAATACAATACAGACACTTATTATTAGGCTCTATATATATATAAATCCGTACTTTAACGACCAGCTAATGTTAATGTTTTTGTTCGTGAGGTTTGGATTTGATGTCAGTTCTTCCCATGATTACAAACACACCGTCCGTGGCTGAAAGGTGATTGGCGGAGAATGACGAAGTGTTGTCTGGGAAGCGCACACTCGCCGAGACGAAAGTGTTTGCACGGGAGGTAATACCTGTTGGTGTATTGTTTTCTTTATTATACGATTGGTAATAAAAGTTAAAAATAGTCTGAGATTTTGTGTGATATCTTCTGGGGGCTACAATACATTATCCATCCATGTATCCATTTTGTACCGCTTGTTCATTTTGGGGTCGCAGAAGGTCACTGGAGCCTATCTCAGCTGCATTCGGGCAGAAGGCAGCGTACACCCTGGACAAGTAGCTACCTAATCGCAGGGCCAACACAGTTAGACAGACAACATTCACACTCACATTCACACACTAGGGCCAGTTTTTTTTAGTGTTGCCTATGCCCAGGTGCATGTCTTTGGAGGTGGGAGGAAGCCGGAGTACCCGGAGGGAACCCACGCAGTCACGGGGTGAACATGCAAATGCCACACAGAAAGATACTGAGCCCGGGATTGAACCCAGGACTTCTCAGGACCTTCGTATTGTGAGGCAGATCCACTAACCCCTCCTCCGCCCTGCTGCCCACACAATATATTTTATTACTATATATATATATATATATATATATATATATATATATATATATATATATATATATAATTTAGTGCGTCTGCCTCACAATACGAAGGTCCTGCAGTCCTGGGTTCAAATCCAGGCTCGGGATCTTTCTGTGTGGAGTTTGCATGTTCTCCCCGTGAATGCGTGGGTTCCCTCCGGGTACTCCGGCTTCCTCCCACTTCCAAAGACATGCACCTGAGGATAGGTTGATTGACAACACTAAAATTGGCCCTAGTGTGTGAATGTGAGTGTGAATGTTGTCTGTCTATCTGTGTTGGCCCTGTGATGAGGTGGCGACTTGTCCAGGGTGTACCCCGCCTTCCGCCCGATTGTAGCTGAGATAGGCGCCAGCGCCCCCCGCGACCCCGAGAGGGAATAAGCGGTCGAAAATGGATGGATGGATATATATAATTTTTTGTATTTTTTTTTTTTAATCGAAAAACCAATTAAAGTAAAAATATATATTCCATTGCTTGAATTTGTTTTTCAATTAATAAAAACATATTTTCAAGGTACGGCGGTAATAAAAATGTTGTGGCAGTGCGCCACATTAAAATTATATTAAAGGGAAACCCTGCTATTATTTTTCCAGTAAAATTATAGCGAGTGACCTACCATTTTTTTATTTGTTTACCATAAGATCTATGGTTATTGTTTTTACAGTGCATTAATATAAACGAAAAAAATACGGCACAACTGAGCTGCCAGTGATTTATCGTAAAATCTTTTTCGTGACCTGAAGAGATGCAACCGGGACAAAAGAAAGTAATAATTGAGATAATCGCGATCAACCAAGCAGAGTCATCAAGTATTTATCGAGCAGGCATTTGAGAAAAGAGGAGAGGTTGTCTTATTCGGTACGCTGCTTAAACTAAGCAAAAATAATCTGCTAACATGATGATAATTTGGTTGTTTAGTTGTTTTAGCGCCCTAAAAGTATTTTTATTTTTTATTTTATTTTTAAAAAGTGACTGTCTTATATTCAGTCTTGTCCTCGGGGCAATATGATTGTTACAGTAAACAACAGTATACAAACCAAAAGAATGACTCCATCGTCCTACCCGTTAATGCTACATTCCATCGTCACGAAGATGTGATTGTTGAAAAAGAACTGCAATGATCTTTGTTTGTGTGCTGTGTCAAACAACACAGATGTTTTGGAATCCCAGTAAAGCCATGAAGCAGAGTTCAATATGTGTGACTTTGACACAATAGCATCACATCCCCCATATATTGCACAACATTCCACCCAGGTATTCCCCCACACGGCTTTTGCTTTTAATGCGATTATAAAACACGCTAAGTTTAGTTGCTGTGAACTTAAGTTACTGATGCCGCGTGTAACGCAGCCGTGGGTAGTTTTCAAATCTATAGCAGGGGAATTGGAGGTTGACAGAAAAATGCCATCAGTTTTTCTTTTTGTTGCCACAACAGCCTGAGGGAGGGAAGGGGGATTGGGAGGACCGCGAGGGCTCGTAAAAACAAAGAACACAAAAAATACAAGAGTGCACCATCCTCCTCTGATTGACTGAATGCATTATATGCAATACAACACGTACGCTGCAGAAGAAAAAAAAAAAAACATGTCGAAAAGCAGTGTCCAGAAATTCACCATGAAATAACAGTGGTAATGTTTATCCATTTGCAGTAATGCACGGTAAAAACAACAAAAGTAATGTTCACGGTAAAAAAACAAACAAAAAAAAAAAAAACAGGTACTAAACGGTACTAAAGTTATTCTAGAGAGTCAGCTGCCATTTTCTTTTTACCGTAAAACCTACATATTTTTACTGAAAATTGAAAAATTATATTACTTTTATTTTTAACACAAACTTCTGCCAGTATTTTACCAAAAAAGATAAACAACACAACATCCACAGTTTCCAAAAAACAATTTGAAATATGGACTCTTCAGACCACAGAACACATTTCCACTTTGCATCAGGCTATCTTGGATGAGTTTGAGCCCAGCGAAGCTGGCAGCGTTTCTGGGTGTTGTTGATAAATGGCTTTTGCTTTGCATAGTAGAGTTTTAACTTGCACTTACAGATGTAGGGACAAACTGTAGTCACAGACAGTGGATTTCTGAAGTGTTCCTGAGCCCATGTGGTGATATCCATTACACACTTAAAACTCATTTGTATACTCTAGCCTTTAAATAGACCTCCTTTTTAGACCAGTTGATCTGCCGCTTCTTTTCTTTTTCTCTTCTGTCCCCCCCTCCCATGTGGAGGGGATCCAGTCCAATGACTATGGATGAAGTGCTGGCTGTCCAGAGTCGGGACCCAGGATGGACTGCTCGTCGGGGCCCCGGATGGACCGCTCGCCTGTGTATCGGTTGGGGACATCTCTACGATGCTGATCCGACTCCGCTTGGGATGGTTTCCTGTGGATGGGACTCTCGCTGCTGTCTTGGATCCGCTTTGAACTGAACTCTCGCGGCTGTGTTTGGAGCCACTATGGATTGAACTTTCACAGTATCATGTTAGACCCGCTCGACATCCATTGCTTTCCTCCTGGCGTCTCACTGGGTGTGAGTTTTCCTTGCCCTTATGTGGGTTCTTCCGAGGATGTCGTAGTCGTAGTGGTTTGTACAGTCCTTTGAGACATTTGTGATTTAGGGCTATATAAATAAACATTGATTGATTGAATGACTGATGTCGCTTTTTGATGCAGTACCGCCTGAGAGATCGGAGGTCTGTAATATCATCGCTTACGTGCAGTGATTTCTTCATGTTCTCTGAACCTTTTGGTGATATTATGGAGCGTTGATGGTGAAATCCCTAAATTCTTTGCAATATCTCGTTGAGAAATGTTGTTCTTAAACTGCTGTAACTCACACATTTGTTCACAAAGTGGTGACCATCGCCCCATCCTTGTTTGTGAATGACTGAGCATTTCATTGAAGCTGCTTTTGTACACAATCACGGCACCCACCTGTTCCCAATTAGCCTGTTCACCTGCGGGATGTTCCAAATACGTGTTTGATGAGCATTCCTCATCTTTCTCAGTCTTTTTTGCCACTTGTGCCAGCTTTTTTTAAACATGTTGCAGACATCAAATTCCAAATGAGCTTATATTTGGAAAGAATAACACAGTTTTCCAGTTCAAACATTAAGTGTCTTGTCTTTGTAGTGCATTCAATTGAATTTAGGTTGAAAAGGATTTGCAAATCTTTGTATTTGATTTTTATTTATGTTATACACAACATGCCAACTACACTGGTTTTGGGGTTTGTAGTTTCAAAATATCAAATATTTGAATTCAATAGTTTTAATACCAATAATTAATACATTTAAAAATGATATATATATATATATATATATATACAATTATTTTTTTGTTAATAATGCATAACCGCCTAAGGCTCTCTGCAGTTGATTAAATCACATCTTGTTTCATAGAATGAGGAACTATAAAGTATTTGTGTGTTTGTACCACCAAGGGGCATTCAGTCCAATATGTTCATGTTCCACATATTGCAAGGGTGCCCAAACATTTTGCACGAAGCAGCGCATGCTGGAAATTTAAAGGATGCAGACCGGCAACTTTTATCATATATATATATATATATATATATATATATATATATATATATATATATATATATATATATATATATATATATATATACATATAAAAACAAAAAACATTAAATAAATCTATTTCAAACCAAAGCTTTTTGTTATTGTTAGCTATTCGTAGTGACGTGTCAAATGATACAGAAACATCGATACCTTCTGAAACACAAAAGACGCTGAGATCATTATCGATGCATTGTTACATTATCCATGCGTTTGTTACGTCTCGTCTCGACTACTGTAACGTATTATTTCCGGGTCTCCCCATGTCTAGCATTAAAAGATTACAGTTGGTACAAAATGCGGCTGCTAGACTTTTGACAAGAACAAGAAAGTTTGATCATATTACGCCTGTACTGGCTCACCTGCACTGGCTTCCTGTGCACTTAAGATGTGACTTTAAGGTTTTACTACTTACGTATAAAATACTACACGGTCTAGCTCCATCCTATCTTGCCGATTGTATTGTACCATATGTCCCGGCAAGAAATCTGCGTTCAAAGGACTCCGGCTTATTAGTGATTCCCAAAGCCCAAAAAAAGTCTGCGGGCTATAGAGCGTTTTCTGTTCGGGCTCCAGTACTCTGGAATGCCCTCCCGGTAAAAGTTCGAGATGCCACCTCAGTAGAAGCATTTAAGTCTCACCTTAAAACTCATTTGTATACTCTAGCCTTTAAATAGACTCCCTTTTTAGACCAGTTGATCTGCTGCTTCTTTTCTTTTTCTCCTATGTCCCACTCTCCCTTGTGGAGGGGGTCCGGTCCGATCCGGTGGCCATGTACTGCTCGCCTGTGTATCGGCTGGGGACATCTCTGCGTTGCTGATCCACCTCCGCTTGGGATGTTTTCCTGCTGGCTCCGCTATGGACGGGACTCTCGCTGCTGTGTTGGATCCGCTTTGGACTGGACTCTTGCGACTGTGTTGGATCCATTATGGATTGAACTTTCACAGTATCACGACATCCATTGCTTTCCTCCTCTCCAAGGTTCTCATAGTCATCATTGTCACCGATGTCCCACTGGGTGTGAGTTTTCCTTGCCCTTATGTGGGCCAACCGAGGATGTCGTAGTGGTTTGTGCAGCCCTTTGAGACACTAGTGATTTAGGGCTATATAAGTAAACATTGATTGATTGATTGATTGAAGGAGTGATACTGTGTGCCTTGATGCCTTGCTGTGTGTCTCACTTTCAGAAAAAAATAATGTGACTGACACAGCGGCTGAGTCTCTTGACTGTGTTTATCGGGAACCCTTTTTTTTGGGGGCCTAAAGTGACTTATTGATCCACCAGATGGCGGTTGACCATTATAAGACACCAACACTGTATCGGTGTAGTGTCAATGCAAGTACTGAGTTTGCCACGCACTCATTTACCCATTATAAGTACGGTATTATTTTTTGTTTAGTTATTATTTTTAAGCGTATTTCACAAAATATTTGTATAAATTAAGCATTTTTAAATATTAACATGTTTAAATTAACTAAAAAATATAAATTTTACAAAGTACATTCAGGAGTAGGTGAGACCTCAAGCAACATTAGTGTATCGGATTAAAAGGGTGTAAAGGTGACTAGAAGGTGCAATTCCATTTCTACAGGGCTCTCATAATGTCGAACAATGAATTTAGAAGGTAGTAAAATTGTTTTAAAAAATACTCAATCAATGAACAATCTATTTTGGTATTAAATATTTCTTGCTTTATGAAAATTATTTGATCACAGTCATGTCTACAACCAATTAACAATGACAAACGAGGGATTAATGTAATAACATTTCAGCTTTTTCTTGTTATATTGTGTCTTTTTGTTCTGTTTTTCTCTGTTTTAAGCTAGCTTTCAGAAACGAATTGTGACGTCTCGGTGGCATTGTGGTGACGAGTTGTTCTCTCGTGGGTGCAGCGAAGACGGACACAGCGTGAGGTAGAAACGAAAATGTATTTATACTAACTAAAACAGTCTAAGAACCAAAAACACTTGCACGAAGGCACTAACAAAAAAACAGAAAGCGCTAGCATGAGCTAGGGACAAACAACTGAAATAGCATGGAAGCTAATGTAACAAGGCTGGAAAGAGCGACGTCAACTGTAGCGTGAAGCAAACAAGAGTCCAAAAAAGAATGTCAAACAAAGGCGGTCTTAAATAGGGAGATAACTAATCAAGGGCAGGTGCGCGTGATCAAAGGAGAGACAGGTGACACTAAATGGGTAACTATAACAACGGAACAAAACCAGGAAGTGCCACAAAGAACTGAGGAAGACAAATACTAGACAGAATGTGATAACAAACAGAACCAAAACCAGAATATGCCATGATCCAAGATGTGGATTGAGACACGAATAACCTCCAGCCAACATGATTTTTTTTTTTACAGTTGAGAAGCAAAGCTACCACAAAACCAACTTTTAGCTCCAGCCCCCGCAAATCAAAATTCACATCTACATGCGTAAACCCAAACCATGAGTCCGCAGTCAGAGGAGGATTGTACATTCGTATTTTGGGATTCATTAGCAGCCAGAACAAG
Organism: Nerophis ophidion; assembly: GCF_033978795.1. NCBI lineage: Eukaryota > Metazoa > Chordata > Actinopteri > Syngnathiformes > Syngnathidae > Nerophis > Nerophis ophidion. The sequence continues at coordinate 12,640,299 of NC_084612.1, read as the reverse complement.
GATGACTCACGGTGATCCGCTGACCTCTCATTTGTGTTTTTCTCTTTTCATTTATTCCACCTTGCATCGCTGCGGCGGGGCACTCCATTATTATTCAACAGAACATGAGCAACACACCACACAGAGAATCCATAAGGGAACGTATAAAAGGCCAACAAATATCAAATGAAACAAGCGAGTTCATTTAGGAAAAAAAAACATACAACACTTCTACCCCAGAAGCAGCAACAACAACAACAAAAAAAAAAAAAGCAAATGACATGTTGTGAAATTGCTTTAAAAGAAAATAATGGCGAGTGGGAAGGTATTCATCGAGCATGTGTTGGCAGGAAGGAATGACATGAAGCCCCTTCCCTCAGGCTATGACACACTCTAACACAAATACTGTCACACCTCATAGTGTCTGCGCCGTGAATATCAATTATTGCTCCCCTTATTCCGGACCCCAAATATATTGACGCATGACGGCGTTCCACCTGCCGCACTTTAACGGCCCAATGAAAAGACCGTATAAAGGACTTGTGCATGACAACCACGTCGTATCTTTGCCAAAACGCACATTACGCGCCTGTGACGCTACAGTAAGTCATCTTGGCAGCACTGTGAATGATGCTATTAATAAGAAACGACTAGGGGGGGGGATATAAAAATATGCTACACTACATGTTCGCATATAAGCTAATGGTACGGTTCTAGCATTTGTAAACATAAGTTAGACATTGTTCAATCCAATCCGATCCAATCCACTTTATTTATATAGCACATTTAAACAACAATAACGTTTCCAAAGTGCTGCACAGCCATTTTAAAAACAATATAAAAAAAAACAATATTATGCTGCACCAATGACTGAATGAAAACAAAAAATAAATAAATATAAAACCAATATAAAAAAAAAATATATATAAAAACAAATATGATTAAAAACAATTTTAACAGGTAAAATCAATTAAAACAGTAAAATAGAAATCAAAGTGTATAAAAAACACAGAGGACAACAGAGAACAGAGGACCACACAACTCACGTAGTTTTAACAGCCAAAGAATAAAAATGGGTCTTTAGACGAGACTTAAAACACTCCACTGTGAAAGCAGTTTGAACATGGAGGGGCAGAGTATTCCAGAGCTTAGGGCCGACCACAGAGAAGGCCCTGTCTCCCCTGGTCTTAAGTCTGGTCTTGGGCACCACGAGATGGAACTGGCTCTCGGACCTCAGAGCGCGCGCAGGAATGTAAATTTGGATGAGGTCCGAGATATACTGAGGTGCCAGTCCATGTAAAGATTTAAAAACAAACAGCAATGTTTTAAAATCAATTCTAAAATGAACAGGGAGCCAGTGCAAACTGAAGAATTGGGGTTATATGCTGGCGTTTCCTGGCCCCTGTTTAAAGTCGTGCTGCCGCGTTCTGGACTAACTGCAACCGGGAGAGAGCTTTTTGGCTAATGCCAGCATAAAGTGCATTGCAGTAGTCCAGGCGACTTGAAATAAAACCATGCACGACTTGTTCAAAAATGTTAAAAGATAAAAACGGTTTAACCTTTACTAAAAGACGAAGGTCATAAAAACACGATTTTAAAACGCCATTGACTTGTTTGTCTGGTTTAAAATCGCTGTCTATAGTGACGCCAAGGCTGGTGACTTTGGGACGCACATAATTTTGCAATGGTCCCAAGTCAGTGAGGGCCGGACCAAAAACTAAAATTTCCGTTTTTCCCTCATTCATTATTAAAAAATTCTGGGCTAACCAAGCCTTGACGTCGCATAGACAGTTAAGAAGGGGTGTCAGGGGGCCGTGGCTTTTTGAAATCGGCATATAAATTTGGCAGTCATCTGCATAAAAGTGAAAAAACTCGATAGGTCCACTCGATAGGCTCACTCGATCAATATGTGTAATCAATAAGTACAAAAATGGATGCAATTTTTTTACTCATTGAGTAAAAAATTAATTTGTTAAACTATCCAACAAATAGTATATCACCAGATTTCAATATAAAAAAAAATGCTTGCTGAAACTACATTTGTTAGAAATACTGTTTGACTGGTACCTCGGGTTTGGAGCTTTTTCTCGGCTAATTGTTATGCTTTAGGACAGTGGTTCTCAAATGGGGGTACGCGTACCCCTGGGGGTACTTGAAGGTATGCCAAGGGGTACGTGAGATTTTTTTTTTAAATATTGTAAAAATAGCAACAATTCAGCTTTATAAATATATTTATTGAATAATACTTCAACAAAATAAAAATATAAGTTCATAAACTGAGAAAAGAAATGCAACAATTCATTTTTGTGGACATGTTCTATAAATATTGATGTTAAAGAGTTCTTTTTTTGTGAAAAAAATGTTTAAAATTAAGTTCATGAATCCAGATGGATCTCTATTACAATCCCCAAAGAGGGCACTTTAAGTTGATGATTACTACTATGAGTAGAAATCTTTATTTATAATTGAATAACTTGTTCATTTTTCAACAAGTTTTTAGTTATTTTTACATATTTTTTTCCAAAGAGTTCAAGAAAGACCACTACAAATTAGCAATAATTTGCACTGTTATACAATTTAATAAATCATAAACTGATGACATTGTGCTGTATTTTACTTCTTTATCTCTTTTTTTCAACCAAAAATGATTTGCTCTGATTAGGGGGTACTTGGATTAAAAAAATGTTCACAGGGGGTACATCACTGAAAAAAGGTTGACAACCACTGCTTTAGGACACGAGTAAAAATGTGTGTGCCTCCCTACCACTAGTTGGCGTAGAGCAGCGGTCCTCAAGCTATTTTCACCAAGTACCACCTCAGAAAACACTTGGCTCTCCACGTACCACCATAATGACCAACATTAAAATACAGTAGCGTAGTAGGTCTAAGTATTTATTAAAAACAAGGCTGAGTTTTTATTTAACAATATATTTTATATTTTTGGCAACTATAACATTACACTGTGTTTGAATATACCATTAAGTGAGTCCGAAAAATGCTGGTGTAGAGAATGTAAGAGCCGCCCAAAACATCTGTTGTCTTACTCTTTAGCATTAGCTAACAGCCAGAGACCAACATATATTTGAATTAAAGAAATATATGAATTAAAGAAATAAATCATCGAAAACTTGACAGAGTGTCGCTGACTTGGGGGGAAAGTTCAAGCGTAGCACCGCAAGTCTGCACCATACTGAAGCAGAATGAGTCGATAACATCAGCCAATGACATTACAAAAATATCCGACAGCGAACTTTTATTTATAAAAATATAGAGAAAGCTGATGATGGTGTGTTTGACGGAGAAACAGCTGGAAGGAGATACTATATAAGTCCGCTTTCCAAGGTAAATGCTGCACATAATTATTACATTTGTTCATAAAACTACTGTAGTTATTGTATGTACATTCAATTTTTTTTAAAAATATATATATGTAAATTAATATCTAAAAGTTGGATTATTCTTTTTAAAAGGCATGTTACATGACACGTATAACGTTTTTTTGGGGAGCGGGGGATTGGCACTGATTAATTTGATTTGATTTCAATGGTTGACACTATTTCGCAATACACTTTGTTCAAGGTATGAGCTGTGTCACAAAACTCATTTGGCTTCTAACTTGTGGTACGACAATACATTGATACTAAAAAAATACTTCAATTAGAGTGATTATAAAGTCGGTTCAATAACATAACTGTGATGACATGTAATGTATGGTGACAATGGAGTATCATTACTTTGAATGGCTCAATATGATTTATGCAAAACAACCCATTCAAAAGAGTCACAGACAATCCAAAATACCCCTTTCTAATGTTGTAAAAACGTTGGTAAAATTTATAACCATGACTTTTGATGCCATTTTGTAAATTTATCAACACATGCTTTGAGAGTCACAAATTTTAGTATCATTGTATTGTCTTGGTGTACCTAATGTTATGACCAGTAAGGGCATGTTGCTTCTGATGTTATTATATATTCATTTCTCACGAAAAGCTTTATTTTATTTTATTTTTTTTAAATAAATGATTAATGTGATTTGAAATATAAGTCAATAAGATACCAACGACAAAAAGTAGACAATATATTCAAACAGTGCGGCATTCCCAACGTTCTATAAGCCAGCTTGCATCCCTCATTAGTTGCCTTCCTAATTGACTATGGTGACACACAATCCATTATTGATACATGATATGACGCCATCACATGAAACTTAATTACCCGTATCAGCGCAGGGCTCGCTGCCCCCTCGTATTGACGCCAGAGTGAGCCTCCACATTTTAAACTGGACTAATTATCAGAAGTTCTCCCTCTTCATGGTCATATGCTTGTTGCTGTGCAGACAGGACAGTTCAGCACCTTGGACAGCGACATATACAGTTCACCCAACGTTGATGTCAAAAATCAGCATTCAATCACCTAATTTTAATCTTGTAGGGTATTTAGACACACATGTTTTTCCCTTCAAAGCTTTTACTCTAAGCTCATAGGTCAAGCTAACAGGTAAGTCAAACATGTCAACCAGAAAATTTGTGTTTAAACTCTATTTATATCCTATAGTCTCCTAACTTGTGGAATATATCCGCTCAGTGGCAATTTGACCACTGAGTTTGCAAGAAAAAAAATGAGTTAAACATTAATTTCGAATAAATCTCATCAAGTGTAGGCATTTAATTATGTTATTATTTTGTCAATGTACATTACTATGATGGCAATCTGATGCCCCCAAAAAATGTTTTTGCTCAAAAATCGCAATAATTAGTCCGTCAATATCTGAAAAAACAACACATTTGTAATCACTTTGATTTCACCGTTTTTTACAAGTCAAAACATCAAGATTAAGGTCAAAGTCACTACAGGCTGAAACAAGCACACAAAATATAATTATACAACTTCCCGTCCAAAGTTGAGGAGAAAATGGTCAAAAGACTCGAGAAGACTTTTAGCTAATGATTCATGTTGTTTAACATGTCCATAGTTCTCCAGGCTGTGCCGCCTCTGGCTAAATTGAGGCCCTAAGCATCATTTTGTTTTGAGCCCACACCATTGGGAATAAAAAATCACATTTTATATATGTGAACATTTTTTTATACTTTTCTTTTTCAAATTGGAAGAAAAAAATCAAACTTGAATTTAATTTGATGCATTTTGTTGTACTAAGACAAATTAATGGAAAATACAAAAAAATATATATATTTTGTTGTGCAAAATAACACATTTTACATAATTAAAACATACATTAATGTACTTACTTGTCGGTTAAAACACTTTCGCTTACTAGCCTTTATAAATCAACCATTTATATATAAATTAAAGGCCTACTGAAATGAGATTTTCTTATTCAAACGGGGATAGCAGGTCCATTCTATGTGTCATACTTGATCATTTCGCGATATTGCCATATTTTTGCTGAAAGGATTTAGTAGAGAACATCCACAATAAAGTTTGCAACTTTTGGTGCTGATAAAAAAGCCTTGTCTTTACCGGAAGTCACAGACGATGACATAACAAGGGTGAGGGCTCCTCACATCCTCACATTGTTTATAATGGCAGCCTCCAGCAGCAAGAGCTATTCGGATCGAGAAAATGACAATTTCCGCATTAATTTGAGCGAGGATGAAAGATTTGTGGATGATGATATTGATAGCGAAGGACTAGAAAAAAAAAAAAGTCGATTGCATTGGGATGGATTCAGATGTTTTTAGACACATTTACTAGGATAATTCTGGGAAATCCCTTATCTTTCTATTGTGTTGCTAGTGTTTTAGTGAGACTAAATAGTACCTGATAGTCGAAGGGGTGTGTCAACGGGTGTCTTGAGGCCAGTGTCTGAGGGAAGTCACGGCAGATACAAGGACGGCGCAAACTCCACAGATCTCCGGTAAGAGGCGACGTTTTACCACAATTTTCTCACCGAAACCTGCTGGTTGACAAGTGGTCGGGAACCGTGTTCACTTGACCGCTCTGACCCAAAGTAAAGCTTCACCTCAGGGAATTTTAAACAAGGAATCACCGTGTGTTTGAGTGGCTAAAGGCTTAAGTTTCCCTAACTCCATCTTTCTACTTTGACTTCTCCATTATTAATTGAACAAATTGCAAAAGATTCTGCAACACAGATGTCCAGAATACTGTTTATTTGCGCGATGAAAAGAGACGACTTTTAGCCGCAAATAGTGCTGCGCTACTATTTCTGACAGTCCGTGACATCACACGCATTCGTCATCATTCCACGACGTTTTCAACAATAAACTCCGCGGGAAATTTTAAATTGCAATTCAGTAAACTAAACCGGTCGTATTGGCATGTGTTGCAATGTTAACATTTCATCATTGATATATAAACTATAAGACTGCGTGGTCGGTAGTAGTGGGTTTCAGTAGGCCTTTAATGTATTTTCTGACACCTGAACCCTGTGCTTCTGCTTATGATCCCAGCACTAACACAACATGGCAGAGGGTACTCTTTTAATGTCCAGGGAAATGTGCCATTGTATACTTAACAGTGACAGAGGAGGAAGAGGCTAGTATTCCATTTGTGGTAAAATTGAATATGAAGCACAATGTCATTCATTAATTTACATTTTATACAAACATATTCAGGCAAAGCACCCTTTCTTCCCAACGGATCACGGGGCCCTACACACAGCGTGTGATCTGAGGGATAGTAACCGGGTCAAAAATCTATCATCCACAAACCAAATCGAGTCATACTTTAAATCAACGGGCTTGGAGCTTGTCTTTGTATGTCTGCCATCACATGGTCAATACGCCCTACCTGGCATCACAATAGCCAAAAAACCTGTTCAATTCCCCCTTCAAACACCAATTATCCTTGCCAAAACACAAGCACTGAAGAACACACTTGAGTGACATTAACTAACACACAAGCTAAATGTGCTGGTTGAAGATTAAGTAGAACCACAAGTGTTTTTTTTTGTATTTTGGTTGTAAAAAAGTGATGACCTCTCTGCAGGGGGGATTCGTGTTAACGTCAGATTATCTGTTGCTTGTGTCCCCGAGCACTATCCCCAAATCTGATGCTCTTTCACCACTTTATCTGAAACCCCCAGGGGACGGTATTTATGAGCTGACCTGGCACTCGGACTTCTGAAGAGGTCAAACGCGTCTGTCGGTCTGTCTCCTTCTGCTGGTGTTTAGAGCAACAATTGGGTGGCCAAACATGACCTTTGACTCTTTTTATTTCCGCTTTTGTGTCCTCTGATGGGACTCATTACGCAGTTGACAATCGATCCGTGTTTACTACAAAACATAAATGTATGAACTTAGTCACAAACAATCCATCACATATATAAGATGAATGAACAATAATAAATACATGAATAAACAAATATAGTTAATTAGTCCATCTATTCAAAAATATGTACATATGAACAATATATTGTATTACTATCGTTTGGTGTTAAGGTTAGGGCATTCAAACTTGTTTTTACTGAGGGCAGCACAATGGACATTTAAAGATTGCTGGGTTTTAAGAACATTTAAGAAAACAATACAACCAATTAAGTCATTCAGTACTTTTGAAAAACAAAAACTCTGTTCTCTGAGATTTTGTGTTAGAGCAGATAAAGCAAGTAGTTGTGATGGTTCTATCTAATGTACCACACAACAACAACAACAAAAAAAAAAAGGATAAAAAAGCTGCAGACCAAAAATGGCCCATGGGCTGCAATTTGGAAACCCCGGGTTAGGGAAAAATCAACCCCAAAAATCAGGATGTAAAAAAAAAAAAAAAAAAAAGACTTTTATAGTTAACGAAACAAATTAAAAAAACAATAAAATAAAAAATGCTTAAGCGTATGTGAAAATGCATGAGTGGCTAAATAGCATATACATATATTAGAGACTTCTCTAAAGTTAATCAAAATTATCCAAACAAGTAGTCTATTTTCATTTAAAAAAACACTTTTGAGATGTGATTAATCATGATTTTTACACACACACACACACACACACACACACACACACACACACACACACACACACAAGTAGTTGGGAAAGGGCATGTTCACTACCGTGTTACATCATCTTTTCTTTTAACAACACTCAATAAACATTTGGGAACTGAGGAAACTAATTGTTGAAGTTTTGAAAGTGGATTTCTTTCCCATTCTTGTTTTATGTAGAGCTTCAGTCGTTCAACAATCCCGGGTCTCTGCTGTCGTATTTTACGCTTCATAATGCGCCACACATTTTCGTTGGGGGACAGTGCTGGACTGCAGGTGAGCCAGAAAAGAACCCGCACTGTTTTTTTACGAAGCTACGCTGTTGTAACAAGTGCTGAATGTGGCTTGGCGTTGTCTTGCTGAAACAAGCAGGGGCGTCCATGAAAAAGACTGCGCTTAGATATTAGCATATGTTGTTCCAAAACCTGTATGTACCTTTCAGCATTAATGGTGCCTTCACAGATGTGTAAGTTACCCATGCCTTGGGCATTAATGCACCCCCATACCATCACAGATGCTGGCTTTTGAACTATGTGTCTGTAACAGTCTGGATGGTTCCCTTCCCCTTTGGTCCGGATGACACGATGTTGAATATCTACCAAAAAAATGTGAAATGTGGACTCGTCAGACCACAGAACACTTTTCCACTTTGCATCAGTCCATCTTAGATGATCTCGGGCCCATAGAAGCCGGTGGCGTTTCTGGATGTTGTTGATAAATGGCTTTCGCTTTGCATAGTAGAGCTTTAATTTGCACTTACAAATGTAGTGACAAACTATATTTAGTTACAGTGGTTTTCTGAAGTGTTCCTGAGCCCATGTGGTGATATCCTTTAGAGATTGATGTCGGTTTTTGATACAGTGCCGTCTGAGGTATCAAAGGTCACGGTCATTCAATGTTGGTTTCCGGCCATGCCGCTTATGTGGAGTGATTTCTCCAGATTCTCTGAACCTTTTGATTTTATTAAGGACCGTAGGTGTTGAAATCCCTAAATGTCTTGCAATTGCACTTTGAGAAACTTTGTTCTTAAACTGTTTGACTATTTGCTCACGCAGTTGTGGACAAATGGGTGTACCTTGTCCCATCCTTTCTTGTGAAAGACCGAGCATTTTTTGGGAAGCTGTTTTTATACCCAATCATGGCACCCACCTGTTCCCAAGTAGCCTGCACACCTGTGGGATGTTCCAAATAAGTGTTTGATGAGCATTCCTCAACGTTATCAATATTTATTGCCACCTTTCCCAACTTCTTTCACTTGTTGCTGGCATCAAATTCTAAAGTTAATGATTATTTGCTAAAAAAAAAAAAAAAAAAATGTTTATCGGTTTGAACATCAAATATGTTGTATTTGTAGCATATTTAACTGAATATGGGTTGAAAATGATTTGCAAATCATTGTATTCCGTTTATATTTACATCTAACGCAATTTCCCAACTCATATGGAAACAGGGTTTGTATATACACACTGTATATATATATATATATATATATATATATATATATATATGTGTGTGTGTGTGTGTGTGTGTATATATATATATATACATTGTATATGTACAACTCGTCGTGTTTGGAGGAAGAAGAATACTGAGTTGCATCCCAAGAACACCATCCCTACTGTGAAGCATGGGGGTGGAAACATCATGCTTTGGGGCTGTTTTTCTGCTAAGGGGACAGGACGATTGATCCGTGTTACGGATAAGGATAATGTATCGTGAGATTTTGAGCCAAAACCTCCTTTCATCAGTGAGTGCTTTGAATGGTTGACCAAATATTTATTTTCCACCATAATTTACAAATAAATTCTTTAAAATTCCTACAATGTGAATTCCTGGATTTTTTTTTTTACATTCTGTCTCTCACAGTTGAAGTGTACCTATGATGACAATTACAGACCTCTGTCATAATTTTAAAAGGGGAGAACTTGCACAATCAGTGGCTGACTAAATATTTTTTTGCCCCACTGTATATGTACTTTATATGTATGTGTATATGTATACATATGTAAAGTATAACAAAATGATTAAAAACTTCTAGAGTAGTGGTTCTTAACATTGTTTGAGATACCGAACCTTGCCAGTTTCATATGCGCGTTCACCGAACCCTTCTTCAGTGAAAAATAAAATGTTTTTTTGTTGTTGTTGAAATTCAAGACAAATTTTTGTTTTTTTTTACTGGTGCATAAAATGAACTGTGCATCAACATTACCTTGTTCAAAGAACAAAAACAACACAGTGCATGAACTCACAACAAATTACACACCAGGGGGAGCTCCACAAACCACGTTAAACCCAGATTCCGATCCAACAAAGGTCTTAACTCATTCTCTTTCTATGCCAAATCAATGTGGAATGCACTCCCAACAGGTATAAAAGTAAGTGCATCTCTATATTCCTTCAAACCCGCTCTAAAACAACACCTCCAGGCAACTTCAACACTTTACTAATACCTTCCTCCATTCACATCCCATCCCCCCGGATTATAAACAACCTAATGTAAATAATCAAATGTAATTCTAATGCACAGTATATACTTGTTCTTATGCTATCTGAACTCACTATGTTCTGTGCTGGCTGTACATATCCTACTAAGTCAGACCTACACTGTTTCAATGTCCACATTTCTCTGTTGATGCAATTGTTGATGACTGAAGTACTGATATCAACCAAAGCTCCTCATCCCACCCCCCGGATTGTAAATAATGTAAATAATTCAATGTACATACTATGATGATTAACTTGTGTGATGACTGTATTATGTTGATAGTATATATTTGTACCATGAATTGATTAACGTGGACCCCGACTTAAACAAGTTGAAAAACTTATTCAGGTGTTACCATTTAGTGGTCAATTGTACGGAATATGTACTGTACTGTGCAATTTACTAATAAAAGTGACAATCAATCAAATAAAACACACATCCACATCAGTCTGACTTCTGCAGTTGTCGTATCCATAAAGCCGATAGGGAGAAATTTTTATTCACAGGATGAGTCGGGTGTGTCGTGACCTGGCAAAGGCTCTGTCGAATTGCCTTTTTAAACCATGTAAGTAATCTAACGATCAATTAATTTCAAATATTGTCAACATAGAACTTTTTCCAGTTCCCTCATCACGTGGCAGGTTACACTGTTTGCTTAGCTCCTCCGTTCCTGTGCCCAAGGCCACGCCCCCTTGTACACAGACTCCATCCTCTCTAGCAGCCCCCACTCCCCGCTGCCCCATTGGCTGGCGGTGGGCGCCTCTCATATGCAAATGAGACAATGGGTGGCCGGGGTCTGTTTGTAAAACTGACGTCACGACGACAGAGGGAGGAGAGAAGAGTAGAGGGAGGGAGGGCGAGGGAGAGGGATAGGGGAGGGGGCGACTGGGAGAGAGAGAGGAGAGAGAGAGAGAGAGAGAGAGAGAGAGAGAGAGAGAGAGAGAGAGAGAGAGAGAGAGAGAGAGAGAGACTAGCCCCGCCGGCGGCCCATTGAGGAAAGATGGCCACAGTCAGTGCAAACGGAGTGCAGCAGGAGAATGGATTCAGCACCACGGACAGCGGCGGCAGGATGAACGGGCTCAGCCTCGGCCAGAACACCATCCCCATGAAGGACCACGACGCCATCAAGCTTTTCATCGGCCAGATCCCCCGCAACCTGGAGGAGAAGGACCTGAAACCACTCTTTGAGGAATTTGGCAAGATATACGAACTCACGGTACTGAAAGACAGGTTTACCGGGATGCATAAAGGTTGGTTTATTTACCTCTTTTTCTTCTTTTTGAAGTGTGCAAAAGAGGCAGTGAGAACATGAAACAGTGACCTATTTTTGTGTGTGTGTGTGTTTTTTTTTTTGTGGAGGGGACAAAAAGGGGGGGCGGACCGAACTATTTGAACACGTGGACGTGTTCCGCGCCTGTTAATTGCATGAGCGCATCCACGTGAAGACAGCTACTACACGCCTTTGTGTGTGTGTGTGTGTGTGTGTGTGTGTGTGTGTTTACACTGACAATCACGAGCGTGGAAGGGGGGCGGGACACTGCTGCAGCTTCACAACAATTTTCTATAAACACACACACTATCCAAAAATCGAAGTTTTTTTTTTTTTTTTTTCCACTTTTCACCATTTAGGCTGTTTTCCCACTTTTGAATTGAACATAAAATATTTAAGAAAACATAATAATAATAAATATAAATCTGGTGCGCACTTCAGTGCGGTTTGCAGATGTTTTTGCAATAGGACCAAATAATTATTCAGGGACGGCGTGGGGCAGTGGGAGAGTGGCCATACGCAACCCGAGGGTCCCTGGTTCAATCCCCACCTAGTACCAACCTTGTCACATCTGTTGTGTCCTGAGCAAGACACTTCACCCTTACTCCTGATGGGTGCTGGTTAGCGCCTTGCATGGCAGCTCCCTCCATCAGTGTGTGAATGTGTGTGTGAATGGGTGAATGTGGAAGTAGTGTCAAAGCGCTTTGAGTACCTTGAAAGTAGAAAAGCGCTATACAAGTACAACCCATTTATTTATTTATTCATTCATATGACGCAACTCATCTGGAATATTGAAATATAAACTAACCCCCTTTGGTTGGGTACGTCGGTACTTTTTATACTCTACCAGCCTACATTTCACAAAAAAAAAAGATTTCATCCATCTATTTTTTACGGCTTATTCCCTTTGGGGTTGCGGGGGGCTGCTGGTGCCTATCTCAGCTACAATCGGGCGGAAGGCGGCATAACTCCTGGACAAGTTGTAACCTCATCGCAGACAAAAGATTCCAAAATAGACTTTTAAAGAGCACACTTGGCCGAACCAAAGCGGCGCAAACGCACCCTCGAGTGTATTATTATGGCAGCTGCATGGCATTGTTGCCAGGAAGCAGGAACGTATTCAGGATGATTACAATAATAACGATAATAATAAAGGAGGTTTTCCAATATATAGTGCATTCTCCTTAGTCCCCATTGCCCCGCCACTCCCGCCCTCCCGACCATAAGACATCAGTAATCACCTTGCAATTACGGCGACAGGCTGCTGATTAGAAGAGATCGATCACTTCTTAATGATAGTTATAAGCAAAGAGCGAGGATGAGAGACTTTGTTTTGTTCAACGCACAAAGAGCCATTAAGTGCAAAGTCCATTAGGCGGAACTTTAATTGCTTTCTGCACGCGTTCCCTCTACTACCCCCCAACCCATACATTTGGGACGCACGCGGTACACAAGAACACATGGGAATTATAGTCACCATCATCAGAGCATTTTGTGTCGTCACTTCATTTGTAATATCAATATTATCTATTTCCACTGGAAATAACCCCGTAATGTTGGAACGTTTACATAAAATAACTCAGCTTTGCTTCTTTCTACTCCTTTTCGGACATGTGGAAGTGCAAACGTGAAATGCACTTTATTGTAATCTGTTTATGTAAATAATCACCTCTGCCATTGATGAGTGAGAGGAATGTTCATAATGTTTTTATTATAATTAAAAACGTTTCTATTAATAATACTCAATGTTAGTCAGATTCCTGGCTGAAATAAATTACATGACCTTATATAACCATAAGTATTCATTTGTAATATCAATTTTATCATTACGCAATGGAAATAACCTTGTCATGTTGGAACATTATAAATTAACTCCTCGGGTTGACTCAGCTCGGCTTCTTCCTATTCCCTTTCGGACATGTCGAAGTGTAACCATGTGATTCACTTTATTGTACTCTGTTAAGTTTTTATGTAAATAATGGCCTCTATCATTTTTGAGTGAGAAGAATGGTCATCATTTTTATTATATTTAAAAACGTTTCCATTTATATCAAATTTTTTTGGGACGCTTGGCTGAAAAAAATCACATGACCTCGTTATTATTTCACCATCAATAAATCACTCAATCCAAGTTGATTCATATAGCCCTTATTCACAAGTGTCTCAAAGGGCTGCACAAGCCACGACGACGTCCTCGGCTCAGATCCCACATCAGGACAAGAAAAAAAACCCTACCCAACAGGATACACTGAGACACCTCGACCATAAGTATTTCCTATTTACATTCAATCCGACTGAGCACTTTTACAATATTTTCAGCCCTTAAAATGGCCACAAATGCACACATTTTAACCACAAAAAAACTTCTATAAATATTACTGACTTTTAAGCTCTGTTTTCAGCTTTTTTAATCAACAAACTATGAAAAACATTTTTTTTTTCAATTGTTCCTCTTCATCTATGTTTAAATGTTTAACTGTTAAAAGGCACCTCAGTAAATACATATATAATTATTATTAATAATTTGCGGACTTTCAGTGATACCACTATTCTTTATTACATTTCGAATGTTTGGCACTAGTGTGTGAACGTGAGTGTGAATGTTGTCTGTCTATCTGTGTTGGCCCTGCGATGTCCAGGGTGTACGCCGCCTTCCGCCCGATTGTAGCTGAGATAGGCGCCAGCGCCCCCAGCGACCCCAATAAGGGAATAAGTGGTAGAAAATGGATGGATGGATGGATGTGTGTCACTGTCACATGTAACAAATATGGTTCCTTGCACAGCAGCATTAAATTTCCCAAGCCTTCCCCTCAGTTATGGCAGCCGGTCAAATTATGTATGATATGTAAGTCAGCGGCTACAGTTCATGATCTTATTGATCGCGGCGAGTGGAGCGCTCGCTGGCGATCAGCTCAACCGAGGCAGCCTTGAAAAGTCCGCCCTAGACCACTCCACACATCCCCACCTGTTCCTGCGGCCAACCAGCAGCCGCCGTGATCGATTAAAAACAAAATTCACCCCCACCGTGTTGCCGTTATTTACGCCTGTCCTCTCGGCCATCCTCTGAATGTCAACACAGAAAGAGGCGGTCCGTCTCGGAAGCAAGAAGGATAATCCTGTCCCAGGATTGCACAGGCTCTGATGCATATTTGACGTTGAAAGTCACTTTGCGTGCAGGTTTTAATAAGATTTGACCAATGCATTACAGGGATGAGTTTCTTTTTTTTTGCTCCTGTAAAGCAGTGTCATGTGATGGCTGCAGGGGGATGGGGATGAGTGTCATTAATGAAAACCAAAGCAGGTGAAGTGAATCGGCGGCCTCCAAGGGTGGGGCGCCCGCTCAGGGGCGGACACAACCTGTTGTCGGGGTATAAGAGAGACCACCTGTGGACAATGGAGAAGACTGATGAGGTGGGGGGTGTCTTGAGGTTTTTCCCCCTAACCCCTGTCAACAACGTGCTTGTTGATGTATGAGGACTCTGGCTCCAAACCTGCTCCATGTCAGACCTAAATTAGCGCTAAATTGACGTAACAGGACTTGACATTGGATCGAATATGTCCCCTTGATCCACCTGTCCAGTATGGAGCTGGGCCCAATTACCTCAGTAAAGGCAGTGGTGTGCAATCAGAGTTCCCCACATTGTTACACATTATAGCCCTGTTCATCACTGTTTACCTGACACAGGAAACGTGACCAACTGGGGAGTGCACTATACACTTTAGCCGCCAGACTGCAGTAGAATGTTGAACATATTAAAAAAGTATTTTGTGGCAAGTCAAGCTTTGACCACAGTGTCAGTTGTAGAGTGGCGTTTTCCATCATTTTCAGCAGAATACATTTACCTGACACAGGAAACGTGACCAACTGGGGAGTGCGCTGTACACTTTAGCCGCCAGACTGGAGTAGAGTGTTGAATATTAAAAAAATAATAATAATAATAACAAATAAAAAATAAAATGTATTTTGTGGCAATTCCAGTTTTGAACACAGTGTCAGTTGTCGAGTGGTGGTTTCCATCATTTTCAGCTTTCAGCAGAATGCATTTACCTGACAGAAAAAACGTGACCAATTGGGGAGTGCTGTATCCACTGTAGCCGCCAGACTGCAGTAAAGAGTTGAATATATATATATATATATATATATATATATATATATGTGTATGTATATATATATATATATATATATATATATATATATATATATATATATATATATATATATGTATATATATATATATATATATATACATGTATATATATATATATATATATATATATATATTTATATATATATATATATATATATACATACATACATACGTATTTTGTCGCAATTCCAGCTTTGACCACAATGTCAGTTGTAAAGCGGCATTTTTGATCATTTTCAGCAGAATGCATTTACCTGACACAGGAAACGTGACCAACTAGGGAGTGCACTATACACTTTAGATGCCAGACTGCAGTAGAGTGTAGAATATTTTTTTTAAAAGTATTTTGTGGCAATTTCACCTTTGACTAAAATGTTAGTTGTACAGTGACATTTTCCATCATTTTCAGCAGAATGCATTTACCTGACGCAGGAAACCTGACCAACTGGGGAGTGCACGATACGCTTTAGCCGTTAGACTGCAGTAGATTGTTGAACGTAATAAACAAGTATTTTGTGGCAATTCCAGCTTTGACCACAGTGTCAGTTGTAGAGCGGGGTTTTCCATCATTTTCAGCAGAATGCATTTACCTGAAACAAGACACGTGACTTATTGGGGAAAGCAGTATCCACTATAGACGCCAGACTGCAGTAGATTGTTGAATATAAATATATATAAAAAAAAGTATTTTGTGGCAATTCCAGCTTTGACCAAAATGTCAGTTGTAGAGCGGGGTTTTCCATCATTTCCCACAGAATGCATTTACCTTACACAAGAAACGTGACCAATTGGGGAGTGCATTATACACTTTAGCCGCCAGACTGCAGTAGAGTGTTGAGTATATTAAAAAAGTGTTTTGCGGCAATTCCAGCTTTGACCACAGTGTCAGTTGTAGAGCGGGGTTTTCCATCATTTCCTGCAGAATGCATTTACCTGACACAAGAAACGTGACCAATTGGGGAGTGCAGTATACACTTTAGCCGCCAGACTGCAGTAGAGTGTTGAATATATTAAAAAAGTATTTTGCGGCTATTCCAGCTTTGACCACAGTGTCAGTTGTAGGGTGGCACTATCCATAATTTTCAGCAGAATGCATTTACCTGACACAGGAAACGTGACCAACTGGGGAGTGCATTATACGCTTTAGCCGCTAAACTGCAGTAGAGTGTTGAACATATCAAAAACAATTATTTTGTGGCAATTCCAGCTTTGACCACAGTGTCAGTTTTAGAGTGGCGTTTTCCATCATTTTCAGCAGAATGCATTGCTAAATGATTAAACCCCCCACACCTTCCTCTCACATGAGATCCAGCAAAGAATGTGACCATGTGAATCCCTTCCCTACTGTCAAATAATGTCTAAAACTTTTGATGTGCACGGCATTTGACAGGTGGACAAGTCAGGATGTTTTTTCACCCCATCGTGTCAAATTTTGAACCAGTTTCAAACTTTTATACCGTTGTCAGATCAAGGCAAAAATCCTCTTGATGTTTGACATCCTATTAAAAATTAATAGTTTCAGGTAGTGATGTGTTAAACTTGCCGAAACGTTGAAGGCTTATGAAACACCGGGAGTGATCCTGTGGCCATCAATGCCTCGTTGTGTGTGTGTCATTTTAAGAAAAAAAATAAAAATAAAATACCTGTCATGCTTTGTCAACTGACCATGAAGTGTGTGTTCTTTCGGCTCTCAAGTGACAGCACACATCAAATTAAATCAGAAGAGCGTCATATCGTATTAGACATTGGTTTCCTTCTTCTCCATGGATCTGAATGGAATTCATAAAAAGGTAAACAATTTAAATTGTGGGATAACTTTGATCTCATCGTGCCAATTAAGGCAAATGTTTGTACATTTATTTTTTATTTTTTTGTGCAGCTTTGTGTTAAAAGAAAAAAAAAAAAAACATTCCCAAACAAATACATTTGCTGACTATTACTTCAATTTGCAGGTCCGATGTAGTGTCAGTACAGGTAGTGAGTGTGCCATACGCTCACTCCTCATCACTTAGTTACAGATGTCACTCAAAACTCCTCCCAGTTGTACAGAAATGTAGAAAAATCGCAATTTTTTCAAAATGGTTGACTAGTGAAGCCCTCTTTTAAATTGTGCTGTGTAAAAGTAGGCATTTTTCCACCTCTTCACCCCCTGTGGCACTGTTCTGTTTAAAAAGCACCAACATGGAACCAGAGTGACTATGTCGACCAGGCTGTTTTCCACCATTCTGGGTCTCCCATGGACAGGAGAGGCCAATTTCAAGGGTATTCCAAGACCCACCGTTGTGTTTTCCCACAACTACAACTGAAACTCGAAAAAAAAAGTGAATATCGTGCTAGGGCTCGTTTATTCCAGCAATTAGATTGACAAGGTGAAACTAATGTATGACATAGGCTCATAACATGCAACTCAAAATATTTCAAGCCTTCTTTTGATTGAATTTTGATGATTATGGCTCACCCAGCAGGCACACAACATTAAAACAACGTTGGGAACTTGCTAGAATTAGGTCCTGACAGCGAGAAACTCAAACATAACGTTGAAACAACATTTAATCAATGATGGGTTCTGACGTTGATTTGAATGACCATTGAAATTTGGTCATTTCCTAACCGATATCCCACAACAACATGATTTTTGACAACGTTTACTCAATCAATGCCAGGTTGTGACGTTGATTTAAACCTCGAAATGTGTCAATTTCCTAACCAATGACATGGATCCAACATTGGAAATCAACCTTGTCGGAAAGTAAAAATACAACTATTTTTGTTTAGAAGTCAGTTTTAAAGGACACGTATGTGTAATCCACGTTGTATCAATGTTTTTTTTCCTGCTGGATTTGAGTTTTTAAATACCGTAAGCCAGTGGTTCTCAAATGGGGGTACGCGTACCCCTGGGGGTACTTAAAGGTATGCCAAGGGGTACGTGAGATTTTTCGAAAATATTCTAAAAAATAGCAACAATTCAAAAAATATATTTATTGAATAATACTTCAAAAAAATATGAATGTAAGTTCATAAACTGTGAAAAGAAATACAACAATGCAATATTCAGTGTTGACAGCTAGATTTTTTTGTGGACATGTTCCATAAATATTGATGTTAAAGATTTATTTTTTTGTGAAATGTTTAGAATTAAGATCATGAATCCAGATGGATCTCTATTACAATCCCCAAAGAGAGCACTTTAAGTTGATGATTACTTCTATGTGTAGAAATCTTTATTTATAATTGAATCACTTGTTTATTTTTCACACGTTTTTAGTTATTTTTTGATCTTTTTTTCCAAATAGTTCAAGAAAGACCACTACAAATGAGCAATTTTTTGCATCGTTATACAAATTAATAAATCAGAAACTGATGACATACTGCTGTATTTTAGGGCAGAATAGCTTCGTTGGTAAAGTGGTCGTGCCAGCAACTAGAGAGTTCCAGGTTCGATCCCCGCTTCCGCCATCCTAGTCACTGCCGTTGTGTCCTTGGGCAAGAAACTTTACCCACCTGCTCCCAGTGCCACCCACACTGGTTTAAATGTAACTTAGATATTGGGTTTCACAATGTAAAGTGCTTTGAGTCACCAGAGAAAAAGCGCTATATAAATATAATTCGCTTCACACTTTACTTATTTTACTCCTTTATCTCTTTTTTTCAACCAAAAATGCTTTGCTCTGATTAGGGGGTACATGAATTTAAAAAAATGTTCACAGGGGGTACATCACTGAAAAAAGGTTGAGAACCATTGCCGTAAGCCATGCATGATCATTAAAGTTATAATAAATACAAGCAATACATATTTTACATTGCATGCAATGGGTGTACATCATTTATTATTTTCACATTGCTGACATGAATAAACATTTGCGCTATATTACTTATGTTTTTATTTACTTGTATTTTATGCAGGACATCTGATGGCAGCACACGGTGTTTACAATTCTGTGCAAAAGGCGGATCTACTACTTATTATGAATTGTCTGGGGGGTTTTTTTCAACGTGACATTCACGTCTGTCACAATGTTAGAATAAAATGGACTTGATTGTCATTATATTTGCATATAACAAGATTAAAGGCTCCAACTTAAGGTGCAGTAGTGGGAACAAATATGGAGTGAAATAAAGACAGAAGGTAATAAAGGAACAAACTAACAATTGAAATAAACAGACTAATATCCAATAAAAAATAATAAGCAATCCCGTACAATATATAAAATACTATAGAAATACAAAATACTGTACAATATACAGAAAGAGACAAGAGTACCGAAGTAATAAATAACAATCAGTGTCGGACGTATTGCACTCGAAGGGTAGTATTGCACAGTAGGGTATTAGGGCACGATATTGTATAGGGGTGAAATATTATTATTATAAGTTAGAGTTCAACATGGTGACAGCTTTGGGAAAGAAGCTGTCTCTGAGCCTGTTTGTTCTGGCTCTGATGCACCTGTAGCGCCTGCCCGATGGTAGCAAGTCGAACAGGTGAAAGCCAGGGTGTGTGCTGTCCTTGGTAATGTTTTTTGCTCTGTTGAGGCAACGAGAGTTGTGTATATCCTTCAGGGAGTGCAGGGGACAGCCGATGATTTTTTGTGCAGACTTTATGACCCTCTGAATTGCCTGTTTGTCTGCTTCAGTGCAGCTGGCGTACCACACTGTTATGCAGTACGTCAGCAGGCTCTCGACAGCCTAGCGGTAGAAGGTCACCATCAGCTGTCTCTCCAGTCTGTTGAAAGTAGTGCTGTCAAACCAATCCATCCATCCATTTTCTACCGCTTATTCCCTTTGGGGTCGCGGGAGGGGGGGGGGGGGGGGTCGTGCTCCTGCCTATCTCAGCTACAATCGGGTGGAACGCGGTGTACACCCTTGGACAAGTCGTCATCTCATCCCAGGGCCAACACAGATAGACAGACAACATTCACACTCACATTCACACACTAGGGCCAATTTAGTGTTGCCAATCAACTCCATGTATTTTTTTAACCAGATAAATCACACTTTCAAATTTTGATTAATCACAGTAATATTTTAATTCATTTTATTTTAATTTAATTTGTATTTATATTTTTATGTTTTACTCAAATGCATTCCATTAAATTTGCACATAACTTGGTACCATTATAGTATGGAGTGCACATTTTGAACAATTCCGCAATAATATTGCAAATTTTTTAAAATCTAGGGCGGTATAGCTTGGTTGAGGATTTTAGGTTTGAGCCCCGCTTCCACCATCCTGGTCACTGCCGTTGTGTCCTTGGGCAAGACAATTTGCCCACATGCTCCCAGTGCCACCTACACTGGTTTAAATGTAACTTAGATATTGGGTTTCATTAAGTAAAAGCGATCTGATTCACTAGAGAAAAGCGCTATATAAATATACTTCAATTAAAATCTTAATTTTTGCATGATTAATCCGTATATATTAGAGCTGTCGAATGCTTTTCTTATTCAAATGTTTTAAATTTCGATTAATCATTATCCAACACAGGTGATTAAGCACTTTTAAATTTAAGCGTTGTTTAAGAAAAGGGCCAAATATTTTTACACTAATTTTTGCATGATTAATCTGTATATATTAGAGCTGTCAAATGCTTTTCTTATTCGGATCAATCAAATGTTTTAAATTTGGATTAATCATTATCAAACACAGGTGATTAAGCACTTTTAAATGTTTAGCTTTGCTTAAGAAAAGGGCCAAATATTTTTACACAATGCAACTTTACTGTAAGAATGTCACACAGGGACGTTTTTAAACAGCTTACATAAATGCATGACATCTATTTGCAAAAAAAAAAATGTAACAGTTGTATCTTAAGTCCTTTTAGTCAAAGTCTCCTGACTCATTTTCCTACTGACGTATGCATTGATTTGGTTAGGGTAAAATAACTCTTACGGTCAAAATAAAACGCATGATTATTCTTAGTGTGTTCATGATTAATGCGATCATTTTTTGTGATTAACCACATGAGTTAACCCCTTAATTTTGACCGCTCCTTGTTTATATACAAGATTAATGCAATCATATTTTGTGATTAATCTCATTCTTATTTATTTTGACAGCCTTTGTCCTCTTATCCATCTGTTGCTGTAAAAGCACACACTGTCGAAGCAATATCCCGCATTGTTGAGTTCTGTATAAAAGGCACAAGCGGATAAAACAATGCTGGATTTACTGACTCTTTTATGACTTAATACATCTATTTGACACTACTCCTTCCCCGTTGTCTTTTGTACGACACACTACCACAACTTATTTGATGGCTGAATTCTGGGTTCTGTGTAAAAGGGCATAGGCCAGAGGTGTCAAAGTCAAGCCCCGCGGGCCGGATCTGGTAAGCAGAGTATCTCTTTGCTCCTTCAGGATCTATTTTATTTGTCAGTAGAGTTGCATCGAGACGGATGTTGAGAAGGTGTTGGTACCTAAAAGTGAACCAGAACCGATTGTACCTGGAAAAACGGAATCATTCCCAGTGTTGGCGCTAGGATTTTTAAAGGGGTACTTCACATTTGGAAATATCCTGTAGAACTTGGTGTATCTCCTCTATGGCAGGGGTGTCAAACATACAGCTCGCGGGCCTGATCCGGCCTGCGAGCTGGTTTTATCCGGCCCGCGTGATGAGTTCGCCAAGTATCTCATCCAAATTTACACTCCTGCGCGCGCTCTGAGGTCCGAGAACCAGTTCCAGCTCGTGGTGCCCAAGACCAGACTTAAGACCAGGGGAGACAGGGCCTTCTCTGTGGTCAGCCCTAAGCTCTGGAACACTCTGCCCCTCCATGTTCAAACTGCTTCCACAGTGGAGTGTTTTAAGTCTCGTCTTAAGACCCACTTTTATTCTTTGGCTTTTAACACTACGTGAGTTGTGTGGTCCTCTGTGTTTTTTATACACTTTGATTTCTATTTTACTGTTTTAATTGATTTTACCCTTTAAAATAGTTTTTAACCATATTTGTTTTTATATTGTTTTTTTTTATATTGGTTTTATATTTATTTATTTTTTTGTTTTTATTCAGTCATTGGTGGAGCACAATATTGTTTTTTTAATATTGTTTTTAACATGGCTGTGCAGCACTTTGGAAACGTTATTATTGTTTAAATGTGCTATATAAATAAAGTGGATTGGATTAGATTGGATATAAAAATGAGCTGTTATTATTTTTTCGAAGGAAATAAACTGCTGTTCTAAATGTGTCCACTGGATGTCACAATAGCAATTCTGTTAGACAAGCAAACGGGCCATGCAGGAGGTACGCAGTAAAAGGTGACTGTGGCTGCTCCTCCTCGACCATGAAATTTAAAACCTGCCGTTTTATGTCTTCTGCTTCAAGCACATCGTCATTTGGCACCCTCGTTGCCCCAAATTGTCTCCGTCAAACATGAGAAAAGTGAATTTAACCCCTTTGAATAGTTTTTATCTCCGTTTCCTACGGTTTGTTGAGTTAGCTCTGGATTGATACGTGGACATGACTAAGGATGATACCTAGAAGAGTTTACATGTTGTGTTGTTGTTCAATCCCAGAAAGACTGTGATTTAAAGTTTAATCCTGGCTTTGTAGATACACTGAGACGAAGTCTAAGCTCATTGTGTTTTGAAGTGTTTGAAGTGTTTTGTCCAGAGGATTATTTCTGATTTGTACGTTTTCAGAATTTGCTTGTTCTATTTTTGGACAAAGTAAAACAAAGAAAACAACCTAAATTTTTCTTTATTTTTAAGTTATCATGCCATGCCTATACTATTCCGGCCCACTTGGGAATAGGTTTTCCTCCATGTGGCCCCTGAGCTAAAATGAGTCTGACACCCCTGCTCTATGGTAATCCTTCATGGCACCATTTTTAATAATGCTATTTAGGATGCCCCATGTTTCTCTCATATTGTTTTTGTCCCGGTCCAACAACTGACTGTAACATTCTTTCCTACACGTGTTCGTAGTGTGCTAGTTAGCTTTTCCTATACGTTTTCTGCTTGTTCTTATACCAGGGGTCAGGAATCTATTTGGCTGAAAGAGCCATGAAAGCCAAATATTTAGAAATATATTGCCATGAGAGCCATATAATATTTTTTAACACTGAATACAACTAAATATGTGCATTTTTAAGTAAGACCAACATTTTAGAGTATAATAAGTCTCTTATTCTTTTTAATAACATTGGTATTTTGAAGCTAACCAATAATAAATAAAATACTTCTTGAAAAGGTGCGGTAGTAAATAGATAGATGGACTAAAATGCATGAGAATGTTTTATATTTTAAACGTTTTTTTAACACTGTGATTACCTGCATGCTTATTCATTACTTATCGTGTTAAGCAATGTCAGCTAAGATTGATCTGAGAGCCAGATGCAGACATTGAAAGAGCCACATCTGGCTCGAGAGCCATAGGTTCCCTACCCCTGTCTTATACGTTTTCTACTTGTTTTCCATTTCTGTAGCTCTCGGTGTTATAAATGTTCTATATAAAGCCTGAGTGTCAAAGTCAAGGCATGAATTATCTATGGCCACCGGGATGATATTTGATTAGTATTAGAACCGGCCCGCAAGCCACAGCCGCCTGCTGCTGATTTGCACGCACCAATACTCCATCAGTGTTGGCGCTAGGGATTTTCCAAATGGGGTCCCAGGTACCCCATCAAGTCATGAAAATGGGGTCCCACTTTTTCGTAATCATTTAGAAAACAAATGATAAATGTATAGAATATCCTGTTGTAGCATTCTATATTGTGTTTTTGAAGAAGGTTGTCATAATCTTGACTTAATTCATCAAAAAATAAATATAATAATAAGTGAAGTGAATTATATTGCGCTTTTCTCTAGTGACTCAAAGCACTTTACATAGTGAAACCCAATATCTAAGTTACATTTATATGCATATGTAAATGTATTCAATTATAAACATTCATTCACTTTCTTCCTTCCTTCATGGATCTAAACCAGGGGTCCCCAAACTACGGCCTGCTGGCCGGATACGGCCCGCCAGCGTCCAAAATCTGGCCTGTGGGAAGTCCCAAGTTAAAATAAAAAAATAAAAAATGTATTTTAATTTTTATTTTTTATTTTTTCAAATCTGTCCTTTCTAATCCATTATACTGTTGTTACCTGTTGTGTCTCTCTTAGCCGCTCAGGCAAATCATATTGATAACGTGACATCATCAGTGGCAAGTGTGCGCTATTTCAGTCAATTAGTGCGTGTTATATATATATGTATATATATATATATATATATATACATATATATATATATATATATATATATATATATATATATATATATATATATATATATATATATATATATATATATATAATTTTAATGGCAGCATTCACATACAATGGTTTATACAGGGCACAAAGTGGGTAGGTACAGGCAGGCGTAGGGGCGTGGTGATTGGCTCATGTGTTGCCTAGGAGGTGTTTCCGTCTGTGACGGCATGCTGATATGATTTCGCTGCGCTTGTTGAGAGATGACAGGTCTGGGTGATATATAATAAACAGTTTCTCTTTTAAATCACCATGCCCCTACACCTGCCTGTACCTACCCACTCTGTGCCGTATATAAACCATTGTATGCGAATGCTTCCATTAAAATCTCCTGACGATTGAGGGAACCCCTCATGAAACAGTGCTGTAGAGATGAAGTAGTCTTGTGATTTTTCCCACAAATACATATCGCGCCTTACCACGGTATCGAGCACTATTCTCTGGATAATCCAACTAATATATACAGCCCGGCCCCCGGCCAAATTGTTTTAACCCAATGCGGCCCCCGAGTCAAAAAAGTTTGGGGACCCCTGATCAAAACTTTACCCCTAACGGTATTTTTTTCTATATTTTTATTTTAACACTTTCAGAATTTGTTTGTTCTAATTTTGGCCAAAGACAAAGAAAACAATCCGAAGTAGTCTTTATTTTTGTTGTTGTTTTAATGCCAGTGCACAGATTTTCCTCCATGCGGCCCCCGGTCTAAAATGAGTTTGACACCCCTGACATAGGCAGATCAATGTTTTTCGTCAGTTTTGTGGGTTTCTCTGTGTTCAAAAAATGTTGTGCCCACTGACTGTTGATTTACCAGCTAAACAATGCCATTGCCAGGAAGCTGCAAAGTCGTCATGCGGGGGCAGGAAAAAATATAAAATAAAAAAAGGTTGGCTTTGACACTATGTGTGCGAGGTGCAGCCAGGTTGCGCTGTTTAACATCCATCATTTTGGCCGTGCACTACATTATCATAACACTTAGTGTCAGCGCCGGGAGCCTGCGCGGCGCTCAGACATGCTGAATGATGGCGGGGGGCAAATCCTTTGCTTGAGTAGCGTTATTTATCAATCCGTCTAGGATCGCTGGGCGGAGACGCGCCGCACAGCACAGGAGGAGCAGATACAAAGAGTTCCTAAATGTCCTCATCTATTGTGTGCTGGTGTCATAGGGAGGGTCCAGGCAGGCTATTAATAGAATAGCACATAAAACCTCCTTACAGGCGCTCCGGTGACATGGATACAAAATATCTCCGTTCAAATGCGACTTGGAACGCTTTGCGGAAGTTTCAGAGATTGACAGACCTTTGCTGAAGCGCCAGTGTTGTACCGAAATCTGTTACCCATTGGAATTTGTAACTCCAGGGGGTGATGTTCCCATGGCGTTTGTTTGATGGTTAAAAGGCAAGGCCGAAGAGGAGGAGAAGAAGAACGCTTGCGTAAATGGCGTAAACTAGAGATGCGCGGATAGGCAATTATATCACCCGCAACCGCATCACTAAAGTCGTCATCCACCCGTCATCCACCCGCAATCCACCCGAACCAACATTTCATCAAAGCCACACCCGCCCATTGTTATATATCTAGTATAGACGCTGCAAGACATTAGTGAGGTTAGACAGTGTAACTCCCTCCAAATAGCACGGAGAAAAGGGCTTTCTTGAACTGATTTATTTGAAGGCTTCCTTTCCCTTCAAATTCACTGTGAAAACTGTAATAAATAAAGCACGTTACAAACGTAAAAATAATAACATGCACAGCATGTGCATCAATTATGTTACCAAGTAAAATACCAACAAATGACGAACAAATACTTCTTTGGCCATACCCGGAAGTAGCTTCCTTACATCCGTCGACAGACCAAACGAGACACTTCAAAATAAAAGTATGCCCACATACTGTTTCAAAGAGTGCTGCTCGTTTTTCGTATGTGGTTAACAACATTTAACTATTTATAAATGGTTGATTTCTATAGGCTAGTAAGGGAAAGTGTTGTACCTGACAAGTTCGGGCTAGCTTGCTTCTGCAGCCTTCATCAGAGGTGTCACGTGATGTTAGCCTGATGTTGTCTGTGACGTGTTATATGGATTGTAACATCAAGAGTTGTCAGGTACAACACTTTACCTACTAGCCTATATAAATTAACCATTAAAAAATACACGTCAGTAGGCTAAATGAACCTCTTCAACATAACATTTATGTATAATGTAGCGGCTGACTACGGGGTGTTAGCCAATGACTTTGGCTGGGGGGCGGGACTTCCCGGAGAGATAGGGAAGTGACGTCATCGACAGGAAGTGAGAGTTCGCGTTGTCCCGGGAAAAGCGTTAGAGACATGAGAGCTGTTGTGTGGTTGTATTACATCTTGTGCGATAAAGACAAGACAAACGAAGAAGTTTTATGAGCCTACATTCCTGGGATTATTACAATATATATTTCCGAATTGGTTCAACCGCCACCCGCCCGAATCTATTTAAAATCTATTTTTTCGTCATGTCACCCGCCCGGCCCGCGGTTTATCCCCGGACTCCGCGGTTGTGACCGCAAACCGCGCAACTCTAGCGTAAACTATCCTGAAATTCTGAAACGTCAGTTCTCAGAATTTCAGCATTAATAAATTACACATATTCTTGAAATCAATGACTTACTTTCATTATGGTATCAGTCCATTGTATCAGCTGTTGATTCTCTCTCACACACATACATTATCTGGATTAAAAATCTATGATGGAATTAAACGTCAGTTGTCAGAATTTCAAGATAGTTTACGTCATCTTCTTCTCCTCCTCTTTGGCCTTGCCTTTTAACCATCAAACAAACGCCATGGGAACATCGCCCCCTGGAGTTACAAATTCCGATGGGTAACAGATTTCGGTACAACACCGGCATGTTGATTTGCAGATCATGTATGTAGAGGTCCTTTGAACTGTGTGTGAACCAGACTGCTAGCGTTAGTGCCGGGAACAGCTTGTTCTTGCCGGATGGATGTAAGGACGCCCCGCGGGCGACGCAGACGTCTGGATGTCATAGGCCAGGACAGCATCAGTGGCATTAAAAAAAATAAAAATTAAAAATAAATAAATAAATCTATTTTATTGCAGTAGATCCCCTCAAGGGAGAATACTACTAAACTGAGAGTTTAGATATACTTTAGATTAGTCAGCGTACAGCAGGGGTCACCAACGCGGTGCCCGCGGGCAACCAGGTCGCCCGTAAGGACCAGATGAGTCGCCCGCTGACCTGTTTTAAAAATAGCTCAAATAGCAGCACTTACCAGTGAGCTGCCTCTATTTTTTTTATGTTATTTATTTACTAGCAAGCTGGTCTCGCTTTGCTGGACACTTTTAATTCTAAGAGAGACAAAACTCAAATAGAATGTGAACATATTTGAAAGATTTGGTCTTCACTTGTTTAAATACATTCATTTATTTTTTTACTTTGCTTCTTATAATTTTCAGAAAGACAACTTTACAGAAAAATACAACCTTAAAAATCATTTTAGGATTTTTAAACACATATACCTTTTTACTTTTTAAATTCCTTCCTCTTCTTTCTTGACAATTTAAATCAATGTTCAAGTATTTAATTTTTTTTGTAAAGAATAATAAATACATTTTAATTTAATTCTTCATTTTGTCTTCTTTTTTTTCGACGAAGAATGTTTGTGAAATATTTCTTCAAACTTATTATGATTAAAATAAAAATAAAATATTCTAGCAAATTTAGAAAATTTGTAGAAACAAATTTAAGTCTTATTTCAAAGTCTTTTGAATTTCTTTAAAAAAAAAATTTCCGGAAAATCTAAAAGAAATAATGATTTGTTTTTGTTAGAAATATAGCTTGGTCCAATTTGTTGTATATTCTAACAAAGTGCAGATTGGATTTTAACCTATTTAAAACATGTTATCAAAATTATAAAATTAATCTTAATCAGGAAAAATTACTAATGATGTTCCATAAATAATTTTTTCAAAAAGATTCGAATTAGCTAGTTTTTCTCTTCGGTTGAATTTTGAATTTTAAAGAGTCGAAATTGAAGATAAACTATGTTTCAAAATTTAATTTTCATTTTTTGTGTGTTTTCTCCGCTTTTGAACCGTTCAATTAAGTGTTTTTTTTCATCATTTATTCTCTACAAAAAACCTTCCGTAAAAGGAAAAAAAATGTACAACGGAATGACAGACAGATATACCCATTTTTATATATATGTATAGATTTATTTATTAAAGGTAAATTGGCTATTTCTGGCAATTTATTTAAGTGTGTATCAAACTGGTAGCCCTTCGCATTAATCAGTACCCAATAAGTAGCTCTTGGTTTCAAAAAGGTTGGTGACCCCTGGCATACAGCTTCTATAGAGAACAGTCCAAAGTGTGGGGTCATTTTGATCTTATAGCGCCGAAAAAGGTAAATATTCAGCTTTTCCTGTTTACTATTCATGTAATTTATCGGAGGTGTGTTTTTCTTTTTTTTTTTTCTGGGTAGATAGTCCTGAGAAAACAGCAACAAACAACTGTGGACGGCGTGGCGCATTTAGCAGAGTGGTCGTGCCAGCAACCTGAGGGTTCCTGGTTCAATCCCCACCTTCTACCAACCTCGTCACCGCCGTTGTGTCCTTGAGCAAGACACTTCACCCTTGCTCCTGATGGGTCGTGGTTGCATGGCAGCTCCCGCCATCAGTGTGTGAATGGGTGAATGTGGAAGTAGTGTCAAAGCGCTTTGAGTACCTGAAAGGTAGAAAAGCGGTTTACAAGTATTAACCATTTACTGTGTCATAACTATATTGGTGAATCATTTCTTTTATTTGCCGATCTAATGTAGCAATTTTTTTAATAAATTTTTATTACCATCACGGCAGTGTTTTTCAACCATTGTGCCGCGGAACACTAGTGTACCCTGAGATACAGTCTGGCATGCTGCGGGAGATTATGTAATTTCATCTAACTGGGTTAAAAGTAAAAACTGTGCAAGCCAGTATTTTTTATAATCCGCAAATGTGCCGTAGTTGAGTGTCTGTGTTATCTAGAGATCGGCAGAAAAACTGTGTAATACTCTTCCATATCAATAGGTGGCAGCAGGTAGCTATTTGTTTTGTAGATGTCGGGAACATGGTTTGTCATGATCCCAATATGCGGGAGGCAGCGTGCAGGAAAAAGTTATCTAACGCTTAAACCCAAAAATAAACAAAAGGCCCCCAAGAAAAGGCATTGAAGCTTAGGGATGGTTATGCTAAACAAAGCTAAAACTGAACTGGCTGCAAAGTAAACAAAAACAGAATGCTGGACGACAGCAAAGACTTACAGCGTGAGGAGCAGACGCCGTCCACAAAGTACATCCGTACATGACATGACAGTCAACAACAAAATAGGAGCGCCAGACAAGAACTAAAACACTACACACAAGAAAACACCAAAATACTCAAAATAAGTCACGGCGTGATGTGACAGGTTGTGACAATACACCTACTTTGAGACAAGCGCTATAGTGATGCATGGTTGGTCATGGTTTTAATTCATATCCAACATTTGCAAGAACAACTTTTTATTGTCAATATTGGCCGCTGAGTTTTTTATGTTTTCTGCTGGCGGTGTGCCTTTGGATTTTTTCAATGAAAAAAATGTGCCCAGCCTCAGAAAAGGTTGAAAAACACTGCGTTACAGAACATCAATACGGTATTAGTGCAGTGTCGATACAGGTAGCAAGTGTGCCATTCACTCACCGAGGCGTTATTTACTACTTACGGATGTCACTCAAAACTTCTTCCAGTTATACATAAAGGTAGAAAAAAAATCGCAATTACCCAAAATGGTTGATGTAAGGTGTGTACTCATGGTTGTGAGATAATGTAGGTACAGTCGTGGTCAAAAGTTTACATACACTTGTAAAGAACACAATGTCATGGCTGTCTTGAGTTTCCAATAATTTCTACAACTCTTATTTTATTGTGATAGAGTGAACCAAAAAAGAAACAAAGTTCATGAATGTTTTTTGTGACCAACAAGTATGTGCTCCAATCACTCTATCACAAAAAAATAAGAGTTGTAGAAATTATTGGAAACTCAAGACAGCCATGACATTATGTTCTTTACAAGTGTATGTAAACTTTTGACCACTACTATAAGTAGACAGTAGGTTTGTACGATATACCGGTACTAATAAAGTACTGCGGTACTAATGAATTAAAAAAATATGATATAAATATTGTTTTTTTTCATTGCTATGATGTGTGCCCTGGTGATATTGCTGATAAAATAATAATACTGGATTAGATGTAAATAGTGCTTTTCTATCAACGAGACCACTTCACATTCACACATTTGTGGTGGTAAGCTACATTTGTAGCTACAGTTGCCCTGGGCTAGTCTGTCGGAAGTGTGGCTACCAATGAGATGGATCAACAAAAATGGTTTCTGTTAGAGATGTCGGATAATATCGGACTGCCGATATTATCGGCCAATAAATTCTTTAAAATGTAATATCGAATTAATATCGGTTTCCAAATGATCGGTTTCAAAAAGTAAAATGTATGACTTTTTAAAACCCCGCTGTGTACACGGAGCGCCAATAAACCTTAAAGGCACATAATACCTACGGCTTTTCACACACCCGAGTGAATGCAATGCATACCTGGTCAACAGCCATACAGGTCACACTGAGGGTGGCCGTATTAACAACTTTAACACAGTTACAAATACTTGCCACACTGTGAACCCACACCAAACAAGAATGACAAACACACTCCGGGAGAACATCTGCACCGTAACACAACAGAACAAATACCCAGAATCCCTTGCAGCACCAACTCTTCCGGGGCGCTACAATATACACCCGCTCCCCCCCACCCAACTCAACCTCCTCATGCTCTCTCAGGGAGAGCATTTCCCAAATTCCAAGCTGCTGTTTTGAAGCATGTTAAAACAAATAATGCACTTTGTGACTCCAAGAATAAATATGGCAGTGCCATGTTGGCATTTTTTTCCATAACTTGAGTTGATTTATTTTGGAAAACCTTGTTACATTGTTTAATGCATCCAGCAGGGCATCACAACAAAATTTAGGCATGATAATGCGTTAATTCCACGACTTTATATATCGGTATCGGTTGATATTGGTATCGATAATTGAGAGTTGAACAATATCGGGAAAACGGATATCGGCAAAAAGCTGTTATCAAACATCCTTAGTTTCTATGTCTTTTTCCGGTTAACCTTACAATTGTTGCTAGGCAGAATTTGTGGGGCAAAATCATTTGTGCCCCTAATTCGCCTGCTATGCTGAGATGTTACCGGAGGAATACTAGTAACAAAAACTATAATTGTTATTTTTGCACCAGCAATAATGTGTCATACCCATGAAGTCTTTCTCTGAGTACCACGGAGGATGAGTAGGGATGCAGTGTAGGGATTTTTTGTCAAGAGGAAGTGGTGGCTTGGCGCCATGAGCAGGTTAAGTGAGGTGGTCGGGGTTAAAAACCCAAAAAAACAATCATTCCATGATTTCAGCAATGTCCAACAATTACATTTAAATGAAAAAGTGAAGAGCAACCAACACATTTTGTTTAATTACTTTTCAAACTTTCTTCACTGACAGCTGCTTTCTCTAAACGGGAAAATAGCACAAAGTCAGAATGGCACACAAGCAAGCATTAAGAGTAATTGTGCTTCTTGTTTAAAGACAACCACCAGGTGGCCGTAATTGGAAAGATTGTCCAACTAAATGTGTGTAAAATGTTCCATTCGTTAGCTTGGCAAGTGATGAGCAAGCGGCTTTTCCTTGCAGACGAGTGGTCCCTGAATACTCACATGATGGAAGTGAACGTACCAACAAATATACATGGATCTCATAATGTGCAGGTGTACCTAATAATGTGGCCATAAGTTTTAATTCCTAAAATAAAAACAATTTAAAAATCCTTTATAAATATATTTATGGAATAATACTTCAACAAAATATGATTGTAAGTTCATAAAGTGTGAAAATAAATGCAACAATGCAATATTCAGTGGTGACAGCTATATTTTTGTGGACATGTTCCATAAATACCAATGTTTAAGATTTCTTTTTTGTGAAGAAATGTTTAGAATTATGTTCATGAATCCAGATGGATCTCTATTACAATCTCCAAAGAGGGCACTTTAAGTTGATGATTACTTCTATGTGTAGAAATATTTTTTTATAATTGAATCACTTGTTTATTTTTCAACACGTATTTAGTTATTTTTGTATCTTTTTTTTACAAATAGTTCAAGAAAGACCACTACAAATGAGCAATATTTTGCACTGTTACACAATTTAATAAATCAGAAATTGATGACATAGTGCTGTATTTTACTTCTTTTTCTCTTTTTTTCAACTAAAAATGCTTTGCTCTGATTAGGGGGTACTTGGATTAAAAAAATGTTCACTGGGGGTACATCACTGAAAAAAGTTTGAGAACCACTGACCCAGACAACCTTTTATGGTTATTACCGACATTGCGTGTCACTATTGTACATGCATTGTTGTCTAATCATCCTAAGTAGTAATCAGGGAATCCCTTCATGTGTGTTCATTGTTGGTACATGATAGGAAAATTTATGGAAATATTTTATATTCCTAGGCTGAGTTCCCAAGTCGTCTGCATGTAACCTTTTTCCTTGCTTTCCCAATCATCTTATTATTGCAAGTGTTTATCCTCTTTCAGAAACCCTATTAAAACAAAAATAAATCCCCCCCCCATCTTTTTATATTTTTATGCCGGTACTTTCCAGAGGTGGTATAGTACCGAAAATTACTCATTAGTATTGTGGTACCATATGAATACCGGCATACCGTACAACCCTAGTTCCAACTATCGTTTTTTACCAAAGTACCAAAACTGCAGTGTGATCGCAGACAACCAGAACCTTGATCTATGACCCTGAGCAGTGGTTCCCAAATGTGGGTACGCGTACCCCTGGGGGTACTTGGAGGTATGCCAAGGGGTACATTAGATTTATTTTAAAATGTTCTAAAAATATAAATCCTTTATAAATATATTTATGGAATAATACTTCAACAAAATATTATTGTAAGTTCATAAACTGTGAAAATAAATGCAACAATGCAATATTCAGTGTTGACAGCTAGATTTTTGTGGACATGTTACATAAATATCAAAGTTAAACAAAAATTTTTGGGTGAAGAAATGTTTAGAATTAAGTTCATGAATCCAGATGGATCTCTATTACAATCCCCAAAGAGGGCACTTTAAGTTGATGATTACTTCTATGTGTAGAAATCTTTATTTTTATAATTGAATCACTTGTTTATTTTTCAACAAGTTTTTAGTTATTTTAACATCTTTTTTTTCCAAATAGTTCAAGAAAGACCACTACAAATGAGCAATATTTTGCACTGTTATACAAATTAATAAATCAGAAACTGATGACATAGTGCTGTATTTTACTTATTTTTCTCTTTTTTTTCAACTAAAAATGCTTTGCTCTGATTAGGGGGTACTTGGATTAAAAACATTTTCACAGGGGGTACATCACTGAAAAAAGGTTGAGAACCACTGACCCTGACAACCTTTTATGGTTATTACCGACTTTGCGTGTCACTATTGTACATGCATTGTTGTCTAATCATCCTAAGTAGTAATCAAGGAATGTGTTCATTGTTGGTACATGATAGGAATATTTATGGGAATATTTGTTATTCCTAGGCTGAGTTCCCAAGTCCTCTGCTTGTAACCTTTTTCCTTGCTTTCCCAATCATCTTATTATTGCAAGTGTTTGTCAAAGCAAACTACATGTGACATAAAAGAGCGCTGGGACTCGCCCCATCTACCCCGCCTTCCTGCGCTCCCTCCGGAGGCCTTGCAGTCTTGTAATGTCGGGGAAGATGACGAGTGTTTCCCTCCCCCCCAGGGGCTCCCAAACTTTTTCCGCTTTGCTAGTACGGCACGCCGTTTCATCAGCGTCGCGGAGGTGATTTTCCCTCCTGACTAAGTGCCTGCTGGCGGGTGAAGGTTGTCGTGAAAGGGAGCGCTCTTGGCCGGGAGCCAGGCGCTGGGCTTCAGGGGGCGACTATACGCCGCGAGCGGGCTATCATCGCCATGTGTGTGTTGTGCTCCGTCTTCTCCCGTGGGAATCCTTGGCAGCAGTTGTGACATGCAGTAATGGGAAATTATGCCGCACGGTGCAAAACCTCAGCTGAATGGGGTCACCCACTGTCAGCTGTGCAGCCACAAACACGACGCTCTGACGGGAAGCCGTCGCACGTTCGTTGGCGCCTTTGTTTACCCGCGCGTGTTTACCTCCTGGAAATTTTCCCGGGAAGAGGTCTCTGGGGATGTTGCAGCGTTTCATCTTATAGTTGTTGTTTTTCATACATAATGACTCATGTGTTTGACAGAGAAAAAGGGCAGCGCTAAAAATAAAACCCATGCAAGTCCTCTTATATGACCAACGGGGGTCAGAATGAACCTTGTGACTCACCAGCTGGAGCACAAGTGGCTAAACCTCTAATGACAGAAAACATTTCCGGGTAGTTCCAAATGGGCCATTACTGTCACTTGGCCTGTGTTCAAACATTCAAACATCAGAATCAGAATCAGAAATATATTCAAATTGAGATTTTCAGCACAATCCCATTCAAGAGCAGAAAAACATTACAGGGAGACAGAACAGAATCGCTGACGGCCCTTTACAAAAAAGGTGAGAAACCGGTAAACATTGGGGGAGAGGAGTGAGAAAAAAAAAAAGTTCAGTCCAAGCCTGGACCCCTGCATGTATCACGATCAATATAAAGTGT
Source organism: Nerophis ophidion (assembly GCF_033978795.1). Taxonomy (NCBI): domain Eukaryota; kingdom Metazoa; phylum Chordata; class Actinopteri; order Syngnathiformes; family Syngnathidae; genus Nerophis; species Nerophis ophidion. The sequence continues at coordinate 12,604,442 of NC_084612.1, read as the reverse complement.
GACTCACTCGATAAACAGTTGTGCGTTTGGTCCAGCTGGCCCTGGATATTTTTTTCCGGTTTATTTGGGCAAGCACTCCATTTATGTCAAAATAGCATGGCTTCAAATTCCACATTTTGCAGCTTCGAGTCACTTTCACGTAACTCTCTCAGCTTCCGTCTGCTCCAACGTCTCAATCGTCCTTCGTGCTCGCTTCTGGAAGCAGTAGCTTATTTCGGTATATTTAGCTATAATAAGATAAGGTTGTGAATCTTCATTTGTCCAAAAACAGTCATCTTTGGTGTTTGTTTCCGAATCTGCCGTGACTAAAAGACACGCACACGCCAGACGTCAAACATGCACTCCTGTGGAAACGAAAATTGATGGTCAAAATGATCAAAATACGGTAAATATTGCACATATTACATATTGTCATGAACAATATGAACTGTTACTACATTATATATAGACTTGCAGTGTGCATACAGAACGTTGGAGTGTTTTGAACTTGTTTTAGAGCAGCGGTGTCAAACATACGGCCCAACAGGTTTTAACCCAGCTCGCGGAATGAGTTTTCTATGTATAAAAAAGAGCCGACAATTTTGAACGAAAGTAACTGCTGTTCTAAATGTGTCCACTAGATGGGGCAATAGCAATTCTTTGTATCTTTGTAGATGATGCTACATATGTAAAAATAAAAAAAAATAAACCACATGATGTTAGTGCACCAGTCCAGGAAAATGATCAAACTACATAAATAATATCCTGTAATGTGGTTTTGATATTATTTTTTTTATCTTGATGGATTGAAAAATAACACTAATGAGTTGAATGATGAACATTGTTAGATAATTTATTCAGAAAGTATAAGTAACGACAAATAAAGATAGAATACTATTAGTCAGGCTTGCCACTGACTGTTTGTGTTTTAGTTTTTTCTTCTGTATGTGTTTAGTATTTCCTGTCCTTAGTTCCTGTCAGCACTCTTATTTTGCTTCAGCTTCCTGTTTGTCTCCCTGTGTGCTTTGTTCTCTCAGCTGCGGCTGATTGGCACCTGGCCACACCTGTGCTCAATCAGCCCGCTCCTATTTTACCTGCTCTGTTCCTCCAGTCAGTGCTGGATTATTGTCTTGTCATTGCCACATGCTGCTCTTGTCGCTGCTATCCTGGTATGTCGTTTTATTGCAGCATAGCGGTAAGCTATATTCGTTTGTTTGTAGCTTACTGTCTTTTATTCCCTGCTTCCGTTTCGTTTTCACTCTATAAAGTAACGACTTCTGTTTTCCTGTTTGCTACCCGCTAGCTTTCATGCTAGGCCCCTTTTTGTTTCTTGCTAGCTTCTATGCTAAAGACCCTTAGTTTTTTTTTCCGCCTACATGTGCGCTTTTTGTTTTTGTCTTAGTATTTTTATTAAATTATGTTTTCTTGTTCAATGCTTGCTTCCGTTTCTGCATCTTGGGGTTCGTCACCAACTAACTCTGACACTATTAACCACAACATGTAAGTGTAAAAAAAAAACCTCAACATTATGATTTGTACATTTTCAGAATGTGCTTGTTCTATTTTCAAACAAAGCAAACAATCCAAAATTGTCTTTATTTTTAAGTTATCGTGCTGTTATTTTACCACTTGGGAGTAGACTTTTCTCTATGTGGCCTCCAATCTAAAATTAGTTTGACACCCCTAAAAGAGGGCTCTCATTATTAAATATACCGTTTGACAGGGCGAGTACATTAAATACATAAAAATATGAATGACCGCACAAAGATCCCCTCAAATAACCAAGATAGCAGGCAGATGTAGCAAAAATGTGCAACTACTATCTATGAGAGTGTAAAAAGTTGAAAAACACAACTGAGCGATATCATCTTTAAAGCATTTTAAGTCATTTATTGGGCGTTTTGGCATCAAGCGAGCAGGAGATAGTGATTTTTCACAATAATAGTTGGAAAAATTCCCTCAAAGCACTTATTTTCTACACTGCTTCCAGCCACTAGGTGGCGTATGGTATACACATTGCTATGATCTATCAATTTAGCGTACATTTCTGCAAAAATTGCATCTTCCACACTGCAAAAACTGAATCTAAGTAAGATTAAATATTTCAAATAAGGGTAATATTTGCTTATTGTCTGTCTGATAAGATAATTCTTCTCACTAAGCAGATTGTATGTTAGTGTTTTACTTATTTTAAGGGTTTTGGTCCTAAATTATCTCAGTGAGATATTACAGCTTGTTGCTGAGATTTTATGACCTATATTGAGTAAAACATGCTTGGAACTAGAATATCAACTGTTGCAAAACTGTGTCAACACAAGTATAAAATTACTATTTTTATTATTATGAGATACATTAGAGCAGTCAGTGTACAACTTGTACAGTGATCAAATTGTGTACATGTGTTATACTGAAAGAAATTCAATTTTTTTTTTGTTTGCAAAATAACAAATTTAACTAAATTCAACATATATTTATAAGTTTTCCTGACACCCGACGGCCAAAATTCAAACCCAGTTTTTTTTCTTACAAGTCCAGCATTAAAACAGCGTGGTACGAGGTACTTTGTAAAAATTGGGGAAATTTGCTGTTATATTTTTTATCAGTCATAGAGCAGGAAGGAGCTAGAAATATGTCTGTGGTTAAAAAAAAAAAAGGTTTCATATTAATCACACTGTCATTCATTAATTGACATTTTGCTGACTTGAAGTGACTTGTTTATTAATCTTAAAACATTTTTATCCTTTTTTAATCAAATAAAATTTAATTTGATCCATGTTTTGTATGTAAAGAAAGATTATATTTATTGTTTTGTGCAAAACAGAAAATTTAACAAACCAAAACGTAAATGTATAACTTATCCTGACACCTGACTGGTCCAAATTCAAACAGTTTTTCTTTGTACAAGCCCACCGTAAGGGTCCTTGTAAATATCTGTGTATTTTTGCTATTATTTTTGATCAGTGATGGAGAATGAAGGGGCTGGGAATACGTTTGTGGTAAAATGTCATATAAATCGTGCTGGTATCAAAAAAACTGACATTTTAAATGAGCGTACTCACGCGAAACAGGAAAAGGCTAATATGAGGCCATAAACAGATTATTTTTTTAAAAATAAATTTTTTTAATTCACATTAACCGATTTTATTTAACACATTTTTAATCAAACTTGAATTTAATTTGATGCATTTTTTTGGACTAAAACAAATAAATGGGAAATACATTTTTCAATATAATTTTAGTGCCAAAAAATATTTTAACATAATTTCTTATTTTTTTTTTAAGTTTAAAGTTTATTCACAATACCATATAACAATTACAGTAGTTGTGAAATGTCACCATTTAAAGACGTTGGTACGTGAAAGGGTCCCCCAAATAAGCTAAAAGAAGCTTTTGACAGGGGGTCCAAAGGACAGTATATATATGGAAAGATGAAACATGGTAGCAAGCACAACAACAAAAAACAAAAACAAAGCAACGCTATATAATAAACACAAGATACCAAAGCAAGCATACACATACATACATACATACATTAATACAACCATGCAAAACCCAACAGTAGACTACCCCACATGAGGCATTAGAGATAGGTGGTTAATAGGTAAGTTTTCAGTTTATTTTTGAAGTTCAAGCATAAAAAAAAAAAAAAATCATGACTTTGACACAATTGTGTCTCATTATTAAAAAAAGATGACAGCCAAATGGACTTTGCTGTTTTATTTTCAATGAAGCAATAGAAAATAGGTACTCCTATAGTAGTACAGTTGGCACAGTACAGTAAACTGACAGTTAATATTTAAACATTTAACATGTGACATTTCTAACAATTTTGAACAGAATTCAGTTAAATTCTCCAAAATTACAATTAAAAACATTTAAACCGGCTGTTTATATGTGCACTAATTAACTGAAAGAGCACGCACTTGGCGCGATTATGTCATGTCATCGATGGAAAAATGCATTTTTAGACGATATGATTTGCCTGAGCGGCTAGGAGACCCCGAGAGTAACAAGTGGTTGCCTTGTTGCTTTTCCATTAAGAACAATAAATTCGATTTTAGTATAAGTTTGCTGGTTTCAAGAAATGTAATGCCGAGCGCATAACATTATGTTAAGAAATGGCACTAGCATTTACTTAATTTAAGAATATTTTTCAACATATTGAGCAAAAAGGTCTCATTTTTTTATTCTACCAAGAAAAGTGCACTTGTTATTAGTGAGAGAATACTTTTTTTAAGGTATTTTGGGGTTCATTGAAGTTAGCTAATATTCCTCATTTTGGAAAGTCTCGACAAGCCAAATTTTCTTGTTCTATTGGCAGATAATTCTGCTTTGTTCAAATAAAATACCCCCTCACTTTTCTATATTTTTTTTCTTGTTTTTGAACACTGACTTTTTGCAGTGTAGCTGCGACTATGCTTCCTCGAAAACCCGGCATGTACTGTACGAATGCATGACACCTTCTTCTCTCTGCAGGATGTGCCTTTCTAACATACTGTGCCAGAGAGTCAGCACTGAAAGCCCAGAGCGCCCTCCATGAACAGAAGACTCTGCCAGGGGTAAGTGTGTCCCCCCTTTTATCACCTCTCAGTCTAACGCCGAGGCCTCTCCCCCCTCGATTCCCACGTTTGGGCATGTTGTCATGGCAACCCACAGAGACATCAGACCTGTCATCCCCGCACACACCTATCATCACCTCGCGGTGTCTTCTTCCACTCAGATATCCGATAAGCGCTCGTCCTTCCCCCCTCGTCCTCTCTCGCAATATGGCAGACGCTAATTGCCTCGAGGAATCCCTCTCTCATTATCACGTATAATCAAACAGTAAGTATAAACACTTATTTTAACCATGTATATCGCCATCTGGTGTTTTTGTTCCAAATCTCGACTGGGATTTCTTGTTGTCCCCTTGCTCTGCCTGCTTGCCTTTGGCGAGCTGGGAAAAAAAAAACTTTTTTTCAATTCAAGTAATGGCTTTCTACAAAACGGCGCAGGTAAAAAAAAAAAAAAAAACACGTGCTGAGTGGCACGGTCTCTTAAAGCTGCCCAGGAGGAGGCCCTCGATGTGGGATGAGGCGTGAGCTTCTGAGTGGGACTGGCTCTTTCACATCAGGAGGAATTATCGAGGTGTGATTGAATTACGCCCCCTGGGTCCTAAAGGAGGAGACACTCCCTACCACCCCCCTTTTTCCGCTACTTTCCCAAGACTGCTCTTCTCCGAGGTTTTAATCAGAGCTGCAGGATCTTAAACCCCCTGGGTGCTGCAGGGGTTCAGGACCCAAAGAGAATTGTGTGCAAAGAAGAAGGTCAGAGGTGCTTGATGGACTTGGGGGGATTCACTCTGCCCCCCCTTAGTTTTTGGGTTAATCACATGTTTGCACTTCCTTGCATATCACGGGTACTTCAATCGTAGCGGTGCCCGCCTGGCTGGTCCCCGCGGCGTCATAATGACATGATTGTCATGATGGTTTCCGGTCTTTATTGGCCTCGTGATGGGACATTCGTGTTTGTCTTCTATCTAGAACGAGGTTAATGGCCTGTTCTGCTGGCTTTGGGTAAACATCGGCCCCGTACAGAGCTCAGCGAGGGGTCAGTCCTGCAATCTCAGGCAGGCTGCAGAACCCAGGGTTTAATAAAGATGTCCTGTCATTCTCAGTCCCTGTGTGTGTGTGTGTAAAAAAAAAATGTCTATAACAATGGAGGACAAGAGGAATAAAGCCTGATTGTTGTTGTCACGGCCTGATGCTTTGAGATGCTCGGTGCTTCAGTGGCTTCTCCTTACAGAGCGTGATTGAGTCCACTTGTATGCGTTTGTCTCTGCCGTTGTCAGGCAACACAATAGTCCTTTTTCCCCCTGCGCCTGTCATTTAGGGTTTTATGAAAGGAAAATAACCTGCAAGGCTTTGGTTTCTGCCGTGGAGGTTGAAGCCCCTTTTTGACGTTTTCGCTGCTCTGTACAAATCCTGTCCTGTCGTGCTGTCCGACAAGTGTTTTATATACGACTAATCATGATTAAGGGATGCCGAAATAGCCCGGATAGTCTTGGTTTGGTTTTGTGTAAAAGTTTCTATTTGTTTTTATGTCGGTGAAAAACTGGCTACTGTTTTAGTTGCTAGTTAGCAGAGCTACAGTATGCTTGGAAACTGCCAAAATATAAACATTGTTTTTCTTCCCTGAAGTCTTGGCATGTCACCCTTGAATAAAATATTTTTGTGCTGTATGCAATACGAACCCTCACATTTCGGTGAAGATGTTGGAGTATTAGCTGATACCGATATGAATGCGATACGATATCAGCGCAAATCATGTTACATGATTGTAGTATTTTGTTGTGTGGAACGTTAGAAAATCTGACAAGACGTTTCGCCTCTCATCCAAATAGGCTTCATCAGTTCATGTTCATACTTCGATTGGTCATATCTTGTCTTAGACTTTGATTGGTCAGATCTCGTCTTAGACTTTTATTGGTTTAGATCTAGTCTTAGACTTTGAATGGTTTGGATCTCATCTTTAGACTTTGATTGGTCAGATTTAGTCTTAGACTTTGATTGGTCAGATTTAGTCTTAGTCTCTGATTGGTTTGGATCTAGTCTTAGACTTTGAATGGTTTAGATCGCGTCTTCAGACTGATTGGTCATATCTCGTCTTAGACTTTGATTGGTTTAGATCTAGTCTTAGACTTTGATTGTTCAGATCTAATCTTAGACTTTGATTGGTTTAGATCTAGTCTTTGACTTTGATTGGTTTAGATCCAACCTTAGACTTTTACTGGTCACCTGTAGTATTGAGACTTTGATTGGTTTAGATCTTGTCTTGGACTTTGATTGCTCAGATCTAGTCTTGTGGCTAGAGCCAAAACACCAACTACTCATACTTCCAAACCAGGATGGTGGGCCTGGGCAAGGATGGTTCCGCTGTATAATAGTGAGAAAAAAACAAATGTTGAGATCTGAAAGAGCACAACATCCATAGACATTGTTGGAAACTGCCAAACCAGGTTTTGAAAAAAATAAACATTGTTTTCCTTCCCTGAAGTCTCACCTTTGACTAAAGTGTTTTTGTGGTGTTGTGCCTGCTGTAAGCTATACAAACTCACACATTTTGGTGAAGATGTTGGGGTATTGGCTGACACCGATATCAATGCAATACGATATCAGAGTAAATCATAGTACATGCTTGTATTATTTTGTTGCGTGGAACGTTAGAAAATCTGGGAAGGCGTTTCACCTCTCATCCAAATTGGCTTTACCAGTTTATGTTCATATTTCGATTGGTCAGATCTAGACTTAGACTTTGATTAGTTTAGATCTAGTCTTAGATTTTGATTGGTCAGATCTAGTTTTAGACTTTGATTGGTTTAGATCAAGCCTTAATTTTGATTGGTAAGATGTAGTCTTAGACTTTGATTGGTTTCGATCTCGTTTTAGACTTTGAATGGTCAGATCCAGACTTAGACTTTGATTGGTCGGATCTAGTCTTAGAATTTGATTGGTTTGGATCTAATCTTCAATCAATCAATCAATGTTTACTTATATAGCCCTAAATCACTAGTGTCTCAAAGGGCTGCACAAACCACCACAACATCCTCGGTAGGCCCACATAAGGGCAAGGAAAACTCACACCCAGTGGGACGTCGGTGACAATGATGACTATGAGAACCTTGGAGAGGAGGAAAGCAATGGATGTCGAGCGGGTCCAACATGATACTGTGAAAGTTCAATCCATAATGGATCTAACACAGTCGCGAGAGTCCAGTCCAAAGCGGATCCAACACAGCAGCGAGAGTCCCGTTCACAGCGGAGCCAGCTGGAAACCATCCCAAGCGGAGGCGGATCAGCAGCGCAGAGATGTCCCCAGCCGATACACAGGCAAGCAGTACATGGCCACCGGATCGGACTGGACCCCCTCCACAAGGGAGAGTGGGACATAGAAGAAAAAGAAAAGAAATGGCAGATCAACTGGTCTAAAAAGGGAGTCTATTTAAAGGCTAGAGTATACAAATGAGTTTTAAGGTGAGACTTAAATGCTTCTACTGAGGTGGCATCTCGAACTGTTACCGGGAGGGCATTCCAGAGTACTGGAGCCCGAACGGAAAACGCTCTATAGCCCGCAGACTTTTTTTGGGCTTTGGGAATCACTAATAAGCCGGAGTCCTTTGAACGCAGATTTCTTGCCGGGACATATGGTACAATACAATCGGCAAGATAGGATGGAGCTAGACCGTGTAGGATTTTATACGTAAGTAGTAAAACCTTAAAGTCACATCTTAAGTGCACAGGAAGCCAGTGCAGGTGAGCCAGTACAGGCGTAATGTGATCAAACTTTCTTGTTCTTGTCAAAAGTCTAGCAGCCGCATTTTGTACCACCTGTAATCTTTTAATGCTAGACATGGGGAGACCCGAAAATAATACGTTACAGTAGTCGAGGCGAGACGTAACAAACGCATGGATAATGATCTCAGCGTCTTTAGTGGACAGAATGGAGCGAATTTTAGCGATATTACGGAGATGAAAGAAGGCCGTTTTAGTAACGCTTTTAATGTGTGCCTCAAAGGAGAGAGTTGGGTCAAAGATAATACCCAGATTCTTTACCGTGTCGCCTTGTTTAATTGTTTGGTTGTCAAATGTTAAAGTTGTATTATTAAATAGAGTTCGGTGTCTAGCAGGACCGATAATCAGCATTTCCGTTTTTTTGCAAAAACTTAGCGGACATCCATTGTTTAATTTCATTAAGACACACCTCCAGCTGACTACAATCCGGCGTGTTGGTCAGCTTTAGGGGCATGTAGAGTTGGGTGTCATCAGCATAACAGTGAAAGCTAACACCGTATTTGCGTATGATGTCACCTAGCGGCAGCATGTAGATGCTGAAGAGTGCAGGGCCAAGGACCGAACCCTGGGGAACTCCACAGTGTACCTTAACGTAGTCCGAGGTCACATTGTTATGGGAGACACACTGCATCCTATCAGTAAGATAAGAGTTAAACCAAGACAGGGCTAAGTCTGACATACCAATTCGTGTTTTGATACGTTCTAATAAAATATTATGATCGACGGTATCGAAAGCAGCGCTAAGATCGAGGAGCAGCAACATAGATGACGCATCAGAATCCATCGTTAGCAATAGATCATTAGTCGTTTTTGCGAGGGCTGTCTCCGTGGAGTGATTTGCCCTGAAACCGGATTGAAAGGTTTCACATAGATTGTTAAAAGCTAAGTGTTCATTTAACTGCACCGCAACAATTTTTTCAAGGATTTTTGAAATAAAGGGAAGGTGAGACACCGGTCGGTAGTTTACCATCTTAGACTTTTATTGGTCAGATCTTGTTTTAGACTTTGATTGATTCAGATCTAGTCTTAAACTTAGATTGGTCAGATATAGTCTTGTGGCTGGTGCCAAAACCCCAGCTATTTATACTTCCACATCAGGAGGGTGTGCCTGGTCAAGGATGGTTCCGCCGTATCGTAGTGAGAAAAAACAACTGTTAGGATGCAAAAGAGCACACCATCCATAGACATTGTTAGAAAAAGGTTTGGCAAAGTTAATTACTCAGAGAGTAATGGTAGGTAAGAAAAATACTAACCTTATGACAGATTTTTGCTTTTGAAATCGAATGGTAATTTGTTCTTCAAATTAAGCACATAGCTGAATTATGCTGACACGTTTGTTACTGGATACTTTCTGAAAGGCTTCTGTCTTGAATACTTTGTATCTGTATGTTTTAACCATCTAGAATGATTTGATACTTGTTTATATTGACACGTGTGTTTTACACTCCAATATTGTTCAATTAATTACGTATGTCTAGCTTGTGTGTTACTGAGAGCTTGGCTGTTGTGTAGCTCCTAGCTGCTAGTAACCTAAAGCCAACAATGTTTACCATGTCCAGCTTTGCACGAGTAAACACGCTGCTGGACTGCTTGTATGAGAGATTTTAGATGCAAGTCGATATCATCCAATACCTATTTTTTGTTGTTGTTTTGGTTTTGCTGAAACAAGATATCAATATAGGATTGGGACACCCTTTCTTTCTTTTCTAACTTTTTTAAATTAAGGGCATAATGTTAAAATATTATTTTCTCAGGTGTGGTCTAAGTCTTTTCTTAAATTCTGAGGTTTTTTTTGTTTTGTTTTTTTTGTCAATTAACCTTATCCACAATGACTTACGGAAAAGTAGTAGCATGCATGACAGGCTGCTAGAAGAAACAAGAAACAACACTAATGCACTTACTTGACATTTGTGACATGTAAATGAACACTTTGGTCAGTAATGACTAAAAGTACTTTTTGTTGTACTACAAACACTTAAAAAAAACGATTTGGATTGCGACACAATCAAACAGCGACATTAAATCTACTCTGAATTATGATATGTTAAATCTTATATAATATGTTTACGCCTTCTTTCCTCTCTATTTATACCTCCTGTGAGCAGTCTGTTATACCATTTTTCACACAGTGCATCTATTTTCTTATTAACACTTTGCACTTCTCCCACAATATTCCCGGCAACTCCGGGCCAAACAGTAAGGCATTAACGAGGCTGAGATATGTGTGGGTGTCTGTGTGTGCTTGTAGCGGGAAGTCACGATTCTTACATCATCCCTGCAGTGGCTGAGAATCCTCAAGTTTTCTTTTGAATTTTACTTATTCAGCTTATTTACTAAATCTAACATGCACTGAAGTTGGGTTCCCACAAAATGCAAATACAGATAGGTCTTTTACTTAATTGGGATTTTTTTGGTCCATGTTTAGCCAGTTTATATTGAAAAAATAGTCGAAGTATAGTCATTTCTCTGTGATGAGGTGGCGACTTGTCCAGGGTGTACCCCGCCTTCCGCCCGATTGTAGTTGAGATAGGCGCCAGCGCTCCCCGCGAACCCAAAAGGGAATAAGCAGTAGGAAATGGATGGATGGATGGATGGTCATTTCTGCAGACATTGGGCGGTCGACATGTTATCCATTGTACCAGCACAATTGATTGGTTGCAAAGTAATGCCTGTAATGCAGGGGTCTCAAACACGCGGCCCGCGAGAAGTTATTTTGTGGCCCGCACCTTAATATGAAACTTTAATGTTGGTGCGGCCCGCGAGTTTTATATGAATGGCGCTTTACAGGGTCATACTTGTATACCCTCTATTTTTCTGGGAGACTCACAATTTTCAGTGCCCCTCCAGGGGTAATCATTCTCCCGAATTTCACCTTAACAATATTGAGGCGGCACCATGAAGGCACTGCCTTTAGCATCCTCTACAACCTGTACAAGCAGTGTGCCAGCCCAGCCACATGTTGTATTTAGCTTCTGTAGACGTAATAAGCGGCTCCAAGACATAGTTGATCAACAGCCACACAGGTCAAAGAGAGGATGGCTGTATAAACAACTTTAACACTGTTACAAATATGTGCCACAGTGTGATCCCACAACGAACAAGAATAACAAACACATTTTGGGAGAATATCTACAATATACAAAATATCCCGCCCTCTATTGTAGCCCGGAAGAGTTAGGGCTGCATTGGATTCTGGGTATTTGTTCTGTTGTGTTTATGTTGTGTTACGGTGTGGATGTTCTCCCAAAATGTGTTTGTCAATCTTGTTTTGTTGTGGGTTCACAGTGTGGCGCGAATTTGTAACAGTGTTAAAGTTGTTTATACAGCCACCCTCAGTGTGATCTGTATGGCTGTTGATCAAGTATGTCTTGCAGTCACTTCCGTGGGTCTGCAAAAGTCTCATACAATATGCGCCTGGGCCGGCACACTGTTTGTGTCGTGGTAAAGCCGACGAGACGGCAGATTGTGGAGGACGTTAAAGGCAGCGCCATCGCGGCACGCCCTTAATATTGTTGTCCGGGTGAATACCGGGAGAATTATTGTCCCGGGAGATTGTCCGGAGGGGCACTGATATTCGGATGTTTCCCAGAAAGATTGCGAGGGTTGGCAAGTATGTTGCTAGGGCGGGAAATTCATTCAAAAAAGGTGAATTCATTAAAAAGTGCATGTTAAATTTTTTAAAGAAAAATCTCACCCAGTTTCTGCATCCAGTGGCCCCCAGGTAAATTGAGTTGGAGACCCCTGATGTAATGTGTTCTTGCACATTTTGTCTGTGTGCACTCATTGGGTGGCATTGCAGGCACTCTTCCTGCAATCATTGATCGATCTATGTCAATCATTACATCAGCACCAGTGATTAGTCATGATGTCATTGGGTGAGGCGACATGTTCCCGCCTTCCGCATGGTCAGACTGTACAGTTATTGGTTGTCGTTGCAGTCACGAGTCATGTTTACATGGACAAAAATAATCCGAATTAAGGCCCAATCTGAATAAAACACTTCCAATAAGCAAGTCAAAGCGGAGATTCCTACAGATATTTCATCCGTTATTCTGACCTCCGTCAATATACAAACCAATTCTGGTCCTTTCTCAGGCGGATGTTTTATCGCCAAGCAGAGAAGCAGAATTGTTCTGTTGCCAACACAAAATTCACATTAGAAAACTTTAAGAGAACTCAAGATGGCTGGACCGCAGCTAATTTTTTAGCGGCTCGCGGCACACTTAAAAGATACTATGGAAAAAAAAAAATTAAAAGTGGAATAAAATAGCAAATAGGTGTAATGCAACAACAAAATAATGCAATATTAACACACAAAACTGCCATGTAGATAGTTTTGTACTTTAAAACTCATTGCTCAAAAAATAAAAACCTACATTTGATGGATCGAAAGTTGATCTAGGGATTAAAGCTTTGAAAATAAAAATAAGATATACATAGATACATATGACTTATTTTTTAAAATTTCTGAGTAAAGTGAAATTAATTATATAGGGTTTTTTTTCCCTGGAGACTCAATGCGCTTTATATTATGAAACCTATTATTTACATCTAAGCAACATTCGAACAAGTGTAGGTGACACTCGGGGAAAGGGTTAAGTGTCTTGCCCAAGGACACAACGGCAGTGACTCGCATGGCAAAAGCTGGAATTAAACCTGCAACCCTCAAGATGCCGGCACGGTAGACCCTCAGTGGGGGGTCTAAATGAAACCCTGAGACCTTTAGTCTGATTTTTTTTAGACTGTCATTTCTCAATAATAACAATGAACTAAAAGCAACGTTAGAAGTTATATACCCCTTTAAGGCTCCAATTACTTCACGTCAAACATTCCACTTAGAACATTTTTCAGGGGAAAATTTTGTATGTTTTTAATTTTAAAAAAGCAGTTTTGACAAAAGGCCATAAAACATAAAAAAAATAAAACTCAACTCAAATGCAATAGATATATCTATAAATCATCTATAGATATTTAAGACCCTTTTGGGTCCTGGGAACCTTTAAAATCGAGACAAGTCCAAGGGATTTCATTATATATCGTGCTGGGTATGACAATAAAAAATGACAAAAATTATTTAGTGTGTGCCCATCAGTGTAAAACGTTTGGACACCTTTGGTCTAAAGGCTAGAAACACAGAGTTGTACAAACAAGTCAATGAACAACTGATGTAAGCCGAAATTCACCAAATAACCAACCAATAAAAAAAACGCTGGAAAAGTTTGAGGGCTTCCTTTTGCAAAGCTAATCGTCAAAATGGTAAACGTGGTTCTGACCGGTAAGCTAGCGCCTGTTCATGTCCCGTTACCTCAAATCAACTTATGTAGTATAACTAAAACTTAATAAAAAAAACATTACCATTATTTGTGTGCCAGCCTGTTCTCAACTGATGTGATCGTAGTTATACTTTGAGTAATCATTGGCCGGTCTGAGTGTCAATCATTGAAACAGTACCACTGATTGGTTGTCATGCAACGTTCCTTTACCCGTTTTCTGACTCAGCTGTCTTAGCAGTCATTGTACATGCAGTCATTGGTAAGTCTATTTTAGTTAGTCTATTATTTCTTCGGTCAGTGGTCAACAAAATAAACAAACAGTTTTACATAAACAAACAGTTGTACATTTTTAAATTGAAAATGTTGCAGACCAAAAGGGTTTAGGCTGAAGTTGAACACTTATTGCGCCTAACCTTATAAACCAGGGGTCACCAACGCGGTGCCCGCGGGCACCAGGTAACCCATAAACACCAGATGAGTAGCCCGCTGGCCTAGTCTAAAAATAGCTTAAATAGCAGCACTTACCAGTGAGCTGCCTCTATTTTTCAAATTTCATTTATTTACTAACAAGCTGGTCTCGCTTTGCTCGACATTTGTAATTCTAAAAGAGACAAAACTTAAATAGAATTTGAAAATCCAAGAAAATATTTTAAAGACTTGGTCTTCACTTGTTTAAATAAATTCATTTATTTTTTGACTTTGCTTCTTCGAACTTTCAGAAAGACAATTTTAGTGAAAAAATACAACCTTACAAATGATTTTAGTATTCTTAAACACATATACCTTTTAAATTCCTTCCTCTTCTTTCCTGATAAATTAAATCAATGTTAACGTATGTTTTTATTGTAAATAATAATACATATATTTTAATTTAATTCTTCATTTTAGTTTCTGTTTTTTCAACGAAGAATATTTGTGAAATATTTCTTCAACCTTATTATGACTAAAGTTAAAAAAAAACATTATGGCAAATCTGTAGAATCAACTTTAAATTGTATTTCAAAGTCTTTTGAATTTATTTTAAATTTTTTGTTCTGGAAAATCTAGAAGAAATAATGATTTGTCTTTGTTAGAAATATAGCTTGGTCCAATTTGTTATATATTCTATCAAAGTGCAGATTGGATTTTAACCTATTTAAAACATGTCATCAAAATTCTAAAATTAATCTTAATCAGGAAAATTTACTAATTATGTTTCATAAATTCTTTTTTTTTAAGTTTTTTCAAAAAGATTCTAATTAGCTAGTTTTTCTCGATTTTTTTCAGTTGAATTTTGAATTTTAAAGGGCCAAAATTGAAGATAAACTGTTTAAAAATATATATATTTTTTTATGTGTGTTTTCTCTTTTAAACCATTCAATTAAGTGTGTTTTCATCATTTATTCTCTATAAAAAAAAATAAAAAAACTTCCGTAAAAGGAATAAAAATGTACGACGGAATGACAGACAGAAATACCCATTTTTATATACATATAGATTTATTTATTTATTAAAGGTAAATTGAGCAAATTGGCTATATCTGACAATTTATTTAAGTGTGTATCAAACTGGTAGCCCTTCGCATTAATCAGTACCCAAGAAGTAGCTCTTGGTTTCAATAGGGTTGGTGACCCCTGCTATAAACAATGTCAAATACAAGATGAGCTTCCAAAAATGATAACATTTCCTTTGCACAACATATTATAAATACACCTTGTACACAACATAAACACTGTTCAATTATATACACAGTGTGAAATATTCTTGTACACGTGTTAGTTAAACCTTTGTTCCAAATATGTACTGCATACAAACAACAAACTAAATGTGGGATAGAAACAATAATGAAAGTTTAACATTAATCATAGTATTAACTACTGTGTTGATTCAAGAGTGATGTATTTTTCCAAGACATTGGTCTTAAAGTGTTTTTTAAATGTTTTCTCAATATGCAGTAGCACTCATTCAGTGTACAGTATGTACAAGTCCTCACCTTCTTGTACCATCTGACTGTACCAATGATTGCTGACTTTCCAGGCACTGTGATGCCGTCATTGGGCAGTCTTCATGTCAATCACTAACAGATTGGTTGCAACGTCTTTTGTTGTGTCAGACCAGTCGTCCTCTCAGGGAATAAAAGTCACCGGTCAATCCAAAGTTCTTTCGGATGACATATACGTTGAGTAAGAAAGACCATCAAGACAGAAAATAAATACTATCAAGTTTTACTAAAGCTATAGGAGACCAGTCTTGCAGTGTGTTAATAGCAACATCTTGAAGCGGTTTTGATTGATTTTAATTGAAACTTTTATTAGTAGATTGCACAGTACAGTACATGTTCCGTACAATTGATCACTAAATGTTAACACCTCAATAAGTTTTTCAACTTGTTTAAGTCGGGGTCCACGTTTATCAATTCATGGTAATTCACGGTCTCAACTCAAACGACAAAACAGAACAAAAACCGCCCACACCCCGCCCAGAAAGGAATACAGCCTCATTGTTGTAATACACATAAGGTAAAAAAGGGAGTACATCATACTCCTAACATTCCAGCGCTTTCAAGGTGAAACACAGTTTATTAGCGAATAAAAGTGCACACATGGAGAAATACTAGCTGCTTTAATCATGACTAGTGCAAGTATATGCATTCTCCACACTCTCTATTATATTTGATTAAAAAAAAATAAATAAATAAAAGTTTATTTTTGTTCCTAATGTAATAAGATTAACTTTCCCTAAAGTAGGTATTTGAGCCCAAATACTGATTTTTTTTTTTTTATTGCCCCCGACATTCTACAACAATCATATTCTCTCATTTGCATTGCCATCTGGCCATAAAGACGGCAAGGAAGTGTAACTAATGTTTGCAGTTGCCGCACTGAAATGTTATTTACAAGTGTTTGCCAAACAGCCTCCTGACATTGGAGGAGCTAATCTTCAAATGAATGTTGCTCCCTCCTCGCCGGGGGCCACGCCACTTTTCTCCTCTCGGGCCAATTAACTGCTAGTGTTTGCATGTAACAAGCATGCTAATTGGATGCGAGTGAAGCCCAAAAGCCAATTATAATGTCGCACGCAAAAAAAAAAAGAAAGAAAAAAAAAAAAACGACAGTTACTTTTTTGTCTTTCTTCCAACTCCCGTCCTGCATAATTATATCGGTTCTTCTTACACTCGTTCTTCACTCTGTGTAATCACATATGTAAAGTTTCTGACAGAGAGGTAGGGAACGCACCTGGCTGTTGTGTTGACGGAGAAGCCATCAAATGAGCACACTGAAAGAAGGCTGGGTGGGGGGGTATATGTCCCAAATCTTGTGCTTTTTCGCCAACCATGGCAAATTCTGCGGATTGACTCGTGTGCGTCATAGAAAAATGGGGTCAGGAGGAGATTGTGTGTCATACCACTGTCACTATAAGCATGTGCACAGCCTGCATACCGGGTATTATGCGCACATTTGCATACTTGCGAGACTTACTGCACTTTTGTGACGGAGCGTTGAACTCAAAACGCTCGTATCTCAAATCAATGTCAATTAATTGAAATCCAATTACACTAAAACGGCCCAATTTTTAACATACCTTTTGATAAAAAGAAAAACTAACTTTTACATGGAAAATATTGTATAAAAACAATGAAATAGAATGCATAACAACAAGGGAAGCCCGGTAGGACAGGGGTTAGTGCATGTACCTCACAATACGAAGGTCCTGAGTAGTCCTGAGTTCAATCCCGGGCTTGGGATCTTTCTGTGTGGAGCTTGCACGTTCTCCCCGTGACTGCGTGGGTTCCCTCCGGGTACTCCGGCTTCCTCCCACCTCCAAAGACATGCACCTAAATTGGCCCTAGTGAATGTGAGTGTGAATGTTGTCTGTCTATCTGTGTTGGCCCTGTGATGAGGTGGCGACTTGTCCAGGGTGTACTCGGCCTTCCGCGCGAATGCAGCTGAGAAATGGCTCCAACACCCCCCGCGACCCCAAAAGGGACAAGTGGTAGAAAATGGATGGATGGCATTCCTAAGAACTTGCAGTAGTTTTATGAAGAAATGTAATAATAATGTACAAACCCCGTTTCCATATGAGTTGGGAAATTGTGTTAGATGTAAATATAAACGAAATACAATGATATGCAAATCATTTTCAACCCAAATTCAATTGAATATGCTACAAAGACAACAGATTTGAAGTTAAAACTGAAAAACATTTTTCTTTTTTTGCAAATCAATCAATCAATCAATGTTTACTTATATAGCCCTAAATCACTAGTGTCTCAAAGGGCTGCACAGACCACCACGACATCCTCGGTTGGCCCACATAAGGGCAAGGAAAACTCACACCCAGTGGGACATCGGTGACAATAATGACCCAGTGGGACGTCGGTGACAATGATGACTATGAGAACCTTAAGAGAACGAAATCAATGGATGTCGAGCGGGTCTAACATGATACTGTGAAAGTTCAATCCACAATAGATCCAACACAGTCGCGAGAGTCCAGTCCAAAGCGGATCCAACAGCGGAGCCAGCAGGAAACCATCCCAAGTGGAGGCGGATCAGCAGCGCAGAGATGTCCCCAGCCGATACACGGGCGAGCAGTACATGGCCACCGGATCGGACCGGACCCCCTCCACAAGGGAGAGTGGGACATAGAAGAAAAAGAAAAGAAACGGCAGATCAACTGGTCTAAAAAGGGAGTTCCCTCCGGGTACTCCTGCTTCCTCCCACCTCCAAAGACATGCACCTAAATTGGCCCTAGTGTGTGAATGTGAGTGTGAATAATCATTAACTTTAGCATTCAATGCCAGCAACACGTGACAAAGAAGTTAGGAAAGGAGGCAATAAATACTGATAAAGTTTAGGAATGCTCATTAAACACTTATTTGGAACATCCCACAGGTGTGCAGGCTAATTGGGAACAGGTGGGTGCCATGGTTGGGTATAAAAGCAGCTTCCATGAAATGCTAAGTAATTCACGAACAAGGATGGTGTGAGGGTCACTTTGTAAGCAAAGTGTCGAACAGTTTTAGAACAACATTTCTCAACAGTACGTAAAAGTGGTCGGTTTGCTGAACTACGGCATGCTACTTTTGAAGAGCTTGTATGTCAACAAGACAGCGTCAGAAGCACAGCAAGGTCAATGCAGGAAGAAACTTTTTACGAATGAAGGCAATAAGCAGCACCGCACTTAAAATGAATTTCATATTAAATTGGAAGAGGCAACATCACAAAGCAAACAGCATGTAAGCTAAGTATACACACACACATACAGTACTACTAGTACTTGTACCACTACTAGGGACGGCGTGGCGCAGTGGGAGAGTGGCCGTGCGCAACCCGGGGGTCACTGGTTCAAATCCCACCTAGAACCAACCTCGTCACGTCCGTTGTGTCCTGAGCAAGACACTTCACCCTTGCTCCTGATGGGTGCTGGTTGGCGCCTTGCATGGCAGCTCCCTCCATCTGTGTGTGAATGGGTAAATGTGGAAGTAGTGTCAAAGCGCTTTGAGTACCTTGAAGGTAGAAAAGCGCTATCCAAGTACAACCCATTTATCATTTATTTACTAGGAGGGAATAATGAACAAGAAATCAATGACTGAGGTGACAAGCTTGCAATCCTGTGGACAAAGAGACTACAGCCATGGAAGCATATCACAATCCAGTGAAGAGATTCAACAGGACACTGTTACTGCCGCTGCTGAGCCAACTGACACACCTGGGGTAAAACGCGTGCTCTTGCTGACGTCCCATGTTACTTGGCAACAGGCAACGCTTTTTAAAGGTACACACCAAAAACACAATCTGCTCTCATGAAACGGCTCTCAACTGCAATATGCCAGATATTTGAAGTAAACATGTCTAGGGAAACACATCTTCTTACTGATATCGGCTATTTACTCAATAGTGTTTGGTTTAATGGTGGACCAATCAGCATCCTTTAGAGGGCGTGGCTCAGCTGTGACATAAGCACAAGGGGACTAAAAGCATTTTAAAAGCAGCAGCCTTCAACAAAATGATCATTAATGAGGCCCTCGGGAGCGGTTTTATCTGAACAGGATGTGTACAGTATGTGTCAATCGACTGACTTTCTTCAGTGACACAGTAGCGGTGTCAGATTACTCGTCAATCGGCTTCCAGGTGTATGTTTTACACTGAGCGCCTTAGCCGGACATCACAGTGCATTTATGCAACCTTTACGAGGACTAATTGTGTCCTGTTGCAGATCAATTTGTCCTCAGTGTCACATTATTCCACCCACAGAGCCCCTAAGCAGTGGCAATTAGGCTACAAAAGGTCCAATCTAAATAAAAAATGCTGGGTCTCTGGACGAAAGAAGTCTCCTAAAGCTCCCCATGCTCTCCTCATCATCAATTAGGTCTGTATCACTTTCTGCTACTTGCAAGGAAATTATAATCGCATATTGTTTTTGCTATCCCCGCGAGATGAAGGCATTCTACTGCTACAGTGCAAGGCCACCCCGCCAATTCGAGGGCCAATGGAATCACAATCGAGGGACGCGTTGGGCATTGTCCTCAGTTATGTGGCCGATGGCCCTCCTTATTATGCGGGAATTAATTGTCTTCCATCTGATGGGATTTTTCCAACCTTGGAGAGTGTTAAATGGTATTCCTGGCAGGCAGTCGGGTGGGCGGACATACTGGGGAAATGTTTTCTTTTTAACGACAAAACAGTTGATTTTTAGAGGCAGCCCGTAAATGTGGCCGGCCAGAAGTAGGGGCACATACAGGGGGGGATAGATAGCGGTTTTACAGGCCTCAGTGCATTAGAACTCTGAGGACAGAGACCAGATAGAGACTTTTGGGGTTTTTTAAATGGTAAAACGGACAAGAAAACCATTATTTCCTCCGAGGTAGTGTGAAGTGAAGTGAATTATATTTATATAGCGTTTTCTCCACTGACTCAAAGAGCTTTACATAGTGAAACCCAATATCTAAGTTACATCTAAACGAGTGTGGGTGGCATTGAGAGCAGGTGGGTAAAGTGTCTTGCCCAAGGACACAACGGTAGTGACTAGGATGGCGAAAGCGGGAATCGAACCTGGAACCCTCAAGTTGCTAGCCCGGCCCCTCTACTAACTGAGCTATACCGCCCCAGGTAGCAATTATAACATGCAAAACACTGATAAAACTTGATGGAAAATTGAAGGATTCAATCTACTGGACTGTAATGACCCGTACATAATACGACCCACTCTTTTTTTCAATCATATTTATGTCATCATATTTCTTTATTTTAGTTTATGACAACTTCCATCCATCCATTTTCTACTGCTTATTCCCAATCGGGCGGAAGGCGGGGTACACCCTGGACAAGTCTCAACCTCATCACAGGGCCAACACAGATAGACAGACAACATTCAGACTCACATTCCCACACTAGGGCCAATTTAGTGTTGCCAATCAACCTATCCCCAGGTGCATGTCTTTGGAAGTGGGAGGAAGCAGGAGTACCCGGAAGGAACCCACGCAGTCACGGGGTGGACATGCAAATTCCACACAGAAAGATCCCGATCCCGGCATTGAACACATGACTACTCAAGACCTTCGTATTGTGAGGCAGTCGCACTAACCCCTGTTCCACCGTGCTGCCCTTTATGACAACTTAACTGATCATAATTATGTTAAAACTTTCATCAAGTCTTCAACCTGTACCTGTTCAGTGGCCTTGTGGTTAGCGTGTCCGCCCCAAGTTCATACCAAAGACTATAAAAATGGGACCTATTGCCTCCCTAGTTGGCACTCAGCTTTAAAGGTTGGAATTGGGGGTTTAATTTCCAAAATCATTACCGAGCGTGGCCACCGCTGCTGCTCACTGCTCCTAGGGGGTGAACATGGGGAAGGGTCAAATGCAGAGGATAATTTCACCACAACCTAGTGCATTTGACCATCGTTAGAACTTTAACTTGAACTTAAATTTACTCTGTAATCATGACTGATATAGTCATTGGAAGAGATACTTCTTTCTTTTGTGAGTGAAAGAAAAAAAAAAAGCTCTCACTCACTTGGAAAGTAGTCCATTGGTGGCACTTGTTGGTTTGCATGGAAAATCTTTGAAACCGGGATAATATGAGATGACTGTTTTCAAGGGGGGAAAAACATTATTTTATAATCCCGTCATTAATATATCAAGCGTTTCCATGAAGGAAACGCCAGGGCTTCCCTTTGTTACGGAGTGTGTTTAAAACTTTTATGGATGGAATTTCTAGGCACAGTTAGGGTTTGGTGACTGCAGGATTAGGTCTCTGCTTTTTGCTGATGATGTGGTCCTGCTGGCTTCATCTGGATCGACTGGATCAGTTCGCAGTCGAGTTTGAAGCCACTGGGATGAATAGCAACACTTTCAAGTCTGAGTCTATGATTCTTGCCCGAAAAAGGGTATAGCGTAATCTCCGGTTTGGGGAGGAGATCTTGCCCCAAATAGAGGAGTTCAAGTACATCAGGGTCTTATTCACGAGTGAAGGAAGAGTGGATTGTGAGATCCACAGGCAGATTGGTGCTGTACTCGCATGCATATACAAACAGCGAACCAAATCTATATTTTGTTTCATTTCGTGTTCAATTTTGCAGGGTAAGCAATAAAAAAACAGCCTGTGTATACACAGTTAAATAATATAATTGTTACGACTTGGAGATGCAGAGAAGAAGTTTCCAAAAATGAAAGCTTTTATTTTGAAATAACTGTTTTACCTGCGGTACAAAAATTATCTCACAATAATATAAACAACGCACGGAAAACAATACCGAGGATAAACACGTAACTCAAAAATCACTCCGAAAAAATGAGGAGGAATACTACTATTAAGAAAAAACTAACAAAAAATTGAATAGCAATATGAATTAACAAAAAGCGCTCCAACAGGAGGAAAAACTCTAACGATCAATACAAATACACTATCTATGAATAAACCACAAATCTCTCAATCAATGAGGCAATCAAACGAAATCTGGAATAACAAAAACTACCAATTAGGTCAACGAAGGAAAACTAAGGACGCTCGAAGGAGGCAAAAGTAAACTCAAAATTACAGCAAAAGACTGCTTTGATCAAAAAGGGGAACCAGGAAAAACAGGAGCAAGGCAAGGAGGGAATCAAGGACATGGACTTGGACAAGGACATGAACGCTAGAAGCCACGAAAAACGAGATGATCTGGCAAAGGACGAACGGAGAAGTGAGCTTAAATAGGACGTGGAAGTGATGGGGGACAGGTGGAAACAATCAGGAATCAAGGATGACGTCAGACTGGTGACACAGGAGGAAGGACCCGTTATCTGAAACAAGAGGGTAGCTTTTCAAAATAAAACACATAGATCACTAGACAGAAAAAAAACAAGACTTCGCTCACCGCGATGTTACAATAATTAGCTGTCTATCTGTGTTGGCCCTGTGATGAGGTTGCGACTTGTCCAGGGTGTACGCCAACTTCCACCCGAATCCAGCTGAGCTAGGCTCCAGCACCCCCCGCAACCCTAAAAAGGGACAAACGGTTGGAAATGGATGGATGGATAGTTGGAACATTGAAAACTTGCATTTTCTTAAACATGCCCAGTTATAAAAGTAATACAAACATTCTCATCGCCGTTAGCAGATGGCCACTAAAAAGATAGCGATACCAGTCTGGAGGAGGTGATAGTTGTTCTAAAGTCATGATCCAGTGTGGACGACCACTCTTTGACCTGGATGGAAACCTTCTGTAATCCTTCGCTTGGTCTTAATGGACTGGACTCTCGCAATATCATGAATAATGTGCAATAACTGTATCCACTTGGCATCCATTAGAGCTGGTCACCCAGGAGGGTGGTCTCTTCTCAAAGTTTCGGTGTTTTCCGGATTTGGGTTTTGAGTTTTTCCTTGCCTGGATGTAGGTTCAGACCAGTGAAGTCATTGTGTTTTGTGCAGTCAAGGCGTGGACTTTGGTGCGGTTTGTTTTCCTGTCGTGCAAAGCGACTGGACAAGACATGGCGTGAAGTTAATGACATATTTTATTATTAACTCGAAAATATTACAAAAACAAAGGGTGTAAACAAAAGGGGCTCTTAGCAGAGGTACAAAACTTGGCTATGAAAACAAACACTATTACGATAACGTAACTATGGACATAAAACAAAACTTGCGAACAATGGCATGGATAACGAAAACGTACGTGGAACGAGAAAAGAGCATGGATCATCAGCATGGGACCCAGGATGGACCGCTCGCCTGTGTATCGGTTGGGGACATCTCTACGATGCTGATCCGCCTCCGCTTGGGATGGTTTCCTGTGGCCGGGACTCTCGTTGCTGTCTTGGATCCACTTTGAACTGCACTCTCGCGGCTGTGTTGGAGCCACTATGGATTGAACTTTCACAGTATCATGTTAGACCCGCTTGACATCCATTGCTATCGGTCCCCTAGAGGGGGGTGTTGCCCACATTTGAGGTCCGCTCCAAGGTTTCTCATAGTCATCATTGTCACTGGCGTCCCACTGGGTGTGAGTTTTCCTTGCCCTTATGTGGGTTCTTCCGAGGATGTCGTAGTCGTAGTGGTTTGTACAGTCCTTTGAGACATTTGTGATCTAGGGCTATATAAATAAACATTGATTGACATTGATTGACTGCCTGGCAACTACAGGCTTAAAAGTGACGTGGTGATTGAGAATAGGTTCATGAGTCCAAGTGAATCAGGTGCGTGACATGACAGGTGAAAACTAGTGAGTCGTCATGGTGACAAAAACAAACAAGAGTGCACAATGAGTCCAAAACTAAACAGAACGTGACCGCTAAACATGACAAAGAGTACTAATTATGAATCCAAAATTGTTTTGAATGGAGTATGATTATTTGAGGACTGAGTCTGAATCAAATCATCACCTCGAGAATAGTACTTAAATTTAATTGTGAGTTTTTGTAAGATTCACATCCCTGATATGTCTATTATTTTTACTGTATCATTTGGATACCTTAGGCAGCATTTGCATATTAGCAACCTTTTGCACCGCTATTAAACTGCTATTACGGAGGATTGTGATTGTAAGATAGAAATTCCCAAATGTTTTGTGCCTGAATAAAGACGCAGGGTCACACAATGTTAATTTATGACAAGTTCTTACCCTGCACTTATGAAGCCCGACCTTCTTCCTCCACTAAAAATGACCACAGGGACAAATTAAGACAGGATTAGCGACTAAATCTTTCAAGATGATAAAAAAAAAGAAAAAAACTGGGCCAGACAAGTTTTGACAGGTCAGCAAATATTGCCTGTGTTGTAAAAACGTCTCTAGTAATGAAGCAGAAGCTGGAAGACGAGGAATGAGTCCAGTTTGGGTAATAAGCGTGTTAAAGTAAGTGCTTCCTTTACCTTTCCTACCTGGCCGCCACACGTTTCTTCTCCTCGCTGACAGGTGTGCACGCTCTCCTGCACTAATTTAGCCGCTTCTTTAGCTGTAATGAGGCAGAACTGGTAAATGTGGGAAGGAGTTGTGTGTGGGGGGAGGGGGAGGGGGCATTGTTAACAGTGCTGCTTCACTGAGAGAGCGGCTGACGAATAGTACAGGAATGGAAATAGGGTGTGTGTGGGGGTGGGGGTGGGGGGGGCGCTGTCAACGCTCCAAGGAGAATGCTTCCAGTCTCTTTCTTTTACTTTACTTTACTCAGGCTGGGCCGCTGCTTCCAAGCCAGGCCGCCACCTGGGAGAGTCCACTTCCTGAACCAATTAAAATCAAAGTCGCACAGAGAGAGACGCCAGTTTGACAGACAATACGACACATGCAAAAACCAATAAATGTGTTTCCGAAGCTGTGTCCCCACAGAGAATAATCACCATTTTAAGTGGCTATCGAATATCAAGTCAAGAGTAATGGTAGCATAATCATACCCATAATTGACAAGGAATGTATGTAGACCATGGGTGTCAAACTCTGGCCAGAGGGCCAAATTTGGCCCGCCGTGTAATTTAATTTGGCCCTTGAGGCAATATCAAATTAACATTACAGCCGGCCCGCCGTTATTACACAGCAGCGATGCCGCTGTAACACCGCAATTTCTCACACTTGGCATTCCTCCCGAAGTTTAGTGCCCCTCCCGAGAATCTCCCGGGGCAAGCATTCTGCCGATTTCCACCCGGACAACATGATTGAGGGCGTGCCTTAAAGGCACTGTCTTTAGCATTCTCTATAACCTGTCATCACATCGCATTTCCTCCATACAAACAACGTGCAGGCCCACTCGCATAATATATGCGGCTATTACACACACATAAGTGAATGCAAGGCATACTTGGTCAACAGCCATACAGGTCACACTGAGGGTGGCCGTATAAACAACTTTAACAGTGTTACAAATATGCGCCACACTGTGAACTCACACCAAACAAGAATGACAACCAGATTTCGGGAGAACATCTGCACTGTAACATAACATAAACATGACAGAACAAATACCCAGAACCCCTTGCAACACTAACTTTTTCGGGATGCTACAATATATTTTTATATGTACCTCAGAAGGCTGCAAATAGAAAAGAGGCATTCAATTTGTATTTAAATTTTATTTGTTATGCCATTGATTAGTTTTTAATTAATATTATTATTATTGTTATTATTTGAAAATCAATTTTGCATGTCACTATAAAGTTACTGTATATAAGCCTTGCTCGTTCAATGTTCAATGCAAAACTTGTTTGGGTCCCTATTAAATGGTTAATTATTCAACCTTGGCCCGCGGCTTTGTTGCGTTTTAAATTTTGGCCCATTCTGTATTTGAGTTTGACACCCCTGATGTAGACTGTCCAATGACTACATGAACTTTGACTGTAAAGCAGACCAATGACAGGCAAAAGTATGTACGCACTAGTGTTGTCCTAATACCAATAGATTATTTCACTATTTTTCGATACTTTTCTAAATAAAGGGGACCACAAAATTTGCATCATTGGCTTTATTTGAACAAAAACTCTTAAGGTACATTAAACATATGTTTCTTATTGCAAGTTTGTCCTTAAATAAAATAGTAAACATACAAGACAACTTGTCTTTTAGTAGTAAGTAAACAAACAAAGGCTCCAAATTTAGTCTGCTGACGTATGCAGTAAAGTATTGTCATTTTCCATTCTATTATTTTGTCAACATTATGAGGGACAAACTGTAAACATTAATCTACTCAGTGGCCTAATGGTTAGAGTGTCCGCCCTGAGATCTGTAGGTTGTGAGTTCTAAAAAAATGGGAGCCATAACCTCCCTGCTTGGCACTCAGCATCAAGGGTTGGAATTGGAGGTAAATCACCAAAAATGATTCCCGGGCGTGGCACTGCTGCTGCCCACTGCTCCCCTCACCTCCCAGGGGGTGATTAATGGGGTGGGTCAAATGCAGAAGACACATTTTACCACACCTACTGTGTGTGTGAGAATTATTGGTACTTTAACTTTACTTGTTCATTTACTATTAATATCTGCTTCCTTTGTCTTTTAACATGTTCAATCTACACTTCTGTTAAAATGTAATAATCACTTAATCTTCTGTTTTTTGGATGCTTTACATTAGTTTTGAATGATATCACAAATTTGGGTATCAATCCGATACCAAGTCGTTACAGAATCATACATTGGCTATATTCAAAGTCCTCGTGTGTCCAGGGATGTATTTCCTGAGTTTATAAACATAATGTATATTTAAAAAAATAAATAAATTAAAGAAGATATTGTGATGGCAAAAAATATCGATGTGATCATAGTAGAATCGATTAGATACGCTCCTGTACTTGGTATCATTACAGTGGATGTTCGTTGTAGATCCACCAATGGCCTTTGTTTACATTTTGTCGGGTGAGCTACGGTGTGTAGTGAAGCATGTTTAGCTATTCTTCGTCCTGCAGGGATGATACTTGTAAGAAACTTACTTTATTTGTCGCCATGGATGCGATGATTAGTGATTTAGAAGTAGCTAAAACACTGCCGACTGCGGCTGATATTTAGCCACTTGGTCGCTAACTATGTCTGAAAGTGTTCAAACTTCACCTTTATTGCTATTTCTTAGGCCAAAAATGCGTCCGTTCTCCCTTTTCTGTCCACACACTCTGTCTGCTTGTAAGTACTCAGTGATTGTGCGCTGCCGAACATGCTCGTCTGCTTGTAAACCAGCAATGACACGATGTGACAATGACGGAGACGCGGGGAGGCTGGAGGACTGGTACTTTTCAGAGGCGGTATAGTACCGACCGAATATGATTCATTAGTATCGCGATACTATACTAATACCGATATACCGTACAATTGTAGTACACACACTAAGTGACTGATTGTCTTATGACAATCACTGACAACAGCCCAATGACAGCAGTTTGACCATGCATCGAGGCAGAAGTAGGTACAGATGCTAAATTATTAATCATCATTAGATAATTATATGTAGACTGTCCAACGACTGAATGGACAATGTATGTTGAAGAGTTCCATTTAGCCTACTAATGTGTATTTATAAATGGTTGATTCATATAAGCTAGTAAGGTAAAGTTTTGTACCTGACAAGT
Source organism: Nerophis ophidion (assembly GCF_033978795.1). Classification (NCBI taxonomy): domain Eukaryota; kingdom Metazoa; phylum Chordata; class Actinopteri; order Syngnathiformes; family Syngnathidae; genus Nerophis; species Nerophis ophidion. The sequence continues at coordinate 12,576,364 of NC_084612.1, read as the reverse complement.
TTCGGGCAGAAGTATGTAGAAACATTAAGTGACTGTATGATAAACATATGAGGATTATTATGTAGACTGCCCAACGACTGCATGGACAGTGACTGAAAAGCTGACCGATGACAGCAGTCAGATCATGCACTGGGTAGAAGTATGAACAAACATTAAGTGACTAATTATTATATGATAATCATCCATCCATCCATCCATGTTCTTCCGCTTATCCGAGGTCGGGGCGCGGGGGCAGCAGCCTAAGCAGGGAAGCCCAGACTTCCCTCTCCCCAGCCACTTCGTCTAGCTCTTCCCGGGAGACATAGTCTTCCCAACGTGTCCTGGGTCTTCCCCGTGGCCTTCTACCGGTTGGACGTGCCTTAAACACCTCCCTAGGGAGGCGTTTGGGTGGCATCCTGACCAGATGCCCGAGCCACCTCATCTGGTTCCTCTCGATGTGGAGGAGCAGTGGCTTTACTTTGAGCTCCTCCCGGATTGCAGAGCTTCTCACCCTATCTCTAAGGGAGAGCCCCGCCACCCGGCGGAAGAAACTAATTTCGGCCGCTTGTACCTGTGATCTTATCTTTTCGGTCATGACCCAAAGCTCATGACCATAGGTGAGGATGGGAACGTATATCGACCGGTAAATTGAGAGCTTTGCCTTTCGGCTCAGCTCCTTCTTCACCACAACGGATCGGTACAACATCCGCATTACTGAAGACGCCGCACCGATCCGCCTGTCGATCTCACGATCCACACTTCCCTCACTCGTGAACAAAACTCCTAGGAACTTGAAATCCTCCACTTGGGGCAGGGTCTCCTCCCCAACCCGGAGATGGCACTCCACTCTTTTCCGGGCAAGAACCATGGACTCTGACTTGGAGGTGCTGATTCTTATTCCGGTCGCTTCACAGTCGGCTGCGAACCGATCCAGTGAGAGCTGAAGATCCCGGCCAGATGAAGCCATCAGGACCACATTGTCTGCAAAAAGCAGAGACCTAATCCCGCGGCCACCAAACCGGCACCCCTCAACGCCTTGACTGCGCCTAGAAATTCTGTCCATAAAAGTTTTGAACAGAATCGGTGACAAAGGACAGCCTTGGCGGAGTCCAACCCTCACTGGAAACGTGTCTGACTTACTGCCGGCAATGCGGACCAAGCTCTAACACTGATCCCACAGTATGATAATCATATGGACATTAATATGTAGACTGCCCAACGACTGCAAGGACTATGACTGAAAGGCATATCAATGACAGCAGTCTGATCATGCATGCAGGCAGAATTTTATAACTAATCACATGACTAATCATCATATGATAATTCTATGCAGACCGCCCAACGACTGCATGGACAGAGACTGCAAAGACGGCCAATGAGGGCACAGTCAGGCGATGCAAGAAGAAATATAAATATGAGCCACATGAAGTTGGAATAATACATGCCAACTGACAACTATCCTGAAAAATGCAACTTTGCTTTTCTATTCCACCTTCTTCACTTTCAATTTCCTTCCCTTTCTCATGCTTTGAATTCAACTACTTTCCACTCCATTGCTCTCCTGGTCATTTCTTTTCCATTCCCTTCCAATATTACACTTTCTCTTTTTATTACACTTCTCTTCAGATTTTTCCATCAAATATTTCATCATTTCCACACCTTACCCTTCCTGCCATTTCTGCTCCGCGCTCCTTCCATTTTCTATTTCCTTCCGTTCCTTAATAAAACAATGGTATTTCATCTGATCCTTTTTTTGTTTAGCTCCATCTTTGATTTCTTCAATCTTTTGTTGCTTTTTATTTTCAGCTGTCGTTTTCCAAAAAACGTTCCATCCAACCTCACCCTTTTTGCATCAATTCCTTTCAAACTTAGCCACCATCCTCTTTTGTTTGTTTCCTTTCTTGACCTCCATTGCTTTCCTTTACAATCCATACCCCCCACTTTATTCCTACTCTTCCGTTCTCCTACGCCTTCACTGCCCACTCATTAGTATTTCATTGAATTATTTTTGTTTGATTTCCTTCCACTTCCCTTGCAATTACCATAGTGGAACACATATGAGACGGTATTTTACCCACGAGAAAACGGTCTAGTTCTACACTTGCTTTCCTCCCCACTATTGTTGATCTATTCCCGTTCTTTGACCCATTTTATTTTGCTGTTCCTTAAAGAGGAACTACCCTAATTGTGAAATTTTGTGTTCATAATCATTATGAAAGACATGAAAACGGATGTAATTTTTTTTTAATGCATTTCAACTTGTAAATAATGTAAATAGAAGTCCACTTACAGCAGAGCCAATGGGAGATCCTCTATTCTGCTCATAAAACCCAATAAAAAAAAGAGCCCCAACAAATATTTTCATTTACATTTTGTGATTTGAACATTAACCAAGTATTAGTGATATTGTTATTATAAGCGCTTATTATAGCAGCGCCGTGATCCCATGCTTGTGTGCCTATGTTGTCAGGATCGACTGATCAGGGGCTTCCTCGTTTTTTTGCTCGTCAAACTTTATTCTAGACCAGGGGTCACCAACCTTTTTGAAACCAAGAGCTACTTCTTGGGTACTGATTAATGCAGAGGGCTACCAGTTTGATACACACTTAAATAAATTGCCAGAAATAGCCAATTTGCTCAATTTACCTTTAATAAATACATCTATATATATATATATATATATATATATATATATATATATATATATATATATATATATATATATAAAAATGGGTATTTCTGTCTGTCATTCCGTCGTACATTTTTTTTCCTTTTACGGAAGGTTTTTTGTAGACAATAAATGATGAACAAAACACTTAATTGAACGGTTTAAAAGTGGACAAAACACGAAAAAAAATAAAAATGTAATTTTGAAACATAGTTTATCTTCAATTTCGACTATTTAAAATTCAAAATTCAACCGAAAAAAATTAAGAGAAAAACTAGCTAATTCGAATCTTTTTGAAAAAATAAAAAAAATAACTTATGGAACATCATTAGTAATTTTTCCTGATTAAGATTAATTTTGATGACATGTTTTAAATAGGTTAAAACCCACTTTGTAATAAGATTTAAATTTGATCCTACATATTTTCTAGATTTTTTCTGAATCATTTTTTTTAATTTTAATCATAAGTTTGAAGAAATATTTCACAAATATTCTTCGTTGAAAAAACAGAAGCTAAAATGAAGAATTAAATTAAAATGTAATTATTATTCACAATAAAAAAAACAACTTGAACATTGATTTAAATTGTCAGGAAAGAAGAGGAAGGAATTTAAAAGGTGAAAAGGTATATGTGTTTAAAAATCCTAAAAACCTTTTTAATTGTTGTATTTTTTGTCTAAAATTGTCTTTCTGGAAGTTATAAAAAAGCAAAGTAAAAAAATAAATACATTTATTTAAACAAGTGAAGACCAAGTCTTTAAAATATTTTCTTGGATTTTCAAATTCTATTTGAGTTTTGTCCCTCTTAAAATCAAAAATGTCGAGCAAAGCGAGACCAGCTTGCTCGTAAATAAAAAAAATTAAAAAAATAGAAGCAGCTCACTGGTAAGTGCTGCTATTTGAGATATTTTTAGAACAGGCCAGCGGGCTACTCATCTGGTCCTTACGAGCTACCTGGTGCCCGCGGGCACCGCCTTGGTGACCCCTCTTCTAGACTATAAATCATACCACTCACCTAGATAGTGGAAGGATGAGGACGTATTTCGACATGTTGGTACACTTTGAAACGGAAAGACGGTTGGTTTTCACTTTCATTTTCTTTGCGGGGGTTATGGGCCATTTTTAATCTAATTGGGAATTTATGAACATCCTAGCAGTCGGCATCCAAATGACAGCAGACTTTGTAAAGTAAGTGATGTTTTATTATGTTCGTTGGCTCTCATAAAGTCTGCAGTGAGTAATAATCAGTGATGTTGTTAAAAAACGTGTTTTTCATTTAATGCACCGAGTAAACTCAAAATAATCAAAATACGTAAATAGTAAATGTTATTATTAATGTGCCTATTACTACATTACACATACACTTACATTATGTATATAAAACCTTAACGGAGGAGTGTGCATGTTTTTTTTAAGGACTTTGTAGGCAGAATAGTGCCGCTCCCATAGGTTCCATTGTAAGCAGACTTTTGATCTCATTTATTTACTATTTAGAATGCATTAAAAATTCCATTGTCATGTCTCTTATAATAATTGTGAACAAAGTTCCCCAACAAAAATGCAGATTCCCTTTAAGCTCTGTTATTTTTCGCCATTCCAGCCTATTTTTTCGGTTCCTTTTTCTTTTGTCATTTTGTATAACTCAATGTATTTTCATCACCTCTTCCTCTTTCATCAATTTTCAATCCTTTCGTTTCACTACATTTCTTGTCATTTGATTTTCTTACATTTGTTCCCATTCAATTCCACTCTTTTACCTTCTTTTTTACCGCTGGCCACTATTTGGATTTTCAGTTTCTTTTCATTCCTTTTCAATCGATCCATTGCTTTTCCCCTTTGTGTTCCTATTTAGAATCTCTGTCCATTCCATTATCTTGGTATACTTTTCTTTCAGTCCTGTTGCCTCCTTTTCCTTTCACCTTCTTGTCTTTCAATTATTGTCCTTTCCATTAAATTAAACTCATTTCCTTCGATTTCTTTGCCAACAACCTTCCTTTGTTTTTTTCCCCGCTCTTAAAGGAGACCTATGATGAGTTTCCTCTTTTCTGACTTCTAAATGTTGTTACAATAATGGATACTCAGGTTAGAAAAATAACAATGTCAAAGCGTCAAATCATGAGGTTCAAGGATTTGGGGGTGAGTTTGCTTGCAATTTTGGATGCATATTAACGCTGTTCTTGCATTCTCCTTTTTGCTTTTTGTTTTTTTTACCAGTGGGCCATATTTACTAATGTGGGAATACTAGTTAGTATGCAGCCTGCACAGCTCCTCCTGGATGTTTACAGTTAGTGCTGGCACGTTTAGTAATGGCGCCACAAAAATGTTTGGGCATAAGTGCAAAGAGTTGCTTTTTCCCAGTCAACAAAAGAAAAACACTTCCGTGTTTATTTGTCGACGTGGTTTTACACGGCACTGTACAATACTATACTGGAATAGCCGCTAAACTTCTGCTGAAAAATGGAGTTAATCAGGCTCAGTTCTCTCCAGCAGATGTTTTCTTCCTATGTACGCATTTTTACACACTTTTACACCTTAATAAAGCAACACAACATAAACACAACAAAATAATTACCCAGATTTCCCTGCAGTACCAACACTTCCCGGGACGCTACACTATTTTAATTTGGTACATGGTGTAATGATAAGTGTGACCTGCAGATGGCAGTCAAACATAAGAAATAAGTCTTAAGTAAACAACACCAACATTTGAAATGTTCCATTGAAAATATAGAACATTACACACGGCGCTAAAAAATCTATCAAAAATGTTTTAGTAGTGAATGTTTTAGTGCCATCTTTAATATAAAGTAGTGTAAAGATTTTACTAATATATTTCAATAAACTCGTCATGGAAGCGTTAAAACATACCGGTGTAGTGAGTTTACATTATCCACCCAAGGAACTTGAGTTATTAGAAAGTTCAGGTCGGACGTTTTTTCACGGTGTGGTTGTTTCTGGATGAGAAGATACTGCTCCGTTATTGATTTAAGTAAAGTTTGAATGTTATTAAAACAGTTAGCTCCATCTTTTGAAACTTCTTCCACTACCGTCCTTGCACGCTACACCGCTACAACAAAGATGACGGGGAGAAGACGCTGCCGAAGGTGAATCACGTAAATAACACCGCCCACAAAGCGGCGCATCCTGAAGCGACTGTCAGAAAGTGACTTGACGATGATCCGTAAAACATAATCTATGCGACATTTTGACCAACAAAGATAACAGGGAGGAGACACTGTTATATAGACCACAAGGAAGTGTTTTCCATTTAGAAAAAATATATACTAATATGACTCCTTTTAATGCGCCTTATAATCCGATGCGGCTTTATATGAAACAAGATCAAAAACAGACCATTCATCAGCAGTAAACTTTCTAATCTGGTGCGCCCTATGGTCTGTAAAAAATGGTAATAGTCGCGGCAGAGAGTAGGGGTGTAACGATTGGGTCGCATTGTGATGCGGAGTTGTTCCCTCAGGGATGCAGTCAGGCTCAGACACAGCATGAAGGTAAGAACAAAATATTTATTTAAAATTATATCAAACCCTAACAAATAAAAACTTGCTCTAGGCACAAAAGGCAAAACAAAAGGCGCTTAGCATGGGAGCTAGCATAGACAAAGGTCCTAGCGTGGAAGCTAGCTGGTAGCGAACAGGAATATAGAATCGGGAACCAAAGTCGTTACTTGTAAGAACACAAATTATGAAACCAGACAGAATGAAGCAAAGAGGCAGGCTTAAATCAAAACAGTGATTAACAAAAACAGGTGTGCGTCTGGAACCCGCGGTAGGTGAAAATAATACGTTACTACGGTCAAAAACAGAGGAGCACAAACCAAATTAGTCCAAAACAAACAGAAAACACAAAAAGACTCAAAAATCTAAATCAAAAATATGATCCGGGCAGCGATCACAACAAGGGGGAGGTACAATTTTTTTTTCTTCTTTGTTGTGGGGGACGTGAGAGAAAAAAACAGTCATTGAAAAGCTAAGGGAACGCCCACAACAAAGAAACGTTGGGAGACATACTTAAAAAGTGGGTCAGAAATGTGACCGTGGAGCAAAATCGATGCAGAATTTACACCTAAGTCTCCTTAGCCTGCTCAGTGGCCTTGTGGTTAGAGTGTTTGCCCTGAGATTGGTAGGTCGTGAGTTCAAAACCCGGCTGAGTCTTACCAAAGACTAAAAATATGGTACCCATTACCTCCCCACTCAGCATCAAAGGTTGTAATTGAGGGTTAAATCACCAAAAATTAGGGATGGCCGATATATGCTTTAAAATGTAATATCGGAAATTATCGGTATCGGTTTCAAAATTATTTGTACCGGTTTTAAAAAGTTAAATTCATGATTTTTTAAAACACTGCTGCGTACACGGACGTAGGGAGGAATACAGAGCGCCAATAAACCTTAAAGGCACTGCCTTTGCGTGCCGGCCTAGTCACATAATATCTTTGGCTTTTCACACACACAACTGAATGCAAGCCATACTTGGTCAACAGCCATACAGGTCACACTGAGGGTGGCCATATAAGCAACTTTAACACTGTTACAAATATGCGCCACACTGTGAACCCGCACCAAACAAGAATTACACACACATTTCGGGAGAACATCCGCACCGTAACACAACATAAACACAACAGAGCAAATACCCAGAACCCCTTGCAGCACTAACTCTTCTGGGACGCTACATGTCCCAAATTCCAAGCTGCTGTTTTGAGGCATGTTATAAAAAAAACGCACCTTGTGACTTCAAAAATAATATGGCAGTGTCATGTTGGCATTTTTTTCCATAACTTGATTTGACTTATTTTGGAAAACCTTGTTACATTGTTTAATGCATCCAGCGGGGCCCATTCATCTATCCATTTCCTACCGCTTATTCCTTTTGGGGTTGCGGGGGGCGCTGGTGCCTATCTCAGCTACAATCGGGCGGAAGGCGGTGTACACCCTGGACAAGTCGCCACCTCATCGCAGGGCCAACACAGATAGACAACATTCACACTCACATTATCGGAATATCGAATGTCGGCAAAAAAGACATTATCAGACATCTCTACCAAAAATTATTACAGAGCGCCGCCACCGCTGCTGCACACTGCACCCCTCACCTCCCAGGGGATGGAACAAGGGGATGGGTCAAATGCAGGGGCTAATTTCACCACACCTAGTGTGTGTGAGACTATCAGTGGTACTGTAACTTTAAAGGCCTACTGAAATGAGATTTTCTTATTTAAATGGGGATAGCAGGTCCATTCTGTGTCATACTTGATCATATTTTTGCTGAAAGGCTTTAGTAGAGAACATCGACGATAAAGTTCGCAACTTTTGGTCGCTAATTTGCCTTTACCGGAAGTAGCAGACGATGTGCGTGTGACGTCACCGGTGTGAGGGCTCTTCACATCCTCACATTGTTTATAATGTGAGCCACTAGCAATAAGAGTAATTCGAACCGAGAAAGCGACAATTTCCCTATTAATTTGAGCGAGGATGAAAGATTTGTGGATGAGGAAAGTTAGAGTGAAGCAAGAAAAAGAAAAAAAAGGAGAATAGAAAAGGCGACGACTCCAGGCGGCGGCAGTGGGAAAGTTTCAGATGTAATTAGACACATTTACTAGGATAATTCTGGAAAATAGTATTTTAGAGATATTATGAAGTCATACCTAAAAGTCGAATGGCTGCGGTGAACGCCAGTGTCTCTGAGAAAAGCCGAGGAGCCAAGATCACAGCTGCCTTTTTGAGCTGCAGGATGAGGTCGCGTAATCCACTCAAGTCTCCGGTAAGAACCGACTTAATATCACAATTTTCCCATCCAAAAACTTACTGGTTGACAAGAGAAACATGTTCGCTTGACCGATCTGTGTTAAAGCTTCACAAGAAACAAAGAAACACCGACTGTGTTTCGGTGCTAAAGGCAGCTGCAATCCACCGCTTTCCACCAACAGCATTTTTATTTGACGTCTCCTTTATTAATTGAACAAATTGCAAAAGATTCGGCAATACAGATGTCCAAAATACTGTGTAATTATGCGATGAAAAGAGACGACTTTTAGCCGTAAGTGGTGCTGGGCTAATATGTCCACTACAACCCGAGACATCACAAACACACGTCATCATTCCGCAACGTTTTCAACAGGAAACTCCAGGAAATTTCAAATTGTAATTTAGTAAACTAAATCGGCCGTATTGGCATGTGTTGCAATGTTAATATTTCATCACTGATATATAAACTATCAGACTGCGTGGTCGGTAGTAGTGGATTTCAGTAGGCCTTTAAACTAAGCAATGTAGATTAGAATCATCATAGCTCCACTTTACGACTTGCCAAAACCCCACAGTCAGTGGTCATATCTACACAAAGATAAAGGTGTACCGTAAAGTGCTGAGTCATGAGGGGAGAAACGCTGAGCAATTAAAGAGGCGAGCATCCTGCCTCCATCATCAGCGTGTCCGAAGGATTAACCACCGCTCCTCTTATCTCCCCCCTATTTAGTCGAAGGAAGACTACGGCCTTGCGCTTGTTTACATGCTGATTAAGGACAGCGGGAAAGTCAAACGGTGATTGCAAGAACTTTGTTAGGAGAAGTCAGTTGGCACGGCGCAGTGAGCCGCCGCCACTGCCACAAACACGCCACAATACGAAATGGAAAAAAAAAAACAAGCACGCTGCGTATAGCAGCTAACGAGCAATGAGTGGGCTGGGACAAAAAAAGTGTGTGTATGTTGTTTGTGAAGCTGGTGTGTATATAAGAAGAAAAAAAAAAAAGTATGCTTGGTGTGTAGGTGGTTCCATTAGTTAGTCTGCCTGTTTTATTGCACTGGGAATAACTGCTGTTGCTGTGAGTCACACTGTACTACACTACACTACAGGCTGTTTGTGTGCATTCATAGGTTTCTACTTCCAGGCAACCCAGTTTTACTTCAAAACTTTTTAATACACAATTAAGTCCAATATCTTATCTTTTTTTTTAACCACCACATAATGCGCCAATCAAGCTGTAGTGACTGGTGGGCATAATTTATCTTAACCTGCCTTAGGAATGCTCATTAAAACAAACAACTCTGTGATTTAATTGTAACATATAGCAATTATTCATCAGGCGGTTCAATTATTTTGTGGGTAATTAATGTCAAAAGTCAGTACAGTTGAACAAATTGCAGTCATGATGAACAAATGTCATTTTTTTAAGAGTTACTCGAGCAAACACGTTCAAACGGAAGGCTAAAATCTACAAAAAAATACAGTATAGCAAATACAAAACATTGGTAACACTTTAGTATGGGGAACATAATCACCATTTGTCACGCCCATGGGGTTCATGTTTTGTTTTGGTCATGTTCGGTTTGGTTTTTTGGACATTCAGTTCTTGTTCCTGCACCTCCTTGTTTTTCTTATTTCCATAGCAACTCATTGGTTTCCCCCTTGTCTTCATGTCATGCCCCTGTCTTCATGTCTCACACCTGTTTGTAATCATCATAGCTATTATTTAAACCGGAAGTTGCCAGGTAGTCATCCTGGCAACTTTTTCCCTCAACTCCTTTCATGCCATGCCATGCCTAGTTTCCCTCCTGCTCATGCCACGTACGTTTTTGATTTTTATTATGTCATAGTTATTGAGGTTTTTTTTTTTTTCTTTGTCATGCCATAGTGCTAGATTTTGTTCTCTAGTCAAGTTTGTTCTCCGCCCTCGTGCGCGCCTTTTGTTTTGCTTCCTTTGTTTGTTGAAAATGAACACTTTTAAATGTAATGTTTATAATTATATTACTAACAACAATATTATATTACTAACGACAATATACACATAACATAATGTGTCATTATGATAATGTGGTATTAAATCATTATGATTGCCGTCATAGTTTTTTCTCATGGTAATGTCACTATGGAACATATTCAAGTTACGAACATGATGCATGTTTAGTACAATTGTACTACCTTGAATCATTTAGGGCAGTGGTTCTCAAATGGGGGTACGCGTACCCCTGGGGGTACTTGAAGGTATGCCAAGGGGTACGTGAGATTATTTTTTTAAATATTCTAAAAATAGCAACAATTCAAAAATCCTTTATAAATATATTTATTGAATACTACTTCAACAAAATATGAATGTAAGTTCATAAACTGTGAATATAAATGCAACAATGCAATTGTTTGACAGCTAGATTTTTTTTGGACATGTTCAATAAATATTGATGTTAAAGATTTCTTTTTTTGTGAAGAAATGTTTAGAATTAAGTTCATGAATCCAGATGGATCTTTATTACAATCCCCAAAGAGGACACTTTAAGTTGATGATTACTTCTATGTGTAGAAATCTTTATTTATAATTGAATCACTTGTTTATCTTTCAACAAATATTAGTTATTTGTATATCTTTTCTTTCCAAATATTTCAAGAAAGACCACTACAAATGAGCAATATTTTGCAGTGTTATACAATTTAATAAATCAGAAACTGATGACATAGTGCTGTATTTTACTTCTTTATCTCTTTTTGTTCAACCAAAAATGCTTTGCTCTTATTAGGGGGTACTTGAATTAAAAAAAAATGTTTACAGGGGGTACATCACGGAAAAAAGGTTGAAAACCACTGATTTAAGGATAAAAAAAAAAAAAAAAACGTTTTCTACCTTGGACAGTTGAAAATTAATTTAAAAAAACACTTGCAGAGAAAGTGAAGCAAGACCATCGTTATAGGTTTAGTCGGCTTGCAGACCGCGGAAGAGCCTTGAGACTCACACTTTGCTACCTTTTAGGTCATGTCTCAACCACTCACTCATGCACACACACACACACGCACACGCGCACACACACACACACACACACACGCACACACATCCGCACTTTCAGTTTTGGTGCTGTCAGATCAATACTGCATTAGTGTGACATGTTGTCCTGTTAGAGTTTACAGTGATGTGTGAGCAGCGTCTGTTTGAACTGCTGCCTTTAATACTAGAGTGTCCTCACACAGCCAAAACCATATGCAGTTTCTCTTTTTTTTCCCAGTACATATTCTCAAGCATCAGTATTATATACTTTAGAGTAGTCAGTGCACAGCTTGTATAGCAGTATGGATGTAATGTCCACTGAAATGACTCAACACTCACATTATTGTCTAAATACTTGGCTACACAAGTGAGTGGCAAGATAATTTGGTCTTGCTTACAGTCCTGTATGGTCCGGGCCTGCACGAGTGCTCCCGGCAATGTGGAGCGATGCGGTTCACGGAGTGCAAATGTGAATTCCAACAATGTGAACCAGAGCATGGCATCCTTCCTTGGGAAACTCGGCCGCATGGAATTTTTCAGCATGATAAGGAGCCCAAACACACCTCCGAGATGATCAAGAACCTTGCTGGGGAAGCTGAAGGTGATGGAGTGGCCGAGAGTGACTAACCTCCACCAGTGAGCAGCCGCAGTAACAGACTCTTACAATTCAAACGCCAGACGGAGTGCTACCGCAAGTCCTTTCTGCCTAATTCTATCAGACTTTATTATTCAAGAATTTTAATGTGTGTGCAGATTTTGTCTTTTTTATGTCAAGGCAACTGCGCTGAGGTGGCAACTTGTTCAGTGTGTACACCGCCTTCTGCCCGATTGTAGTTGAGATAGGTTCCAGCGCCACCCGCAACTCCGAAGGGAATAAGCGGTAGAAAAATGGACGGATGGATGGATGTTAAGGCAAACAAAGTACCTCTCTTTCAGAGGATGAATAAAGTTATCTATCTATGTCTTTATGGTGGAGTGAAGAGGGTTCCAGTAACAACCTGTGCAGCTCTGGTAAACACCATGTCCAAGAGGATTAAAGGCCTACTGAAATGAGATTTTCTTATTTAAACGGGGATAGCAGGTCCATTCCATGTGTCATACTTGATCATTTCGCTGAAAGGATTTAGTAGAGAATATCGACGATAAAGTTCGCAACTTTTGGTCGCTAACAGAAAAGCCCTGCCTTTACCGGAAGTCGCAGACGATGGCGTCACCCGTTGATGGCTCCTCACATCCTCACGTTGTTTTTAATGGGAGCCTCCAACAAAAAGAGCTATTCGGACCGAGAAAACGACAATTTCCCCATTAATTTGAGCGAAGATGAAAGATTCGTCTTTGAGGATATTGATAGTGACGGACTAGAAAAAACAAACAAAAAAAACGCGATTGTATTGGTACGGATTCAGATGTTTTTAGACACATTTACTAGGATAATTCTGGGATATCCCTTATCTTTCTTTGTGTTGCTAGTGTTTTAGTGAGTTTAATAGTACCTGATAGTCGGAAGGGTGTATCCACGGGTGTCTTGAGGCCAGTGTCTGATGGAAGTCGACGGCAGCATTATGGACGGCACAAGCTCAGCTGATATCCGGTAAGTGGCGCCTTTTCACCACAATTTCCTCACCGAAAACTGCTGGTTGACATTTGGTCGGGATCCATGTTCGCTTGACCGCTCTGATCCATAGTAAAGCTTCACCCCGGGGAATTTTAAACAAGGAATCACCGTGTGTTTGTGTGGCTAAAGGTTAAAGCTTCCCAACTCCATCTTTCTACTTTGACTCCTCCAATATTAATTGAACAAATTGCAAAAGATTCAGCAACACAGATGTCCAAACACTGTGTAATTATGCGGTTAACGCAGACGACTTTTAGCTGTGTGTGTGCACAGCGCTGATATTTCCTAACAGTCTGTGACGTCACGCGTACACGCAGGCTCGGCCCTAAACAATCTGGCGCCCTGTGCAAGATTTTAGGTGGCGCCCCCCACATCGGCAGTGAAGTGTATATACTCACAAGAAACTGAATAGCTTTGTCTTTGACCTTTTTTTTTTTTTACTTAAAGAAAGCAAATTAACAATCAGAATAGTTAACAAGATAAAACAAATATGAATAAATAAATGAATACAAAAAAAAATAATAATAAATGAAATACAATATTTTTGACATTCATAAACACAAAATAAAATGTGTCAACAAGTTGTATAAAATAAATTGAAAATACAAAATAAATAAAGCACAGCACAAAACAAGATATCAAACCAGTATGACTTTAACAACTGTATTACAAAAAAAGGGGATCCTACAGAGTTCTCTATTTGTGCTTTTTAATATTGCATCCAATACAAATGTCCCTGAGGAATGTAAGGTGGGAGTACTGTAATTACCTAACGTTACATTATTATTTTCTATAACAATTTAGTCCCCTCCACAATATTAGCCCGACAATAAAACAAAACTAGCTATTTATTGATTAGCAATTGCCGAATCATATAACACTAGCTAAATGCTAAAAAACCAGGTTACTATCACATTCTGTAACAGACAAATCATTTCATGTATGTAGGCTAACGTTACCGACCTCTGTCTTTTTCTCATTTCTCCTCCTCTTTTGTCTTTTTTCTTCCCTGGGCACCTGACAGTTTTGGCCGTTTTAACATCTTGTGTTGATTTTTTGATGTGGTGACATCCTAATAGAGTCATGATACGGGAAGGGAGGGGGCGCACCGTGTGGGGGGAAGTGGGGGGTCATAATGTTGTAACAAATGATATTTTTAATAAATAGGCTTTACTTTGAGGTGGCGACTTGTCCAGGGTGTACCCCGCCTTCTGCCCGATTGTGGCTGAGATAGGCGCCAGCGCCCCCCGCGTCTCCGAAAGGGAATAAGCGGTAGGAAATGGATGGATGGATGGATACTTTGCATTTTAATTAACGTGGGATTATTTTTTGTATTTAGAAATAATAGTACCAACTTTTTTTTTTTTTTCCTCCAAAATTTGTGGCACTGGTATGGCGCTCCCTGCTGGACGGCACCCTTAGCAGTTGCCTATATGGCCTATGCCACAGGCCGGCCCTGGGTACACGTCATCATTTCGCGACGTTTTCAACAAGAAATTCCCGGGAAATATAAAATTGCAATTTAGTAAACTAAAAAAATCCGTATTGGCATGTGTTGCAATGTTAATATTTCATCATTGATATATAAACTATCAGACTGCGTGGTCGGTAGTAGTGGGTTTCAGTAGGCCTTTAAGGCAGTGGCAATGGTGCGCACACTAAACATTGACCCCTGGAAAACAGCTGACAGTGGCTCGTAAATATGTAAAAGCTGTACAGTGACTACTCTCAAGTTCATCCTAGTTTCATTTCTGTTTATTGTGGACTTTCTTGTGTCAGGTTCTTTACATCCAAATATTCAACTTTTGCTGGGAAAGGGGTGCCTTGGTGAATGTTGTCTTTGCTGACTTAAAATGTTTGGCAATGTCGGAAACTCGTGTCAAACAAGGCTAAAGCATGAAATCATAAGGTTCATGCATTTTGCCGTGATCTTGCACGCAGACATACTTATGTGGACATTTAATCAGGCAAAGATCATATCAAGGGATGAAGTAATATTTGCACATAAAAAAAATACATCGGAAAAAAAATCAGATTATTCTATGCAGTCTGGATCAATTGGAATATGCAGGTGTACCTAATGTTGTGACCGGGTGAATCTATATACATATCCATCTATGTTCTACCACTTGTCCCCTCTAGGGCAGGGGTCGGGAACCTTTTTGGCTGAGAGAGCCATGAAAGCCAAATATTTCAAAATGTATTTCTGTGAGACCCATATAATCTTTTTATGAACACTAAATACAACTAAATGCGTGCATTTTTAAGACCAACATTTTTACAGTATAATAAGTCTCTTATTCTTTTTAAAAATGGTAAAAAAAAAAAAAAAAAGGTAAATGGTTGTACTTGTATAGCGCTTCTCTACCCCTTTTTAAGGAGCCCAAAGCACTTTGACACTATTTCCACATTCACCCATTCACACACACATTCACACACTGATGGCGGGAGCTGCCATGCAAGGCGCTAACCAGGACCCATCAGGAGCAAGGGTGAAATGTCTTGCTCAAGGACACAACGGACGTGACGAAGATGGTAGAAGGTGGGGATTGAACCAGTAACCCTCAGATTGCTGGCACGGCCACTGTCCCAACTTCGCCACGCTGTCCCCAAGATAATAACATTGTTATTCTAAAGCTAACCAATAATAAATATGGTACTTCTTACAATTAAAGCGACTTCTTGAACAGGTGCGATAGAAAATTGATGGTTGGACAAAAATGCATGAGAATGTTTTATAATTTGAACATTATTTTTAACACTATGATTACCGTCGGAATTATTAATTACTTATCGTGTTAAGCAATGTCAGCTAAGATTTATCTGAGAGCTAGACTCAGTCATCAAAAGAGCCGCATCTTTCTCTAGAGCCATAGGTTCCCTACCTCTGCTCTAGGGGTACTAGAGCCTATCCCAGCATGCAAACTCCACACAGAAAGGACCAGAGCCATGGGATCGAACCCAGGACCTTCTTAATGTGAGGCACATGCACTAACTCCTGTTCCACCGTGCTGCCTGAAACGATATAATGTATACTAAAGTTATTCCGGACCATGTCTATAGAAAAAAAAAAAAAAATGTGATGACGACGTCAAGTGTAAGTGTACAATTTCAAAATCAATCAACCAATCCATGTTTATTTATACAGCCCTAAATCACAAGTGTCTCAAAGGGCTGCACAAGCCAAAAACGACATCCTCGCTTCAGATCCCACATCAGGGCAAGGAAAAACTCAACCCAGTGGGATGACAATGAGAAACTTTGGAGAGGACCGCAGATGTGGTTCCAAACAAACCCACCCCCAGGGCGATCAGTGCAATGGACGTCGAGTGGATCTAACATAACAGTGAGAGTCCAGTCCATAGTGGGGCCAGCAGGGGACCACCCCGAGCGGAGACAGGTTAGCAGCGCGGAGATGAAAAAAGGTGATGAAAAAATATAAACACAAATACTTTTGGAGAGGGCGGGGTCTGGTTTCATTTGCAATCTGGGAATGCCTCCACAAACAAAGATCTTGCAGACAGACTTAAAAAAAACGGGTTGCAAAAGTGACTATGGAACAAAATTTACACCAAATCATATCCAATAGATATGATCACGAAAGGCTCCAGCGCCCCCCCTGTGACCCCGAAAGGGACAAGCGGTAGAACATAGATGGATGGAAGACCACAAGGCAGTGTTTTAAAGGCCTACTGAAACCCACTACTACCGACCACGCAGTCTGATAGTTTATATATCAATGATGAAATATTAACATTGCAACACATGCCAATACGGCCGGTTTAGTTTACTAAATTGCAATTTTAAATTTCGCGCGAAGTATCCTGTTGAAAACGTCGGTATGATGACGTGTGCGCGTGACGTCTGGGATTGTAGCGGACATTTTTTTTCCAGCCCAATCCCAGCTATAAGTAGTCTGCTCTGATCGCATAATTACACAGTATTCTGGACATCTGTGTTGCTGAATCTTTTGCAATTTGTTCAATTAATAATGGAGACGTTAAAGAAGAAAGATGTAGGTGGGAAGCGGATTATTGCAGCTGCCTTAAGCAACACAAACACAGCTGGTGTTTCCTTGTTTACATTCCCAAAGGTGAAGCTTTACTATGGAACAGAACTGTCAAGCGAA
Organism: Nerophis ophidion; assembly: GCF_033978795.1. Classification (NCBI taxonomy): domain Eukaryota; kingdom Metazoa; phylum Chordata; class Actinopteri; order Syngnathiformes; family Syngnathidae; genus Nerophis; species Nerophis ophidion. The sequence continues at coordinate 12,559,203 of NC_084612.1, read as the reverse complement.
CATGGTTCTCTACCACATGTCAACCAGCAGGTTTCGGTGAGAAAATTGTGGTAAAAAGTCGGCTCTTACCGTAGACATGAGCAAAGCTTACGTCGTTCTTCGTGGCTTCCCTCAGAGACACTGGCACTCACCACACCCTTGGCCACACCCCTCCGACTTTCAGGTACGACAATATAATCTCACTTCAACACTAGTAACACAAAAAAACAGATAACGGATTTTCCGGAATTATCCTAGTAAATGTGTCTAACGTCTGAATCGCTCCCACTGCCCTTTTTTTTTCTTTTTTTATAGTCCTTCACTCCCACTATCCTCATCCACGAATGTTTCATCCTCGCTCAAATTGATGGGGAAATCGCCGCTTTCTCGGTCCAAATCGCTCTCGCTGCTGGTGGCCATGATTGTAAACAATGTGAGGATGTGAGGAGCTCCACAACCCATGACGTCACGCGCACATTTTCTGCTACTTCCGGTAAAGGCAAGGCTTTTTTATTAGCGACCAAAAGTTGCGAACTTTATCGTCGATGATCTCTACTAAATCCTTTCAGCAAAAATATGGCAATATCGCGAAATGATCAAGTATGACACATAGAATGGACTTGCAATCCCCGTTTAAATAAGAAAATCTCATTTCAGTAGGCCTTTAAATGTAGATAATAATAATCATAAACCTTTAAGTTGCGCTTTGCATCAACAGAGAAACTTCACCTTTGGCCCGAATGAGTTGTGTTTCTGAGACATGTGGTCCTGCACATCCAAGTCCTTGATGGCGACAGAAGCTGCTGCTTTTCTATTTAAACGGTCTCATTAAAAAGTGGAGACGGCACCTCCACACCTCATAAAGCGTGAGTGCAACGGCAGCCCAGGAGCTGTGCACGGACGCTTTTTACGGCAACATCCCCCCCCAACCCAGTCTTGGTCCTTCATAATCTGAAATGGCTTTCACGGCGATGCCTTTCGATGACATTAGTCACTCTCAGCTCCCCTTACTTTGTGCCCCTGCTATGTATCGACCGATATCTCCACCTTTTAAGAGTCCTGCCTCCTCCAGCTGACATAATTGGAAGCACATAGAAAGCCTATAATCAAGGGTGGACCAAAAAAAAAAAAAAAAAGCACCACTCGGGGATGCTGGAGGGCAGAGTTGATTCAAGGGTGTATAGTTCCAGCCTCATTTTGCATCTCCAACAATTAGTCATCCGGCTCGTGTCCCCCTTAACCTCCCCTTTTCCTGACATCTCATTTCACAGTTACTTTTATTTCATTTTGTTCCAGTCCTCCCCATCTAACCTGGCTCTCACCTGCGCCGGGATTAGAAAAAAAATCCCTCAAACCCTCCTTGACTTCCTCCTCCTCGTTGACGCCAACACCTCTCCAACTTTTGCACCCGGCCACTCGTTCTTCCTGCGCTATAAATCTCCACTCAAATCCTACTTAAACCTGCATCGGCAGCTGTCCTTAAAACTCCATTATCTACAATTACTCCACCATTAGGGAGACGGAACACTCCTGCCCTCCACATAAAAGCGGCCTTGCCTAAAAAATATATATATATATATATATATTAAACCTGCCCAAAAGGGATTTTCTTTTTTTCCAACTATTTGGAGTACCTGGGCTCTCATCGCCCCCGTGACAAGGATTGGTGCCAGAACAATGCCAGAAACTGGGATTAGTGTGTATATATAAATATATATATGACTGTGGGCTTCATGCTCAGTATTTACATGAAAGGGATTCCTGCATTTGTTCACTCTGAAATTATACAAGATTATCAAGACAGGATTACTTATGGAGGAATATTGAGTGACACTGTAAATTGAGAGCCTGTCTATAAATTGCACAAGACCTTGAAATACACAGATAATATATTTTTAGAATACACAAAATACAAAGCAAAAACTGAAATTCTAACTCACAATACATACATATACAGTGGGGCAAAAAAGTATTTAATCAGCCACCGATTGTGCAAGTTCTCCCACTTCAAATGATGACAGAGGTCTGTAATTTTCATCATAGGTACATTTCAACTTTCAACTGTGAGAGACAGAATGTGAAAAAAAAATCCAGGGACTCACATTGTAGGAATTTTAAATAATTTATTTGTAAATTATGGCGGAAAATGAGTATTTGGTCAACCATTCAAAGCTTTCACTGATGGAAGGAGATTTTGGCTCAAAATCTCACAATACATGGCCCCATTCATTCTTTCCTTAACACGGATCAATCGTCCTGTCCCCTTAGCAGAAAAACAGCCTCAAAGCATGATGTTTCCACCCCCATGCTTCACAGTAGGTGTAGTGTTCTTGGGATGCAACTCAGTATTCTTCTTCCTCCAAACACGACGAGTTGAGTTTGTACCAAAATGGATACACGGTTTGATACAGCAGAGGATTGGGAGAATGTCATGTGGTCAGAAGAAACCAAAATAGAAATTGTTGGTGTAAACTCAACTTGTCATGTTTGGAGGAAGAAGAATACTGAGTTGCATCCCAAGAACACCATATCTACTGTGAAGCATGGAGTGGAAACACCATGCTTTGGGGCTGTTTGTCTGCTAAGGGGACAGGACGATGGATCCGTGTTAAGGAAAGAATGAATGGGGCCATGTATCGTGAGATTTTGAGCCAAAACCTCCTTCCATCAGTGAAAGCTTTAAATGGTTGACCAAATACTTATTTTCCACCATAATTTACAAATAAATTCTTTAAAATTCCTACAATGTGAATTCCTGGATTTTTTTTTCACATTCTGTCTCTCACAGTTGAAGTGTACCTATGATGAAAATTACAGACCTCTGTCATCATTTTAAGAGGGAGAACTTGCACAATCGGTGGCTGACTAAATACTTTTGTGCCCCACTGTGTATATATATATATATATACATATATATATATATATATATATATATATGTACGTTAGGTCAGGAAGCCTGTTTTGCAGGTTTCCCTAAAAAAAAAAAATCCAATGAAGATTTGGGAAATTAGCAAAACAGGCTTTTAGGGATGATATAGCCACTCAACGTATTCTGCTCTTCCCCGGTATTGAGCAGTGTATAACGGATAAACCACAGAAACCCAGACTATATACATGTGTGGACAAAGCCGAAGAAACAAGTCCATATCAGAAAACAAACACATTTAGCTGAACTCCACCAATTTTGTCAAGAGGAGTGGTAAAAAATTCGACCAGAAGCTTGTGGATGGTTATCAAAAGCGCCTTATTGCAGTAAAACTTGCCAAGGGACATGTAACCAAATATTAACATTGCTGTATGTATACTTTTGACCCAGCAGATTTGGTCAGATTTTCAGTAGACCCATAATAAATTCATAAAAGAACCAAACTTCGTGAATGTTTTTTGTGACCTACATGTATGTGTTCCAATCACTCAATCACAAAAAAATAAGACTTGTAGAAATTATTGGAAACTCAAGACAGCCATGACATTATGTTCTTTACAAATGTATGTAAACTTTTGATCGCGACTGTAAATACAATGGTCCTAGACATTGGTGCCGAAAGGCCGCTGTCAAGTAAATGAACAGACAAAACCCCGCATTCTGTCTCTGTTTGCCGTGGAAAACCTTTTACGCCGGTGTAAAAACGTCGTCTGCCGAGCCGCAGGTGAAGGGTTGATCTCCTGTGATTGACAGCAATGGCAGATAAGACGCAGGTGGAAGGGAGAGCAGAGCTGCAGGCTAAGATAAGGGCGTAGATTAGCACTTTGCCGCGCACACGCCGGGGGTCGAGGGGCCGGTGGGGGGTCCGCGCGGAGAGTAATGGATTGAGACGTCGATGCAGGAAGGTGAACGCGCTACGAGACGCCATTGTGCGTCGGCTTGTATGGGAAGGTGTTGAGTGGCGGCAAAGGGGAGGGGGGCTCGGAGGAGGAGGCCGCACTAATCAGCTCATAATCCAAGCGGCTGGCGTTGCCAAGGCGACGCCGCTGCACACTCATGCGTAGCAAACAGATGCGCTCGCTCGTCTAATTCTGTCTACTTGTTTCCTCCCTCCGCACTTCTCACCCTGTTGCTTTCTCCTTCCTGTCAGTGCATGCACCACCCCCCCCCCCCACCCATCCCCTGTCACCTCTAATTCTCGCCTTCCTCTCTCATCCCTAATGTCTCTGTTCGCTACTTTCTTTTTTCCATCCGCTCTCTCCTGTGAGCACAGAGCCCTCGGCTCGCCCCTCGCGCTTTCCCAATTTTCTTCCGAACGGGCCTCTCGCCATCTTATTTACCTTCTTCTGGCTTTCAATCTAACTCCTCTACTGTATTCTCCTCCGTGTTTTATCTGCCTTCATTACTCCTGTAAACACTCTTCGGCTCGGCGTGTTTGTGCGGGGATGCTGGAGGCCTGGATGAAAGCTCTCTGGGAGATGATTATGTGGTCAGGGGCCCCTGCAGCCTCCTCCTCCTCCTCCTCCTCCTCCTCCTGCCCTGCTAGAGCTCTTGTGGAGCTTTTATTGGTCTCTGCTTGTGTGTATGTATGTGTGTGTGTGTGTGTGTGTGTGTGTGTGTGTGTGTGCACAAAAAACAACAACCTGATAGTTAATTATTTGCGAATGTGTGTGCAAATTGCTGCACGCATAGAATAGAAATACAGGGTAAAAAAGGTCACTCGAGTTTATCGCGGAACGTGTTTCCTCCTGGCAGGGATGAAAAAGGTTTCTTTGTTATTATGTAGAGAGATATAAAGTGTATATGCATATTTCCAATGCGTGACCTCCGCGCTTCGTCAGTCCACTTCCAAGCGAGCCTCACCCCGAGGAAAACACATTTGCACAAAGCCTCGGGCATTTCGAATGGTTAATTCAGACACTCGACGACTATAACGGCAGTATTATTTTATGTTGAGAGCCAACACAAACACTGCAACAAAACATATATATTTGAAATTGAATTAATGGAATCAATACATTGTTCAATTGTCTATATCAGTGATTCTCAAACTGCTACGTGTCCCACTAGTGCGGGGGTCAGCAACCCGCATGTGGCTCTTTAGCACCGCCCTAGTGGCTTTCTGGAGCTTTTTCAAAAATGTATGAAAAATTGAAAAAGATAAGGGGAGAAAAAATACAAAAAATATATTTTTTGCTTTAATAAGGTTTCTGTAGGACAGGGTTAGGGAACCTATGGCTCTAGAGCCAGATGTGGCTCTTTTGATGACTGCACCTGGCTCTCAGATAAATCTTAGCTGACATTGCTTAACACGATAAGTAATGAATAATTCCGCTGGTAATTACAGTGTCAAAAATAACGTTTAAAATATAAACATTGTCATGCATTCTCATCCATCCATCCGGTTCCTACCGCACCTGTTCAAGAAGTCGCATTAATGGTAAGAAGTGTTTTATTTATTGTTGGTTAGCCTCAGAATAACAATGTAATGAAAAAGAATAAGAGACTTATTATACTCTAAAAATGTTGGTCTTTCTTAAAAATGCATGCATATAGTTGAATTCAGTGTAAAAAAAAAAAAATAATTATATGGCTCTAAAGGAAATACTTTTAAAAATATTTGGCTTGTATGGCTCTCTCAGCCAAAAAGGTTCCCGACCCCTGCTGTAGGAGGACAAACATAACACAAACCTCCCTAATTATTATAAAGCACACTGTTTACATTAAACATGCTTCACTGATTCGAGTATTTGGCGAGCGCCGTTTTATCCTGCTATTTTTGGCGATGCTTGAACTCACCGTAGTTTGTTTACATGTATAACTTCCTCCGACTTTCCAGTAGTGTTTCATGCCCCTTTTTTTCCGTCTCATTTTGTCCAACAAACTTTTAACGTTGTGCATGAATGCATAAAGGTGAGTTTTGTTAATGTTATTTACTTGTGTGGACTGCTAATCAGACATATTTGGTCACTGCAAGCTAATCGAGGCTAACATGCTATTTAGGCTAGCTATATGTACATATTGCATCATTATTCCTCATTTGTTGGTATATTTGAGGTCATTTAGTTTTTGTTTAAGTCCTCTTAATACAATTTATATCTCATGACACACTATGTGTATGTAATATGGCTTTTAATTTTTTGAGGCTCCATTTTGGACCAAGATGGCCCTTTCAACATTTTAGATTCTCCGACTCCTGCACTAGTTGTACTTGGGCTCCAATTAGTTGTATTTTCCTACATTCAAACACATTGTTACTGTTCCAACGGTGTATTAAATTACACTATCAAAAATACGAAATAAAGTTGTTAAATAAAACCTCTGCCGTGTTTAATGAATACTTAGGCCTACTACACCACCGTATTTTAATGTTGGTCATTACTTGGAGAGTCAAGTTTTTTTTCCCAAGGTGGCACTTGGTGAAAAAAGTTTTGCCAACCACTGAGCTCTATTGTTAAATGTATTATTTAATTACATTTGTTTTGTTTATTTGTGATGAGGTGGCGACTTGTCCATGGTGTACGACGACTTCCACCCATGTGCTGCTGGGATAGGCTCCAGCACCCCCCTGCGACCCCATAAGGGACAAGCGGTGGAAAATGATGGATGGATGTTTTGTTTATAAAATGACTTTGACGTGATTGACAAACTAAACTACTACTACTACTACTACTACTACTACTACTACATTGGGTTGGGGGTTGTCACGATCCGATGTTGATATCAGCGACGGATGGTATCGGCCAGCATGTGAAACGTCCTATACAAGCAGTCCTGCAGCGCATTAACTTGGTCAAAGCTGGGCAGGCAGTTAACATCTAAATGTTCTTCAATAATCACACAAATTTGGTCATTTACAAAAAATAAATATGGGAGGCTGCACTGTAGGCTACTAGGAGATAGCAGCTACCCAACAGCTAAGCACACAATACCACACAAGCTAGACATGTGTCTTAAGTGTCCTTTTTTGAACAATATTGCAGTTTAACACGCAACATGTGTTAATATAAACAAGTACCTTGCATATTGTTACCACACACAAAGTATTCAAATCAGAAGCACATTAAGAAAGCGTCCAGTAACAAACGTGTCCGCAGTGATCCACTTACTGCGTCATGAGCTTAAGTAATTATGTGACCACTAGGTGTGTCCAAAAATAAATTACCAACCTACTTCAAATACAAAATTAGTGTTTTTCATACCTACCATTGTTCTCTGAGTATTTTCACTTGATCAAACCTTTCACACTACAAAATAATACAGATATGTACTAAGATTGGTGCTGATACTGTTTTATTTGATTACATTTGTTTTGTTTATAATATGACTTTGTCGAGATTAACAAACTACTACTACAAATACATTGGATTAGGGAGTGTTACGATCGAATGTTGATATCACATATTGAGCAAAAAAACTAAAGAAAACAAAAAACAGGCAACGGATGGTATCGGCCAGCATGTGAAATGTCCGATCCAAGCAGTCCTGCAGCACATTAACTTGGTCAAAGCTGGACAGCCAGTTAACATCTAAATATTCTTCAATAAGCACATTTAGTCGGTCATTTACAAAAAGTAGACACGGGAGGCTGTGCTGGAGGCTACTAGGAGATCGCAGCTACGCAACAGCTAAGCACACAATAATACACAAGGTACAAATGTGTATTAAGTGTCCTTAATTGAACATTATTGCAGTTTAACACACATTTGTCAAGATAGATAAGTACTTTGTATATTATTTACACACAAAGTATTCAAAGCAGAAGCACATTAGAAAGTGTCCAGTAACAAACGTGTCCGCGGCAACTTACTTACTGCTTCATGAGCGTAACTTAAGTAATTATGTGACCACTAGGTGTGGCCAAAAATAAATTACCAACCCACTTCAACTATAAAAGTAGTGTTTTTCATACCTACCATTGTTCTCTTAGTATTTTCACTTGATCAAACCTTCCACACTACAAAACAATCCAAGTATGTACTAAGATTTTTGCTGATACTGTATCAGACTAATACCAGTATAGGCCAAAACTCAAGCCTTTAATATCGTTATCGTGAAAAAGTTGTGTCCGAATACCTCTTATTTGGATTTAAAAAATGTTTATATCGATATTATTGTACTATTTGACACAAAAATTATACCGCAGGTTAGCAGAACTCAATACATTTAAATACTTTATGGTCTCAGCACTGTTTCGTAGTAGAACAATACATTTATTGCAAGTAACATTGGTAAAAAGTTTGCATTACATCTAGGGGTGTAACGGTACGTGTATTTGTATTGAACCGTTTCGATACGGGGGTTTCGGTTCGGTGCGGAGGTATACCGAACGAGTTTCCACACGGACATATTAAGTAGTGTAAACAATAATCAAAATGTCGGACATTTGGGGCATTTAAGAAACTCTGCCCTGACAGCCCCGCAAAAGAGGAAACGTCCGGCGCTGGCAGCGATCGGGCTTTGATAGTCTGACCATACCTCCTCTTTTCACTGCAAATGTCCTCTTTTGCGGGGTTTCCGGGCGGAGTTTCTTAAATGCCTCAAATGTCCGGCATTTTAAGTTATGGTTGCGCGTATTAACAATGTACGTTCCGGGTTAAAGGCCTACTGAAATTAGATCTTCTTTTTTAAACGGGAATAGCAGGTCCATTCTATGTGTCATACAGGATATTGCCATATTTTTGCTGAAAGGATTTAGTAGAGAACATCGACGATAAAGTTTGCAACTTTTGGTTGGTAAGAGAAAAGCCCTGCCTTAACCGGAAGTATGTACGCGTGACGTCACGAGTTGCAATGTTCCACACATATTCACATTGTTTTTAATGGGAGCCTCCAGCAGTAAAAGCTATTCAGACCGAGAAAGCGACAATTTCCCCATTAATTTGAGTGAGAATGAAAGATTCGTGTTTGAAGATATTGATAGCCAATGACTAGAAAAAATTAATTGGGACGGATTCAGATGTTTTTAGACACATTTACTCGGATAATTCTGGGAAATCCCTTATCTTTCTATTGTGTTGCTAGTGTTTTAGTGAGTTTAATAGTACCTGATAGTCGGAGGGGTGTGTCCACGGGTGTCTTGAAGCCAGTGTCTGAGGGAAGTCGACGGCAGCTGTATGGACGGCGCAAGCTCAGCTGATCTCCGGTAAGAGGCGACTTTTTACCACGATTTTCTCACCGAAACCTGCTGGTTGACATTTGGTCGGGATCCATGTTCGCTTGACCGCTCTGATCCATAGTAAAGTTTCACCTCCGGGAATTTTAAACAAGGAATCACCGTGTGTTTGTGTGGCTAAAGGCTAAAACTTCCCAACTCCATCTTTCTACTTTGACTTCTCCATTATTAATTGAACAAATTGCAAAAGATTCAGCAACACAGATGTCCAAAATACTGTGTAATTATGCGGTTAAAGCAGACGACTTTTAGCCGCGAGTCGTGCAGCGCCAATATTTCCTTACAGTCCGTGACGTCACGCGCATGCGTCGTCATTCCGCGACGTTATCAACAATAAACTCCGCGGGAAATTTAAAATTGCAATTTAGTAAAATTAATCGGCCGTATTGGCGTGTGTTGTAATGTTAATGTTTCATCATTGATATACAAACTATCAGACTTTGTGGTCGGTATTAGTGGGTTTCAGTAGGCCTTTAAGAAGGGGTTAAAAACAAAACAATGCTGCTGCTCCCTCACGCAGCAGCAGCATTCGTGAGGGAGGGGCAGAGAGCGAGAGAGTTATGATAAACGTGCATGCGTTTCCAGGCTCTGCTTTTTATCCATGTATTTATCAGATTTTATTTTTTATTATCTACAGCAGGGGTGTCAAAAGTGTGCCGGAGGCCATTTGCGGCCCACTGCTAATGTTTTAAAGGCCCACGGCACATTCTAAAAATACTTTTAAAATAAACAAAAACATAACAAAAGTGAAATAAAAAAGCTTGAAGGTTAAATGTAATTTAGAAAAACTTGCTATGTTGACTAATAAAACAAAGCTGTTTTTGTTTTCTTTCAAACTGTCAAGGCTCAAAACATAATATTGAATCAAAATCAATGTTATTAAAAATTATTGACCCATCCAAGTTTCCCATTACTTCACATCAAATATTCCACTAAGAAAAATATTATTGGTGGAAGATTTTGCAAATATAGTAAATAAATAACCAAAATAATTACTGTCCTTTTTGTTGTTTTCTTACTGTACTGAAAATGAACCGAACCGTGACCTCTAAACCGAGGTATGTACCGAACCGAAATGTTTGTGTACCATTACACCCCTAACTACATCCTATTGCGAAGTAGCTATATAATTATATATTTCCCATGAGTTAATGTCAGAGTATGTTTCAGTCACAGTGTTGCAGTCAGCTAACTGACCTTCTAATTCTTTCTGGCCGGAGCAATGACCCGATCACAGTCCGACCTGAGGTTCAGCTGCCAGCAGAGGTTGGGCTCAGTCACCGTGCCGCGCAGACCATCGATCGCCTTTATAGGAGGAAATAGTGGACATGAAAGGAGTTTGATAAACGGCCGGCTATTTGGCCTCTAATTGCAGCCCTTAAAAATGTCTCGCTGATGATTGGAGCGAGCTTTGACTCAACTTAGCTGCATCGGAGATGAAAGGAAGACACTGCCGAGGGGAGGGTGGTGGTTCAACGTAACTGTCTTTCACTCGTGACCCCGGGTGGCTTCCCCCGGGCGGCGGTCGTAGCCAATATTCTACGCCTTACGGACAGATAAATCAAAGTCTCTATCTTATCATGAGTTATGCCAGATCCCGGATCCTGCGGCGGTTCATCATCATCCCTCAACTTCAACCCCATTATTGCTTATTGGATTTGAATAAACGCAGAAAGATGGAAGAGGATGGTGCAGTCCTGCAAAATATTGAGAATTAAAGCATCAATATGTAATCATCGGACTTCACGAGAATGGCTTCAAAATCATGTTGATCGTGCAATGGCTTCAAAAACACTGCATCCCATTAGTTGTCTTGACAACCAGGTTCATCCCCACTAATATTTTAAAATAATGGTGGACCAGCCAGGACACCTCATTTTGTTTTAGTGGTAGCATTGATGCTCACTTCCCGGTTTAATTTTGTATTACTTGTTTTAGACGTCCGACCAAACAAAATCGGGCAAAGGAAGAGAAGACACTCTTGCTGGTATTAAATTGTAGACTTTGATATTTTAAGCCACTAATGATTTAACCATCACACTTTTTACACCATTTGTTTACGGCAGTGTTAATTTTGTTGACAAAAATTTTTCATCATAGTTATCGTTAACGAACTTTTTTTTCCTGACTAAAACGAGACAATAACTAAATAAAAAATAATGTATGTGGACTAAGACGATGACGAGGAGTATTGACATATTCGTCAACGAATAAAAACGAGACGAAAATGTCTGCCAGAGACGAGATCTAATTGGAACTCATTTCGTTAGGAAGAGGCGGGAGGAGTTGGGAAGAGAACCAATCAAAGCGACGTGGTAAGGAAATTACGTAAACGCAGTTTGCGTTTGAGACTGACCTGGGAATGCGCTGCAGAAGACATGTCAACGCCGGGGAGGAAGAGGAGAGAAGACATATGGGGAAATTTTATATTTGACGTCAAAGATAACAAGACGCAGTGTAAGAAATGCAGCGCGACGATTACGGGGAAAAACACAACAAACTTGAAGTGACATTTACAGTCGAATCACCCCGAAATCCACACACAGGTAAGCATTTTTCACAACATACAACTCACTCGACGTTATCCCGTTTATTACACGGCTTACTCGTGAAATACTACATTTGAGACATGATTTTCATCAAAATACGACTTGTATCGGTGATTTTTCTGCTGTTTTGCTTTAACTTTCTGAAATTGAAGGGAAAGTTTACATATTACCCTTTAGTCGACTAAATCTACTGTAGTTTTCGTCGACTATAATCTTATATTTTGTCAACTAAAACTAGACTAAAACTAAAACAATTTAAATAACTAAATTATGACTAAAACTAAATTACATTTTAGTCAAAAGACTATGACTAAAACTAAATCAAATTTTGCTGTCAAAATTAACACTGGTTTACGGAACCCTTATTTGGTTCTCCATTGCAATCAAACCCATTTCCTGGTCTGTCCATCCAACTATCTCACTTATGACACCAATTTCAGTCATGTCACAAATTTAAATTAGATTAGATTAGATTAGATAGTACTTTATTTATTCCTTCAGAAAAATTACAATTTTCAGCACAATCCCATTCAAGATCAGACAAACATTACAAGGAGACAGAACAGGATCGCTGACGGGTCTGCCGGCTTCCAGTGCCCCTTACAAAAAAGTTGAGATACAGGTAAACAAGTGGGGGGAGAGAAAAAAAAAATAGAAGATTAAAATGGGCGTGGTACAGCTCGGTTGGTGGAGTGGCTGTCCCAGCAACTTGAGGGTTGCAGGTTCGATTCCCGCTTCCACCATCCTAGTCACTGCCGTTGTGTCCTTGGGCAAGACACTTTACCCACCTGCTGCCAGTGCCACCCACACTGGTTTTCAATGTAACTTAGATATTGGGTTTCACTATGTAAAGCGCTTTGAGTCACTTGAGAAAAGCGCTATATAAATATAATTCACTTCACAAAATAAAATAAAATAAAATTTAAAAATCGGTCTAAGCCTGGGCCCCTGGAGAGGGGGTCCAGGCTGAGGCCAAGGGAAAAAAACAGCTCATAGCTATAGTACACATCCCTCTCACCATGAACTCAGATTTAGACCACAATTATTTTGGGTCAAAAACTGTAAAAGGACCGTCCTTTCTTTTGGTGCCATGGTAGTCTACATAAACATAGTAACAGTGGGGTCAGGTCAAAGGACCTCCAACCCACAATATCCCACTTCTCACACCAGTCATCAAAAAAACTATTTTGAGTTCGACTACGTCACAAATGCGCCCTATCCGAATTGCTTTATAGGTGTCATCAGTCCTATGGATCTCTCTGATGGCTAAAATGGTTAATCATCCTACTTCTGATTCATGGAACTGGAGACTCAAAAGACTTGAGCACTTGTTTAAAAAACAAAACAAACAAAACTGTACAGTCGTTGCTAACGTTAAAGAAGGGTCAATCACAAAGTAGTCATCTGCCTGAATGGTCCTATCAAACTTTCACAGAGGAAGCCCCACAGCTAACGATCCCACTTCTGACGCCATACTGAACAATCAACCCGGATTTTAATGCAGGGATAGTACATTAGCTTAAAAACCTCTAAATCTGTATCACAGGGACAATTGCTCACAGCTAAAAAAAAAAAATCCAACTTCTGACACCGTTAGTAACTTTGAACCCAAGTCTATCGTGTGGGAAAACCTCAGCAGAGACCATGGCTTAAAAACAAGTAGGGTCTTTAGCATGATGTCATCTATTGTTTCAATAAAAGCACATTTATCGTGCTTAATTTGCACTGAAAAAGTAATTCACACTTCATACCCAGGATCATTTGACAGCAACAATTCCCTACTGTTGCTTTAAAAGAAACATATACCCATCCAACATGAAAGCTCCGGAGAAAAGAAACAATAATAAAGACAAATGACAGTCAAACAAAGGCAGCGTCACTCTTGAGCGTGTGTGTGTGTGTGTGTGTGTGTGTGTGTGTGTGTGTGTGTCTGTGTGTGTGTTGGCTAGTGATGGAGACAAATGGGGTTAGTTCACAAAGAGCCATTAGGACAATGTAGGGGAGAGCGTGCTTGGTGGGGAAAAGACCGCCGGCCCATCCCGACCTCCCCTGAGTGGGCTCGGAGACCATGTTTAATCGCGCTTGTGAACCTGCGAGACTGAGGTCACGGCGGCGTGCTCATTAGACCCGAAGGGAGCGGCGCGGCACGTCGGACAGGGCGCAATCTCCACTCCGTTCATCCATCTTTGAGAACACACACACACACACACACACACACACACATACCCACAAACCTCCATCCTATTACTTGTATGTGAACTCAGGACCAGGACACACATAACCTAGTACACCCACACAAATATACACAAGGTGTGGTCTAAAATGTTCTTTGTGGCTTTGGCTCTCCAGAAAAAAAAGCGTCTCCTTTGATAAAGTGTGCAAAAGGAAATGACTCCATATTGGAAGGCACAAAGCTTGCCGGGACAAATAAACACTCCAACAGCAGTGTCCCTTAATAGAAGTCACCCTGGCCAAAATGCTCCCATCGAAAAGAAAAAAAAATAAACACACATTATGTTTTTATCAATATGGTCGGCCACCTGGACAAGATTATTACTTCTCTTGGACATAACAGGTTTGAGTCCGGAGTACGGCATGGTGGGAGGGGGGCGGGGGGGTGGTGTTTGCATAAGCTAAGCATACACCGCCGGATGCGTTTCCTCTGCCTACAGTAAAGAGGGCTAAGATTTATCACCATGCAAACGACAGCACACAGCGCACGCCAACGAGTTAATTACCAGGAGAGGCAGCAGTAAAATGGATTCAGAGGACAAGATGGATAATGTCGGTGGATATAGTCCGCCTTTGGTCAGGAGAAAGCTACATGGTGACGGGGGAAGCAACCTCCATCCAGGCCGTTTAGGCAAGGGTATTTCATTTACCAAGTGGTGCAACAAGTGTGATGGTTTACTCATTACTAGCTTAAAATTGGAATGTACATATTTATTTAAAGGCCTACTGAAACCCACTACTACCGACCACGCAGTCTGATAGTTTATATATCAATGATGAAATATTAACATTGCAACACATGCCAATACGGCCGGTTTAGTTTACTAAATTGCAATTTTAAATTTCCCGCAGAGTCAGGAAATATTAGCGCAGCACTATTTGCGGCTAAAAGTTGTCTCCTTTCATCGCGCAATTAAACAGTATTCTGGACATCTATGTTGCTGAGTCTTTTGCAATTTGTTCAATTAATAATGGAGAAGTCAAAGTAGAAAGATGGAGTTGGGAAGCTTTAGCCTTTAGCCACACAAACACACGGTGATTCCTTGTTTAAAATTCCCAGAGGTGAAGCTTTACTATGGATCAGAGCGGTCAAGCGAACACGGATCCCGACCACTTGCCAACCGTCAGGTTTCGGTGAAAAAATTGTTAAAAATTCGCCTCTTACCGGAGATCTGTGGAGTTTGCGGCATTCTTGTATCTGCAGAGACTGGCCTCAAGACACCATGGACACACCCCTCAGGCTGTAAGGTACTATTTAGTCTCACTAAAACACTAGCAACACAATAGAAAGATTAGGGATTTCCCAGAATTATCCTAGTAAATGTGTCTAAAAACATCTGAATCCGTCCCAATGCAATCGCTTTTTTTTTTTAACCTTATCCATCCATCCATCCATCATCTTCCGCTTATCCGAGGTCGGGTCGCGGGGGCAGCAGCCTAAGCAGGGAAGCCCAGACTTCCCTATCTCCAGCCACTTCGTCTAGCTCTTCCCGGGGGATCCCGAGGCGTTCCCAGGCCAGCCGGGAGACATAGTCTTTCCAACGTGTCCTGGGTCTTCCCCGTGGCCTCCTACCAGCTGGACGTGCCCTAAACACATCCCTAGGGAGGCGTTCGGGTGGCATCCTGACCAGATGCCCGAACCACCTCATCTGGCTCCTCTCGATGTGGAGGAGCAGCGGCTTTACGTTGAGCTCCTCCCGGATGGCAGAGCTTCTCACCCTATCTCTAAGGGAGAGCCCCGCCACCCGGCGGAGGAAACTCATTTCGGCCGCTTGTACCCGTGATCTTATCCTTTCGGTCATGACCCAAAGCTCATGACCATAGGTGAGGATGGGAACGTAGATCGACCGGTAAATTGAGAGATTTGCCTTCCGGCTCAGCTCCTTCTTCACCACAACGGATCGATACAACGTCCGCATTACTGAAGACGCCGCACCGATCCGCCTGTCGATCTCACGATCCACTCCTCCCCCACTCGTGAACAAGACTCCTAGGTACTTGAACTCCTCCACTTGGGGCAGGGTCTCCTCCCCAACCCGGAGATGGCACTCCACCCTTTTCCGGGCGAGAACCATGGACTCGGACTTGGAGGTGCTGATTCTCATTCCGGTCGCTTCACACTCGGCTGCGAACCGATCCAGTGAGAGCTGAAGATCCCGGCCAGATGAAGCCATCAGGACTACATCATCTGCAAAAAGCAGAGACCTAATCCCGTGGCCACCAAACCGGAACCCCTCAACGCCTTGGCTGCGCCTAGAAATTCTGTCCATAAAAGTTATGAACAGAATCGGTGACAAAGGACAGCCTTGGCGGAGTCCAACCTTCACTGGAAACGTGTCCGACTTACTGCCAGCAATGCGGACCAAGCTCTGACACTGATCATACAGGGAGCGGACTGCCACAATAAGACATTCCGATACCCCATACTCTCTGAGCACTCCCCACAGGACTTCCCGAGGGACACGGTCGAATGCCTTCTCCAAGTCCACAAAACACATGTAGACTGGTTGGGCAAACTCCCATGCACCCTCAAGAACCCTGCCGAGAGTATAGAGCTGGTCCACAGTTCCACGACCAGGACGAAAACCACACTGTTCCTCCTGAATCCGAGGTTCGACTATCCGGCGAAGCTTCCTCTCCAGTACACCTGAATAAACCTTACCGGGAAGGCTGAGGAGTGTGATCCCACGATAGTTGGAACACACCCTCCGGTCCCCCTTCTTAAAGAGAGGGACCACCACCCCGGTCTGCCAATC
This sequence comes from Nerophis ophidion, assembly GCF_033978795.1. NCBI lineage: Eukaryota > Metazoa > Chordata > Actinopteri > Syngnathiformes > Syngnathidae > Nerophis > Nerophis ophidion. Next base: position 12,542,586 of record NC_084612.1, on the reverse strand, counting down.
CAGAGGTACCGCCCCCGATGTCCACGCGATGCTGCAGAGTCTTGTCAACCAAGACAGCCCCACAGCATCCAGAGCCTTAAGGAACTCCGGGCGGATCTCATCCACCCCCCGGGGCCTTGCCGCCGAGGAGCTTTTTAACTACCTCAGCGACCTCAGCCCCAGAAATAGGAGAGTCCACTACAGATTCCCCAGGCACCGCTTCCTCAAAGAAAGACGTGTTGGTGGGATTGAGGAGGTCTTCGAAGTATTCCCTCCACCGATCCACAACATCCGCAGTCGAAGTCAGCAGAACACCATCCGCACCATACACGGTGTTGATAGTGCACTGCTTCCCCTTCCTGAGGCGCCGTATGGTGGTCCAGAATCGCTTCGAAGCCGTCCGGAAGTCGTTTTCCATGGCTTCCCCGAACTCTTCCCATGTCCGAGTTTTTGCCTCCGCGACCGCTAAAGCTGCACACCGCTTGGCCCGTCGGTACCCGTCCACTGCCTCCGGAGTCCTATGAGCCAAAAGAACCCGATAGGACTCCTTCTTCAGCTTGACGGCATCCCTCACTGCTGGTGTCCACCAACGGGTTCTGGGATTACCGCCACGACAGGCACCAACAACCTTGCGGCCACAGCTCCAATCAGCCGCCTCGACAATAGAGGTTTGGAACATGGTCCACTCGGACTCAATGTCCAGCACCTCCCTCGTGACATGTTCAAAGTTCTCCCGGAGGTGTGAATTGAAACTCTCTCTGACAGGAGACTCTGCCAGACGTTCCCAGCAGACCCTCACAATGCGCTTGGGCCTGCCAGGTCTGTCCGGCATCCTCCCCCACCATCGCAGCCAACTCACCACCAGGTGGTGATCGGTAGAAAGCTCCGCCCCTCTCTTCACCCGAGTGTCCAAAACATAAGGCCGCAAATCCGATGACACAACTACAAAGTCGATCATGGAACTGCGGCCTAGGGTATCCTGGTGCCAAGTGCACATATGGACACCCTTATGTTTGAACATGGTGTTTGTTATCGACAAACTGTGACGAGCACAAAAGTCCAATAACAAAACACCACTCGGGTTTAGATCCGGGCGACCATTCTTCCCAATCACGCCACTCCAGGTTTCACTGTCGTTGCCAACATGAGCGTTGAAGTCTCCCAGTAGGACAAGGGAATCACCCGGAGGAGCACTTTCCAGTACTCCCTCGAGTGTACCCAAAAAGGGTGGGTATTCTGAACTGCTGTTTGGTGCGTAAGCACAGACAACAGTCAGGACCCGTCCCCCCACCCGAAGGCGAAGGGAAGCTACCCTCTCGTCCACTGGGTTGAACTCAAACGTACAGGCTTTGAGCCGGGGGGCAACCAGAATTGCCACCCCAGACCGTCGCCTCTCACTGCCGGCAACGCCAGAGTGGAAGAGGGTCCAGTCCCTCTCGACCGAATTGGTTCCAGAGCCCTTGCTGTGCGTCGAGGTGAGTCCGACTATATCCAGCCGGAACTTCTCTACCTCGCGCACTAGCTCAGGCTCCTTCCCCCCCAGTGAGGTGACGTTCCACGTCCCAAGAGCTAGTTTCTGTAGCCGAGGATCGGACCGCCAAGTGCCCTGCCTTCGGCTGCCGCCCAGCTCACAATGCACCCGACCTCTATGGCCCCTCCTATGAGTGGTGAGCCCATTGGAGGGATGACCCACGTTGCCTCTTCGGGCTGTGCCCGGCCGGGCCCCATGGGAACAGGCCCGACCACCAGGCGCTCGCCATCGTGCCCCAACTCCGGGCCTGGCTCCAGAGCGGGGCCCCGGTGACCCACGTCCGGGCGAGGGAAATCTGGGTTCATTTCGTTGTAATTCCATAGAAGTCTTTGAGTCTTTTTAACCTTATTTATTTATTTTTTCTATTTCTTCACTATCAATATCATCATCCACGAATCTTTCGTCCTCGCTCAAATTAATGGGGAAATTGTCGTTTTGTTGGTCCGAATAGTTCTTGCCGCTGGAGGCTCCCATTAAAAACACTGAGAGGACGTGAGGAGCCCTCACCCTTGTGAAGTCATCGTCTGCGACTTCCGGCAAAGGCAAGGCTTTTTTATCAGCACCAAAAGTTGCGAACTTTATCGGCGATGTTCTCTACTAAATCCTTTCAGCAAAAATATGGCAATATCGTGAAATGATCAAGTATGACACACAGAATGGACCTGCTATCCCCGTTTGAATAAGAACATCTCATTTCAGTAGGCCTTTAATAATACCATTAAAAGTGAGCCCACCTGTTTTCTAGGTCTATCTTTTTAGTTGCCAACAATTAAAACACAAACGTTAGGGCTAAAAGAATATGAAAGGTGTCCTGGCTGGTCCACCAATGTTCTAAACAACTAATACGTTGAGCCTGGTTCGCAAGACAACTACAGAGACACTGTTCTTCGTATTTCAAGCCATTGTTGTCACGACTTGGACTTGGGCTTGGATTGTTTTCCCGAGGTGTAAAGTGATTGGAGCGAAGACGGCGTGAAGGTAAAGACATATTTTAATTATAATTTTTTTAAAAAGGGATAAACGAAAAGCGCTCACAATGGAGGTACAAAACTTGGCTATAAAATCAAACAAAAGCTTGCACTACGGCATGAATGACCAAAACACTTACTGTGACCGAGACAAGGGGCATGGAATCATGGGTTTGTAGAAGGGTGATCGATGGTGATGTTGCCAGGCTGACTACCTTGCAACTGTGGCTTAAATAATACTGTGGTGACTAGTGAAAACAGGTGTGCGAGTGAAAAACGTGAGACAGGTGCGTGACATGAGGACTGGTGAAAACTAATGGGTGGCTATGGTGACAAAACAAACAAAAGTGCACAAAGAGTCCAAAAACAAAACTGAACATGACTAAAACAATACATGATCACACAGACATGACAATTGTACAATAAACATCAGAATCAGAATCCAAATCAGAAATACTTTATTATTCCCTGAGGGGAAATAAACAATTTCAGTACAATCTTATTCCAGAGCAGACAAACATTACAGGGAGACAGAACAGGATCGCTGACGGGTCTGCCAACTTCTGGCGCTCCTTACAAAAAAGGTGAGCTTCAGGTAAACAACAGGGTGGTGAGAGAAAAAAAAATGGTCTAAGTCTGGGCCCCTGGAGAAGGGGTCCGGACTGAGGCCAAGGAAAAACAAACAACTCATAGCCATAGCACGGATCCCTCTTACGTGTGTGTAAGAAGAAAACATCAAAGAAGACAAAGGACATTAAAAAGAGCAGAGCTGATGCAACCAACCACTTCTACATACAGCAATGAATAAGAAGGAAAGGGAACATATATACACTGTGGAGGCCTCTGCGGTGTTCCACACCATCGTCTGCTGGGGTGGTGGGGGAGAATGGCCAGAGACAGGAGCAGACCCAACAAAGCAACCAAGAGATGGTTGCAGATGATGCAGACACCATTCTAGTGAGGTCAGATGATTATGTATTGATGCTTTATGTCTCAATATTTTACAGGACTACACCCTCCTCTTGGATCAAATCAAATAAGTAGTAATATGATGGGAGTTGAGAGATGACGTTGAAGAGTTGTTGCAGGAGTTAAGAAAAATTAAACAATGTTTAATCCAAATCATATAATGCACACATATACAGTACAGGCCAAACGTTTAAACACAATGGGTTTTCTTTATTTTCATGACTATTTACATTGTAGATGGTCACTGAATGCATTAAAACTGCAAAAGAACACATGTGGAGTTACGTATTTAACAAAAAAAGGTGAAATATCTAAAAACATGTTTGATATTCTAGTTTCTTTAAAATAGCCACCCTTTGTTCTGATTACTGCTTTACACACTATTGGCATTCTCTTGATGAGCTTCAAGCATACCTGTGAAGTGAAAACCATTGCAGGTGAGTACCTCTTGAAACTCATCAAGAGAATGCAAAGAGTGTGTGAACACAATATCTTACCAAATCTGTACTAAAACATTTTGAAAGATTTTTGATCACCGTGTGTAATGTTCTATATTTTCAATGGAACATATGACATGTTAGTGTTGTTTATCATAGTGCAGTCTACACATATCTATTATGTTTGACTGTCTTCTACTGGTCACACTTATCATTACACCATGTACCAAATAAAATTGCTTTGAAGTCGGTAAGCAAAACCAGAAATGATTCCCGACATTAGGCGCACCGGGTTATAAGGCGCACTGTCAAGTTTTAAGAAAATAAAAATGATTTTAAGTGCACTATATAGTCCGGAAACTACGGTAGTCCCACCCACATTTTGAAATTTTCCCAAATGTACTGAAAAATTTTTAGAAAAACAAGCCTACAATTACTACTGTCTATTCTGATGATAATTTTACCTCTACACTTATTTTGTAGGTCCAGAACTATAAAAAAAAGTGGCCATGTTGTTAGCATTGGCGCGGGCCTTTAAGTAACCAAATATAGTTTCCGATGAATGGACTAACATTCAATACAAAGCCTCGAATCAATCGCCAAGTGTCTGTCCAATACCCAACTTTACCTCAGGACCAGGAAGGAGTCTGCCTGCAAATATCCCTGAGGAGGTGGTCAAACGAAATAAGTGGATTTGGACATCTGCGGCCCTCTTATTACATCAGGTATTGAACAATAAGCCCTTTTTGGCTGACTTTTTATTGGCCTGCCTCCACTTCTCCAGCTGACCAGTTGCAAATAATAAAAATCCCTGCCCAGAACGTGGCTTATTCGAGCCTGGCGGGGGACGGCAGAGGTGTCAACACAATGAGACAATATGTCCACTGGGCACGCAGCGAGTGGCGAGAAAATCGGCTCAGGATGCATGGTGCGAAATGGAGAAAGTAGTATTTCTCTTACGTGGGTAGGGGGGGAGGTTTAAGGCAAAGATGCTCCTATAAATCCCCCATCAAGACAAGTGTGTAAATATTTATGTTCACAAGCCCCGGCTGAGACTAACAGCGGAGGACAATGCGTCTGGGCGAGTTCCACGCGTTAACTCAGTACTCGTCTTCGTCCATAGCCCCCCGCCCCGACCCCCACTGCACACCACACATGTATATTCATTACTGACCTCCGACTGTCTCGTAAAAGTCATGAGCACCCGAAGGCTGGCTAGAACGCCACTGCGAAGCCCATCATGGGTGGCGGCGGGTTCACGTCGAGCTTCTTTATGCTGTAAAACAAAAACAAGCACAAACGTGGGGTAACGGATTACGGAAGAAGACGACCGGTTTGTCTTGTTTTCGCAGGTTTCTTTAAAATTCTGGGGTTAGCATGGAAACACTGTGGGGTTTAAAGTAGGCAAAAAAACAATACGGTATATTTTTGATTAGACAATGATATTTTCGGAAATTATGTTTTCCAATATCAGTGAAATAACATTTGTATGTTATTTGTATAACACTGCTTCGTGATCACTATTATCTTAAAATAAGCATCAAAACTCCTCGTCTGTTGTTTGGGGCGGTATAGCACGGTTGGTAGAGTGGCCGTGTCAGCAACTTGAGAGTTCCAGGTCCGATCCCCACTTTCACTATTCTAGTCACTGGCGTTGTTTCTAGACACTTTACCCACCTGCTCCCACTGCCACCCACAATGGTTTAAATGTAACTTAGATATTGGGTTTCACTATGTAAAAGTGCTTTGAGTCACTAGAGAAAAGCGCTATATAAATATACTTCACTTCACTTCACTGCTAACATGCTAACAACTTTTGAGACAGTTTCTGGGTTGCACATGACATCACGTCCGTTTTTCTTGTTCGCGATGCAAAACCAGCTGAGTAAACAAGTGAGTGAGTGTAGATTTTAAGCAGAAAATGCCGTATTGCCGCTCTGTTCTTGGGTTTTCCAATTGTTCAAATAGAGGGATAGGAAAGAGCTTTCATACAGTCCCGAAAAATGTGGCTCATAAAGGTAATGAAGTCATGGAAAAACGAAAGTGTGTCAAAGGAAATAGCTCTTAAAAATATAAATTTCATCATCTTGTGGAATACAATCAGACCATGCTCGTGTCTGCAGCGATCACTTTGTCAAATGTTTGTTTGAATTAGTGTTGAATTTGAATTAATGCAATATTTTGGTACCGGTACCAAAATTATTTCAATACTTTTCGATACTTTTCTAAATAAAGGTGACCACAAAAAATTGCATTATTGGCTTTATTTTAACAAATAATCTTAGGGTACATTAAACAAATTTCTTGTAAAAAATGTGTCCTTAAATTAAATAGTGAACATACTAGACAACTTGTCTTTTAATAGAAAGTAAACAAAAAAAAAGGCTCCTAATTTAACTGCTGACATATGTAGTATCATATTCTGTCTTTTTCCATTCTATCATTTTGTCAAAATTATTAAGGACAAGCGGTAGGAAATTAAATATTAACTGGTGGACTGGTACTTTTCAGAGACGGTATGGTACCAAATATGATTAATTAGTTTTGCTAATGAATGGACGACGTGGCGAAGTTGGTAGAGTGGCTGTGCCAGCAATCTGAGGGTTACTGGTTCAATCCCCACCTTCTACCATCCTAGTCGCGTCCGTTGTGTCCTTGGGCAAGACACCTCACCCTTGCTCCTGATGGGTCCTGGTGAGCGCCTTGCATGGCAGCTCCCGCCGTCTGTGTGTGAATGGGCGAATGTGGAAATACTGTCAAAGCGCTTTGGGCTTCTTAAAAAAGGGTAGAAAAGCGCTTTACAAATACAAGCCATTTACCATTTGCGGTACTATACTAATACCTGTATACCATACAACCCTAGTTTGAACATAAAGCTGGGTGTTTTATGGCTAAAAACTGTATCACGATATACGTTTTTTATTGATCAATATCGATAACTACTGATATTTTTTACGACTTATTGAAGCCTTAAAATAAATACAGTAATGCAATTTCCAATTTACCAAAGGTGCTATTTATCATTGGAGGGTGTGTCTGGTGGTGAGGTAGGATGAGCGCAGCTCAGGTACTAAAATAATTACAGTAGATTTGAAAGTAGTTGCAGATTTTAGACACTAGATGGCAGTAGTAAGCTGTTGAACACTACACAGAGTAGTTTCGGGAGCAACTAATTAAACGGACACCATGAAAGTGTCAGGATGTTGCAGCACCGTCTGCATTAAAACCAACAAATCCAAAGACAAGTTTCTGTTATTGAGTCAATAAATCAAGGCGGCGTGTCTGTTCTCAATGGGCATAAGGCACTTTTTAGACTTTCTCGAACAAAAATGCGCAATGCTTGCCTTGTTTTCGGCTGTACCAACCATTCAAATCACGAAAAAGATAAACATTTTTTCAGAGTTACCTGGGAGGTAACCAAGAAGGGCAAAAGTGCAAGATTTTACGAAAGACGACGAGAAAAGTGCCACGCACTCCAGTCCAAGTGAGTCTAAGAACGCACAAGGTTGCAGTGACCACTTTGGTATAGATTTGTTTCGTATACTTTACTTGATTAGTATTTCCCATTGAAGTATTATTTTGATATGTATGTCCACTTACACTTTTTGTAGGGGACAAAAATGGTTTGTAAACAGTAACTAGACCAATTTAGAAGTAGAAATGCAGAGTTATCAGTTCGGCTCAGTTCAGTTTATTTCGAACATGCATACAATACAATGTAATGCATCACACAATCCCAGTTGTTTCATTACAGCACATCCGAAAAGGAGTAGGAAGAAGCAGAGCTTATTTATTCCTACCCCTTTTCATACCATAGCATAATATACCATAGCAAGCCTTACTATGGTATATTATTTATTTGTTCACTGTTCTGTTACAGAGAACAAGGAAATGGGATACAATTGCTATGGTATGAAAATGGGTAGGATTAAATAAGCTCTGTTTCTTCCGACTCCTTTACTAAGTAAGTAAACAAATATTAAATACATAAATAATACCTTTGTATTTGTGTTAAGAAAAAAAAAAAAAAAGAAATAAAAGAGTTCAAGAAGTTCATCATAATTATTGTTCTGTGTACTGAGTGAACACTTGTAGTTTGAACAATCGCTTGAACTGCATCACATCAGTGCTTGGTTTGATTTCTTTGTTTAATCCATTCCATAATTTAATTCGACATACCGACATGCTGAAGGTTTTAAGTGTTGTACGAGCATACAAATGTTTTAAATTAGATTTTCCTCTAAGGTTATATTTTTCCTCGTTTGTTAAGAATTGTTGTACATTCTTGGGTAGCAGGTTACAGTTTGCTTTGTACATAATTTTAGCTGTTTGCAAATGCATGAAATTGTTGATTTTCCATAATTGTGATTTAATAAAGGGTCTGTGTGTTCTCTATATCCAAAAGTATGTATTTTTGTAATTTACCTTTTTTGTAACAAAAGTTAGTGAATGAAGTGCACATTTGTAGTCGTTTCCCCATATTTCTACACAATAACTCAGACATGGTAATAGAGAATATGAAGTGATTTTTGGTCCAGAACATAGTTTGCTTTATTCATTATTGACGTGTCCCTTGCTACTTTATGTTGTATATTTTTTTACATGAGCTGTCCAATTCATTTTATCATCTATTATTACACCCAAACATGTGTTTTCTTTTACCCTTTCAATATTTACTCATTCTATATTTTGAAGTGTTAACAGTGTAATTCCGTGTCTAAAAAAAAAACAGGTAATAACGACACATGCTTCCATTGACTGTTTAAATAATGTCGACACATATCAATACGGTATTACCATACGTCACGATATCGACATTTCTACCCCAGCCCTACATTTGAGAATCCATCATCCCGAGAATTTGAACACATTTCTGTCAAGGTGTGTGTGTGTGTTTGACTGAGAATATGTTGGAGATAAAGCAGAACATTCTGGCTGCTGGAAGACAGGAAGTCTAACGAGGATGTATGGCTTGTCCCAGCATCCACCTCAAGACATTTTTGAGCCGTCATTCAACTCATTTTCTCTCCACACAAAACACACACATACATATATAAATAAAATATGTGTATATAGTATTTATATCATCAACCCACCTTGTGCTATTATATCCACTTTGACATCATTTTGTCATCGTTGACAAAACTGAAGCCTGGTCGGAAACCGGTGCTTGAGGAGAGGTCTGAGCCCCTCTTTGAGTCCTGTGATGGATAGCAAAGCTATATCAGTCCAGCAAACACCCTATGGATCTTCTTTATCACCGTGTGTGTGTGTACGTGTTTGCTTGTGTGTGTGTGTGCGTGTGCATGCTGATAGCTATTTAGATCCCTTCTTGTTTCATCCCGGTCGAAGCACAAGAAGAAAAAAAAAAGTCCGTATTATCATCTAATTTCCAACTGCTGCTGATTAATTAGCTGATAGTTAGGTGTTCTATTAATAGAGAGGTATCATGTTGGAGTATTGTGGTGGGGTCACATAGGCACACACCTGCACGCCAGAATAAGAGACAAATAAAAAATAACATATTTTATATTCTCCTCTTTTTTTTTTGTAGTTTGTAATGGTGAGAACCGGTTCTAATTTTAAATCAATACTGAAGAGTAAATATTAGAAATTCTAAATTATTATACTGCAAGTTTATCATTGGTTTTATTATTATTTTATATTATATGCAAAAATGCATTTTTTTCCCAAACATTTTTAGAATGGTTGTTTTAATATCATTACAGTGAAGTACTAAAACACAATGTAAAGTAGAAATTAAACACTGTATTAGGCATTTTTTTTAATATGTTATAATACCAAAGTACAAAATAAGAGTTAATTTAACCGTAATTAAAAATATGTATATTAAAAAAATATATATATATATATTGCAATAAACACACAGGACATATTTCGTATTTTTACGATTCATAAAATAAAAACGGAGATAATCAATTTTTTGGAAATTAACTCTACGTGTTATTGAATGGTAATCTGTCTACAGTCCCAAAAAATTAAATTAATATAATTTGCTAATTAATTTGAATGCATTTAATTTGATTTTGCAAGAGAAATCTAAATAGGGTGATGTCCCCCTTAGTCTTTAATTAAAGTATTTTTACACTTACATCCATATTTTGTATCTCTTTAATTTAGGTAGCCAGGTACTATAGATAGATATTAACTATTTAGCTATAATCTGGTGCAGAACATCTCTGTCTTTGAGCTTAATGTTTCTGTGCATTGTCACCTTAATTAAAGACTAAACTAAACTAAAGCTAAAATAATCCCTTTAATTTGTAGCATTTCTTAACTGGAGGATTTTTCTACTACCTGCGCAAGAAATCCAGTTTGTCTGCAAGAGCACTTGTTGGATCCGTTTCTGAATTGGAGGAGCCAAAGAACAATGCCTCCCTCGCAACATGCTGCAGGTTCTCACAAGTGCCAGCAATATATTGGATGACTTCACATCCGTAAAAGTCAGCAGAAATAGAGGAGGTGTTTAAATATACAACACCTGAATAAAGATAAATGCTGGCAGTAGATGCAGCTCTCTTAATTTATGCCCCCCCCCCCCCCCCTCGACTAAGTTGAAGTGGAAGAGCTATTTTTATAATTTTGAACAAATGAAGTCACTCACGTCGGCTGTTCAAGGTGTTTTCAAGCAGCGTCGACAGCTCAGACAAGTTGTGATTTTAACACTGATTCAGTCCACTCTGGGGGTTTTCAAGTGGTTTCATATTCAGGCAGATTGGAGCACATGCACTACTTAGCTGCAACCAGCAGAGGCGCCGTTGATTCAATCTAAAGATTTGTTTATTATTCTGCTCACTAGCTTAGAAGCAGGGGATCAGAAGATTCAGCAAATAACCTAAATGTATTTCTTTAACTATGCAACTTTTAATTAATTATTAGAAATATATAATTCATCAAAAGTTGGTTTAAAGGAATGGCATTTAGTTGTATAGTGACTCTCTGCATAACCTTCTGAATAATCTTAGACTGAAATACATGTATTTATGATTCATTTGTCATTTTTGCATGATTTTTTTAATATGCTGTCAATGCACAATAGTGACATTTCTTTTATTTATTTTCATTGTCTGCACCACACAAATGTAATAATATTACCAATGCTGATTTATGTTTGAATATATATATATATATATATATATATATATATATATATATATATATATATATATAGGGGCTGCCAACACAAATACCGAAAAACATAAAAACAATATTACAATAAAAAGTATATAGTGTATTAAAATAATAGTATTATTTACAATATTTCTAAACCAAAAAAAACTAATCACTTTTATTTTTATTTATTTTATTACTAACATACTTCATACAACAAGAACATCCAGCAGTAGATTCCCCCCCTCCTTTAATTAAAACAATATTTGAAAAACATAATTCCAATGTATATTCATTTTCCTCATACTTAATTTATTAGTTAATTTATTTCAAAGTTCATAACTTTCTGAACATGTATGTATTGTTGATTTGATTGTCATTGTTGCATAAAATATTTTGTGAAGTATTATAAAAAATAATATAAAAACATGTTTTCAATAAAAAACAGTGCATTTGAAAAGTATATATATATTAATTTTTAAGTTGTCAGCACCCCAATGAATAATTAATGTCACCCATCATTATTTAGGTTTTACTAATAACCATTTTTATTTTATAATTAAAAAAATACGCATTTATTTCCATTTATCAAGGATAGTCCTTTTAGGGGCAGAGAACATCTTTTTCAACGAAGTCCCAAAACGGACACAGAAAGACATAAAACAAATGTTTTTGATTTTATTGATTGAGAAGTTTATTGACATCTTAAAGAAATGAATCCATGTAAGGCTTTAAGAAGTCAAATGGATGGCACAAAAAGCCAAAAGGCTTGTTTCCAATGTGGTCCAGAATGTGACATGTCACATCAACATTTATAATATATAATGATACAATTATACACTAGTATATATTACAGTACTAATAGTATTATTTATAACAAATTCAAACAAAAAGCTTAATTTTTGTTTCACTATAATTTTTTTATCTATTTCTTATGTATTTTTTTTCTTAAACATTTCTGCAAAAGTAGTTTTGGAATGGAGAAGATTTACATTTTATATTGTCTTCGCTCCATTTTTTTATGTCTGTGGAGAAAGCATTAAATGCATTTTCAATCACCTGAGATTGAATAAACACATAAATAAAGATTAAGTAACCAGGGTTGGGATTGGTTGAATAATTTCAAGCTTCGAGTATCACTTTTGCAGACTTTCTATACAGAGGCAGTGAGCAGACATAATAAGGTTTGGGAGCTCTGCCATGCTACAAACACCTGAGTACACAACACTGCCCGTAAACAATGATTACTTTTTGAGTCGACAACACAAATAGCCATATGAAAACAAAAAAAAAAAGGTTTTAAGAGAAAAAAATAATAATAATAATGTTTCGTGTAACATAACCATAAACGTCCCCAAATCAAATTTACGGGCTGTTTATAGACCGCAGCTAATCCAAATATTGAGCTGAGGAGTGTATTGTTATAGAAGCAGAGCTGTCACAGTATGGAGCTGTGAGTGCGGCGCAGGTGAAATGCGCAAAGCACTCAGCACTCGACACCAGAGGCCACTAAATCAATAAAGGGGCTGATTTGCATCTGCTGTGCAAACATGATCCGTCTTGTTGCCGTTTGGGGAGGCTGCCCGGCAACTTGTGTTGCTCGCATGACTCACTGGATGACGAGTTAGCATCAGGCCGACGCAACTCTGCCATTCTTTCATTTAATTGCTTCATTTGATCGTGGAAAAAACTGAATTAGATATGGGACACAATTGGCCCTAATAAGCCGAGCAAAGACATGCAATGAGCAAATAATCTGTTTCCTTGTCACAATTATTCGTAATTATTGGTAAAAATTCCCATTCCTAAGTTGAAAAAAAAACATTGAGGTACATTATATTGCCAAAAGTATTTGGCCACCTGCCTTGACTCACATATGAACTTGAAGTGCCACCCCATTCCTAACCAATATGTTCAATATGATGCCGTTCCACCTTTTGCAGCTATTGCTGCTTCAACTCTTCCGGGAAGGCTGTCCACAAGGTTGCGGAGTGTAATTATAGGAATTTTCCACCATTCTTCCAAAAGCGCATTGGAATGTCACACACAGATGTTGGTCGAGAAGGCATGGCTCTCAGTTTCCGTTTGAATTCATCCCAAAGGTGTTCTATCGGGTTCAGGTCAGGACTCTGCGCAGGCCAGTCAAGTTCTTCCACACTGTCATCCATGTCTTTATGGACCTTGCTTTGTGCACTGGTGCACAGTCATGCTGGAAGAAGAAGGGGCCCGCTCCAAGCCCAACTCCTGAAAAAACACCCCACGCCATAATTCTTCCTCCACCAAATTTCACAATCGGTTGGCAGAATGTAATTCAAAATTTAGGGTTCCCTTGGCAACCTCCAAACCCAGACTTGACCATCAGATTGCCAGATGGAAAAGTGTGATTCATCACTCCAGAGAACGCATCTCCACTGCTCTAGAGTCCAGTGGCGAAGTGCTCTACACCACTGCATCCCACGCTTTGCGATGGACTTGGTGACGTATGGCTTAGATGCAGCTACCCGGCCATGGAAACTCTTTCCATGAAGCTCTCTGCGTACTGTACCTGGGCTAATTGGAATGTCACATGAAGTTTGGAGCTCTGTAGCAACTGACTGCGCAGAAAGTCTTTGCACTATGCGCTTCAGCATCCGATGATCCCTCCCAGTCAGTTTACAAGGCCTACCACTTGGTGGCTGAGTTGCTGTTGTTCCCAAACTCTTCAATTTTCTTATAATAAAGCCGACAGTTGACTTTGGATAATTTAGGAGCGAGGACATTTTACGACAGAATTTTTTGCACAGGCGTCATCCTATGACAGTTCCACGTTGGAAATCACTGAGCTCCCGACAGCGGCCCATTCTTTCACGAATGTTAGTAAAAACAGTCTCCATGTCTGAGTGCTTGATTTTATACACCTGTGGCTGGGCCAAGTGATTAGGACAACTGATTCTGATCATTTGGATGGGTGGCCAAATACTTTTGGCGATATAGTGTATGTCTGAAGAGTTCAGCAGAAACCCCACGCTCACGGCGATATCGTGCAAACTGCAGGGATGCCTAAAAGCCGACTCAAACCCTTGATATTCTAAATGTGAGGTAAACATTATATTATTTCAAGGGCTGTCAAACGATAACATATTTTAACCTGAATGATAAACACTTTTGCATTTTCATTAATTGCGATTATTTGCAGTAAAACAAGATCAAAATATTTTGACACAAATGCAATTTCACTGTCAGAATGTAATTTAGATATGTTTTTTTTTTTTTCAAATGAGCTATTTGAATGCACCACACTTATTATGCCAAACCAACTTTTCTTACCTATTAGTACATGTCTGGGTGTATTTGGGAAAGCCATGTATGTATGTCAATGATTTTATGTTTACTTTAGTTGCTTTTTATAACAGTATAATCTTGTGGTTAGAGTGTCCGCCCTGCGATTGGCAGGTCGGGAGTTCAAACCCCAGCCGAGTCATACCACTATAAAAACCTCCCATTACCTCCCTGCTTGGCACTCAGCATCAAGGATTGGAATTGGGGGTTAAATCACAAAAATGCTTCCCAAGCGCAGGCCACCGCTGCTGCTCACTGCTCCCCTCAGCTCCCAGGGGCTGGAACAAGGAGGTGGGTCAATTGCAGTGGGTAATTTGTGTGACTAGCAGTGGTACTTTAACTTTAAAAGAATGGTACAGTGGGGCAAAAGAGTATTTAGTCAGCCACCGATTGTGCAAGTTCTCCCACTTAAAATGATGACACAGGTCTGTAATTTTCATCATAGGTACACTTCAACTGTGCGAGACAGAATGTGGAAAAAAAATCCAGGAATTCACAATTTTAAAGAATTTATTTGTAAATTATGGTGGAAATAAGTATTTGTTCAACCATTCAAAGCTCTCACTGATGGAAAGAGGTTTTGGCTCCAAATCTCACGATACATGGCCCCATTCATTCTTTCCTTAACACGGATCAATCGTCCTGTCCCCTTAGCAGAAAAACAGCCCCAAAGCATTATGTTTCCACCCCCATGCTTCACAGTAGGTGTGGTGTTCTTGGGATGCAACTCAGTATTCTTCTTCCTCCAAACACGACGAGTTGAATTTATACCAAAAAGTTCTATTTTGGTTTCATCTGACCACATGACATTCTCCCAATCCTCTGCTGTATCATCCATGTATCCATGTTGGTATAAACTGAACTCGTCGTGTTTGGAGGAAGAAGAATACTGAGTTGCATCGCAAGAACACTATACCTACTGTGAAGCATGGGGGTGGAAACATCATACTTTGGGGCTGTTTTTCTGCTAAGGGGACAGGACCATTGATCCGTGTTAAGGAAAGAATGAATGGGGCCATGTATCGTGAGATTTTGAGCCAAAACCTCCTTCCATCAGTGAGAGCTGTGAATGGTTGACCAAATACTTATTTTCCACCATAATTTACAAATACATTTTTTTAAATTCCTCCAATGTGAATTCCTGGATTTTTTTTCACATTCCGTCTCTCACAGTTGAAGTGTACCTATGATGAAAATTACAGACCTCTGTCATCATTTTAAGTGGGAGAACTTGCACAATCGGTGGCTGACTAAATACTTTTTTGCCCCACTGTAAATGGTAAATGGTTGTACTCGTATAGCCCTTATCTACCCCCTTTTTAAGGTGCCCAATGCGCTTTGACAGTATTTCCACATTCACCCATTCACACACACATTCACACACTGATGGCGGGAGCTGCCATGCAAGGCGCTAACCAGGACCCATCAGGAGCAAGGGTGAAGTGTCTTGTCCCAAGGACACAATGGACGTGACTAGGATTGTAGAAGGTGGGGATTGAACCAGGAACCCTCAGATTGCTAGCACGCCCACTCTCCCAACTTCGCCACCCCAATGCTGAATACAAATTAAATGACATGAATGGGTGGGGACTTAAATAGGCACCTTGTTGCACACCTTCAGTCCGGGAAAGGTTTGGTCATGATTGGTAATTAGTTAGAATGTCATGTCATCCCGTTGGTTGTGTCGAGTACTTTTTAGGATTTTTATCTTCCTCCTTGTTTTCCGTACCTTTCATCTATATTTTTTTTTCTTTACAAGCTGGCCTGCTGGGTTGTAGTCAATGTGCTTTTTGATGCCGGTTCACAGATTGCGGCACTGAAGTCGAAACGCCCCGCGTTGTATGACGTGCATCCACCCACACATAGCCTAAGAAAAAGGAATAACTAAAAGCCCCCAAAGCCTTTTGAACCCCCTGCTGGGAGACGCCGCCTCGCTGGCGATGGTGATAAAGCATTTCCCGCCTGGTCTGCCCACGCCATGCCTCTCTTCCTGTTGCCACAAAGCCAGCAGCCGCTGGTTAAACCGAAACGCCCCACCACCACCCAACCCGAGACGGAGCCACTGTCCTTTCCTGCAGTCACTGTTTGAGTCACAGACAAAACCGTCATCGTCTTGTGTGTTGGTATAATTGTGTCCTGACAGTTTGTCAGTCATTGTTTGAAGCTTTGCTTTCTCACTGTTTGAGGTGGAGGTTGAGGACCATGTCTTGTCCAAGCCCTGCATTTTAGAAGTTTGGTCTAGTGCAGGCCTGGGCAATTATTTTGACTCCAGGGCCACATTTAGAGAAAAAAAAAATGTGTCTGGGGGCCAAATATCTATTTTTTGGAACACTAATACAAAACCTCACAGTAATGTCTGATTGAAAGCTAAAAAGGTTATGACAGACCGCCTTAAAAAATTTAATGGATTTTTTCCTATGAAAGATAAAACACTGAATATTGGCAAAATATAGGATAGGATAGGTCTTTATTGTCATTGCGCATTACAACAAAACTTTGTTTTCAGCACAAACCTGTTCAAGATTAGACAAACAAACAGTGTACGGGGTTACATATACATATTACAACATACATCTCGAGATATCTAGCAACAGAGGGAAGGTAGTTCAGGGTCATGGTGGTAGGCCACAGCTTTCAGGCGCTGATTATCCATTCATCACTCCTATGGGATTTGCGTCGAGGGCGATGGGTTGGGGGGCTGGGGTGTATATGTGTGGTGTATGTTTTTGTGGATGTGTGTGTGTGTAAGCCCGTAGTGTGTCTCTGTTCCACGGCCTTGATGTATTGTTCAGTCGCTAGTCCAAAGTCAACAACAACAGGTGTGTGTCCATGAGAGACAAGAAGGGAGTTTGTTGTGTCTTCACTGCACTGTCCTTCGGGAGAGTCTCGAAGCCAGGGAAACAATCCAAGTTAGAATGTTTTGAAAAAAAACATTGCTTTTCACTCTAAATTGTCTATGACTGGTCCTCAAAAACTGCGGTGTAGACAGTTCGATGTAATCCACAGTTCTTCCCGCATCCTCCAATCATTTGTGGCAGCTTTGGGGTATTTTGAAGCCTGCCAGCAACTTCCAATTTGTCGACAAACCAGAGCAACGCTTACTCCAATCAGCAGATGTCCTGTTGTCATAATTCCGAAATAGGTGGATATCTTCACGTCCTCGACAGAAAAGGGTCGCCAGGCACGCGGCGCTCCTTCTTCTCCCAAGAGTCCGTCGTGTGTCCAGCAACAACCGCTTTGTCACGACAGCAGGTTCCCCCAAACCCAAGATCTTGTCGATTTTGTTGAGGCCAGTTAAATAGTTCCAATGTTTACATTTGGAGAGCAGTGCAAAAAGAGGCAATAAGAAAGTTAAGACAAGACAAAACAAAGAAGCAAGCAGGAGAGATAAGGGAGAGGAAAGGGGAGCGTCCACCCTCGATGAGTGCCAGAGAGAAAAGAGAAAAAATATGAACGTCACACCCCCTTTTGATCGACATATTTTACAATCAAGTGAAACGCAACAATAATGCAACAAACAGTGAAATATGAACGCGAAGGGTACAAAATAAACCCCACCTACAATCTGATACATCACTAAGCTTTAGAACTTTGTTGTGAAAATATCCTTCCGCGTCCGTGGAAACGCTCCCCACCCACACTGCTTGGTGCCTCGTCTGAGCTGCTGTGACTTACAATACCACATTAACTCATTAAATGACCATAGTAACTCATTAGATTACCATAGTAACTGGTATATCAACCAAAAGCGCAGATTCCAACCATTGAAATTATTTGTACAGTTGAAGACTTACGGTCATTAGAAAACATGACTGCACATCACAATGGCAGCTACAGTTTCCCATCTTAAAGATTTAAAAAATATATATTTTGGGATGCGGACGTTGTACCGATCCGTTGTGGTGAAGAAGGAGCTGAGCCGGAAGGCACAGCTCTCAATTTACCGGTCGATCTACGTTCCCATCCTCACCTATGGTCATGAGCTTTGGGTCATGACCGAAAGGATAAGATCACGGGTACAAGCGGCCGAAATGAGTTTCCTCCGCCGTGTGGCGGGGCTCTCCCTTAGAGATAGGGTGAGAAGCTCTGCCATCCGGGAGGGACTCAAAGTAAAGCCGCTGCTCCTTCACATCGAGAGGAGCCAGATGAGGTGGTTCGGGCATCTGGTCAGGATGCCACCCGAACGCCTCCCTAGGGAGGTGTTTAGGGCACGTCCAACCGGTAGGAGGCCACGGGGAAGACCCAGGACACGTTGGGAAGACTATGTCTCCCGGCTGGCCTGGGAATGCCTCGGGATCCCCCGGGAAGAGCTAGACGAAGTGGCTGGGGAGAGGGAAGTCTGGGTTTCCCTGCTTAGGCTGTTGCCCCCGCGACCCGACCCCGGATAAGTGGAAGATGATGGATGGATGGATGGATATTTTAGGATGTCCGACGGGCCGGATTGAAAACCTTAACGGGCCGCATGTGACCCTAGGGCCTTAGTTTGCCCAGGTATGGTCTAGTAGGTTGGAAACCCTTGGTTGTCAGGGGAGACTTGCCTTATTTTTAGTCTGCACTTTAGTATTTGTTAAAATGCTTCAGCCTGCAGATAGATGGCAGCAGTGCTCAAACTAATCAACTAATCAATTGTGTCTACTTGTTCTTATGCTTTCTGAACTCACTATGTTCTCTGCTCGCTGTACATATCCTACGAAGTCAGACTTACACTGTTTCAATGTCCATTTCTCAGATGATACAATTGTAGATGACTGAAGTGCTGATATCAACCAAAACTAATCCCACCCCCGGGATTGTAAATCAAGTAAATCATTCAATGTATATACTCTGATGATTAACTTGTGTGATGACTGTATTATGCTGATAGGTTATATTTGTACCATGAACTGATTAACGTGGACAAACTTATTGAAAAACGTATTCGGGTGTTACCATTTAGTGGTCAATTGTACGGGAAATGTACTGTACTGTGCAATCTACTAATAAGTCTCAATCAATCAAAAAACAGGCTACTTGTTCTACCCGTAAGAAGTACAGTAGTAATTGCACAGAAACGCAAGTTTGTGACAGGAACATTGTTATGAATATAGATGTGTAACTCACACTCAAGTGGTAAAGTGCATGGGTGAGTGGGGATGTTGTCTCGGGGCCCCTGACTTTTATAAACGTTGAACATGTTGTTTGATGGCATTTGAATACATACATTGTAAAACATATTCAAATAAAAGATGTCATTAATGCCATGCATTTGTTTTCTACCGCTTGTCCCTCTGTTTATTTATAGTTAATTGTAGAGGTGCACAAAAAATAGATTCAGAATCGCGATTAAAGTTAAAAGTTCAAGTTAAAGTCCCAACACACACACTAGGTGTGGTGAAATTACTCTCTGCATTTGACCAATCTCCATGTTCACCCTCTGGGAGGGGAGGTGAGGGGAGCAGTGAGAAGCAGCGGTGGCAACGCCGGGGAATCACTTTTGGTGGTGTGACCCCCAATTCCAACCCTTTATTCTGATTGCCAAGAAAGGAGGTAATGGGTCCCTATTTTATAGTCTTTGGTATGAACTCACGACCTACCGATCTCAGGGCGGACACTCTAACCACAAGGCCAGTGAGCACTATTTACTTCGATTCTAAATCCATTTTTAATCATCAAAAAATTATTTAATTTAAAATACCTATTCAAGACAACTTCATGCAGTCAAAATTTGCTTTTTATACCAAATATTACCTTGTGGGAATCGGTTTGAATGGAGAATTGTTTCTGAAATCGTCACCCAAAGAATCAGAATTGGATGGAATCATTGGGTGCCCAAAGGTTCCCACCCTAACTTCATATAGCTGTGCAAGTTCAATTATAGGGTTGCTTGAATTAAATTAAAAACATAGACAAAAATTCAAAATGATTCGTTCCACCTGGATAGCAGCAAACCTAAACTTGGAACACATCACTCAACACAGACGTCATGGGGTCTCAACAAAACTCACCATTAAGTATTCACACACGGCACCGGCATTTTCGAACATGAATGAAGTGATAAAAGAAGAGTAAAAATATAATACACGGATCTGTGGCAAGACGAGAGAAATTGAGGGTTGCCCACATATGTGGTCCTCTCCAAGGTTCTCATAGTCATCATTGTCACCGACGTCCCACTGGGGGTGAGTTTTCCTTTCCCCTATGTGGGCCTACCGAGGATGTTGCAGTGGTTTGTGTTGTAGTTTGTGCAGCCCTTTGAGACACTAGTGATTTAGGGCTATGTAAGTAAACATTGATTGATTGAAGTACTTGTTTCACTTTTGCATCTTATTGTACATTACTGTGCTGCATTCAAAGACACTCGATTAAAGTTAGAAACAGAGGTGTCATTAGTTTTTAAAGGCAGGGGGAGACACATTAATAAGAATATGATTATATTAATAATGATGTACTTTTAGGATTTATACTATCCACTGATGGTAGTCCAATGTGTATCAACTAATCTCTCCTTTATACTCTGAAATTAAAGACAACTTGACAGTTTTGTAAACATATTTAGATGAATATTGACCTTTGGTTATATGAGTGTTTGAATTCATAAGCTGGTCACGTTGTATAATATTTGTTGACCTTATTAAAAAGACAAAAAAAAAAAAACAAAAAAAAAATGTTTCAGTGATGGAGGAGTTTATCTAGAAATGTTGTAGTGGACTGTAGTTATTGCATTTCTTGTTGTTGTTTTTTTTGCACTGAAGAAAGGGAGCACAGTCTACCAAGTCAAATTCTGTTTGTAAAATGCCGTTTGGCCAATAATTCTGATATGTTGATTCCATCTTAAAAAATTCCAAAAGTATTTACGTCACGTATGTTTTTAGTGGAGGAGTTCAAGTACCTAGGAGTCTTGATCACGAGTGAGGGAAGAGTGGATCGTGAGATCGACAGGCGGATCGGTGCGGCGTCTTCAGTAATGCGGACGTTGTACCGATCCGTTGTGGTGAAGAAGGAGCTGAGCCGGAAGGCAAAGCTCTCAATTTACCGGTCGATCTACGTTCCCATCCTCACCTATGGTCATGAGCTTTGGGTCATGACCGAAAGGATAAGATCACGGGTACAAGCGGCCGAAATGAGTTTCCTCCGCCGTGTGGCGGGGCTCTCCCTTAGAGATAGGGTGAGAAGCTCTGCCATCCGGGAGGGACTCAAAGTAAAGCCGCTGCTCCTTCACATCGAGAGGAGCCAGATGAGGTGGTTCGGGCATCTGGTCAGGATGCCACCCGAACGCCTCCCTAGGGAGGTGTTTAGGGCACGTCCAACCGGTAGGAGGCCACGGGGAAGACCCAGGACACGTTGGGAAGACTATGTCTCCCAGCTGGCCTGGGAACGCCTCGGGATCCCCCGGGAAGAGCTAGACGAAGTGGCTGGGGAGAGGGAAGTCTGGGTTTCCCTGCTTAGGCTGTTGCCCCCGCGACCCGACCTCGGATAAGCGGAAGATGATGATGATGATGATGATGATGATGTTTTAAGAAGCTGGTTTTCCAACTCAACATATACAAAGTGTGTGTCTATAATAGTGTTGTCCTGATACCGGTATGTATTCCAGTACGTTTTGGTACTTTTCGATATCTTTCTAAATAAAGTGTACCCCAAAAATTGTCATAATTGGCTTTAGTTTATCAAAAATATCTTACGGCAAATGCGACATATGTTCCTTCTTGACTGCACTTACACGTAGAATATATTTATATTATTCATATATATATATAATATATTAGATGTATTATATTATTTATTATTATCATTGTTTATTGTGAGCAAACCGTGGTGCTGAATTTCCCCCAGGGATCAATAAAGTACATTCTATTCTATTGTATTCGTGCAAGTTTGGTCTTAAATAAGGGCTTCACGGTGGAAGAGGGGTTAGTGCGTCTACCTCACAATACGAAGTTCCTGCAGTCCTGGGTTCAAATCCAGGCTCGGGATCCTTCTGTGTGGAGTTTGCATGTTCTCCCCGTGAATGCGTGGGTTCCCTCCGGGTACTCCGGCTTCCTCCCACCTCCAAAGACATGCACCTGGGGATAGGTTGATTGGCAACACTAAATTGGCCCTAGTGTGTGAATGTGAGTGTGAATGTTGTCTGTCTATCTGTGTTGGCCCTGCGATGAGGTGGCGACTTGTCCAGGGTGTACCCTGCCTTCCGCCCGATTGTAGCTGAGATAGGCGCCAGCGCCCCCCGCGACCCCGAAAGGGAATAAGCGGTAGAAATGGATGGATGGAGGGTCTTAAATAAAATAGTGAACATGCAAATTAACTTGTCTTTTAGTAGTAAGTAAGCAAACAAAGGCTTCTAATTTAGCTGCTGACATATTCAGTAACATATTGTGTCATTTGCCATTCTATTAGTTTGTCTAAATTATTAAGGACAAGTGGTAGAAAATGACCTATTAATCTACTTGTTCATTTATAGTTGATATCTACTTACTTTCTCTTTTCACATGTTATATCTACACTTCAGTTAAAGTGTAATAATCACTTATTCTTGTGTGTTCCGATACTTTACATTGGTTTTGGATGTTACCACAAATTTGGGTATACCAAATACTGGTACTTTTTAGTACAGAATAAGATTCATTAGTATTGCGTTACTATACTAGTAAGGGTAAACGGTACAACCCTAGGGCGGTCACCCTGCGTTTAGGGTGGAAGTGGGGGGGCTTTAGGATTCTTGTGTATAGGGGCCCATATTTTGGTGCTACAGTACACCCCCGAATTCACGTTGTACAAATAAATAAATATGATCAAATCAGCAAGGCCACGAAAAAACTTCTGTCCTCCCGCAAAATCATGATAGAAAAAAATTGTTGGGCATTAAAAAAATGGGACAAAAAACTTAGTATAGCTAAGATAAAAGGGTGAGACAAATATCTAAAACTAATATTTCTAAAAGATTTTAATTATTATATTTCCTGGCAAAATATACAGGCAACCAATGCCAGGTGTCTAGCTTCCAGTAAATTAACTTTCAAATTGTATTGACTAAATATGCAATCACTTTTTAAAACAAAAAACATTATTGTACAGTTAATTTTGTTGTCTATTTATTTGATTTATTCCCGGGGGAGGCAAATTGCAATGATCCGGTGGAATGGCTTGTGTGTGGTTAGCATGTATTTGTTGTTATACCCATAATATGAAAGTTATCAACAAAATTGCCTTCTGCCTCATGTTGTGTTAAGTGGCATGACAAACATTCTTCATTTTTATGTTGTTTTTTTGGCACTAAACCAATAAACATGAACCCGCTAAATTGAGAAACCCATTATCGGAT
Source organism: Nerophis ophidion (assembly GCF_033978795.1). NCBI lineage: Eukaryota > Metazoa > Chordata > Actinopteri > Syngnathiformes > Syngnathidae > Nerophis > Nerophis ophidion. Next base: position 12,518,955 of record NC_084612.1, on the reverse strand, counting down.
CATACAAAGCAAACTATATGTGGTGTATTTGTGTTTTTTTTTTTTTTTTTTTTTTTTACTACTTTATACACTCCCCTTCACAAGCAGTAATATTTCACCAAGAGGTATTTCACTTAATTTTCTTTTTATTGAAGGCATGGAATTAAAACTTGGTAGTGGCGAGAGGAGTAGGAGGAAGTGTGTGTGTGTGTGTGTGTGTGTGTGTGTGTGTGTGTGTGTGTGTGTGTGTGTGTGTGTGCGTGTGACTGTGAGAGAGAGAGTGGCAATAATTGAAGGAATATTGCCTGTATGGAGGAGCGAGCCACGCTTTTACATGAAGGCCCCTAAAAGTCATTTCATTTTTCTGCCTATTACTTTTTCTCTTTTTGGGGCGTGTGTGTGTGTATGTGTATGTATGTGTGTGTGTTTGTGTAAAATCAAAGTGATGTGGAGCCACGCATGGCAGGAGGAGAGGACGCCTGAACGAAGGAGGCTGATATGAGTGGGACTGATGTGACTGAGGGAGTTACCTGAAGGGAAGATGGAAGCACAAGATGGGATGTGTGTGTGTGTGTGTGTGTGTGTGTGTTATTGTATTCCTACCCTACTTGTTGTCTCAAGAAGGAAAACTACCTTCCGTATGAGGACCGGTGAACAAGTTAGGATATTATCATGGTCCTAATAAGAAAAAACATTGCATCTAATAGAGAATGACTCATTTGCACCCCTGGTGGTGAAATCTATGAAAATTAGGGTGTTCCCAAAAACGAAGGAGGTTTCAAATTGACTGTATGTCGGTTTTAAAAGTGCTTCCCCACTGGTCAACATATGAAATAACAAGTTTGTGTAAAAATTTTAAGTGCTCCCCCTCCCGCCAACATATGAAATAAAACGTTTGTGTAAGAAATTGAAATGCGCCCCCTTTGGCCAAAATTATAGAAAGAAAAAAATATATATATATATATATACAGTGGGACAAAAAAGTATTTAGTCAGCCACCGATTGTGCAAGTTCTCCCACTTAAAATGATGACAGAGATCAGTGATTTTCATCATAGGCACACTCCAACTGTGAGAGACAGAATGTGAAAAAAAAATCCAGGAATTCACATTGTAGGAATTTTAAAGAATTTATTTGTAAATTATGGTGGAGCATAAGTATTTGGTCAACCATTCAAAGCTCTCACTGATGGAAGGAGGTTTTGGCTCAAAATCTCACGATACATGACCCCATTCATTCTTTCCTTAACACGGATCAATCGTCCTGTCCCCTTCGCAGAAAAACAGCCCCAAAGCATGATGTTTCCACCCCCATGCTTCACAGTAGGTGTGGTGTTCTTTGGATGCAACTCAGTATTCTTCTTCCTCCAAACACGACGAGTTGAGTTTATACCAAAATGGATACATGGATGATACCTCAGAGGATTGGGAGAATGTCATGTGGTCAGATGAAACCAAAATAGACCTTTTTGAGTAAAATTCCAACTTTTATCATAATATTGCTCAAAGGTTCAGTTTTTCTTGTACAATTTTGACCTGCGTTGAGTAAAATTACGACTTTTATTATAATACTGCCAAAACTCCAATTAATTTTTCACAACAACCTTTTATACATTTGCAAATTATGTATATGTTAATAATGTTGTAAAAAAAAATCCTTATTTCTAGAAAGGGTGGTTTTAAAGAGCTAGGCATTTTTCTCAGGTCTCAAGAAGGTAAGAAATATGTGTGTGTGTGTGTGTGTGTGTGTGTGTGTGTGTGTGTGTGTGTGTGTGTGTGTGTGTGTTTGTGTGTGTTTTTGTGTGTGTGTGTGTGTGTGCGTGTGTGTGTGTGCGTGCGTGCGTGCATGTGACCCTATACCCATTTCATCCAACATTCCCATACCCTGCTTCACGCCATCTCACACATTCCCATCTTCCCCATCGCCTCCCTCACGGTTGAAACTCTGACAGTGACGTGACAGACCTGAAGGCGGCAAGATAAGCGATTGTCTTGCTCGCCAGGAAGTGTCGGTGACACGGGGGAGGGGGCGACCGGACAGGGCACCGAGAGCTGGTTGCCACGGTGATGTGACGGGATAGGCGGACCCTTGACGAGCCTGTAGATTGAAAGCGGTATCATTATTCGGTTGGTGCTGTATCAATCTGGAGGGAGAACAAAAAGCACCTTTCCATGTCTCTGGAGACAGGTGTCATACTTTCCCCGTCAGTCATCAAGTGACACAAGCCAACCTAGGACAAATGGTGTTATTATTCCCAGTGCAACTTCCTACCTATTGTGTTCACCTGAATCCAAGACAGTCAGGAATAGTGAGGTGTACACTAATGGCCAATTGTACCGTGGAGGCCCGGCCCCGGCATAAACATATATAATATAATATAAAATTTAATTTGTATATATATATATATATATATATATATATATATATATATTAGGGGTGTGGGGAAAAATCGATTCGAATACGAATTGAATCGTTTACGTTGTGCGTTTCAGAATCGATTCTATTTTAAATCAATCCAACAAACCACTACACAGCAATACCATAACAATGCAATCCAATTCCAAAACCGGACCTGACCCAGCAACACTCAGAACTGCAACAAACAGAGCAATTGAGAAGAGACACAAACACTACACAGAACAAACCAAAAATGAATATTATCAACAACAGTATCAATATTAGTTATAAGTTCAGCATAGCAGTGATTAAAAAGCCCTCATTGACATCATCATTAGACATTTATAAAAATTTAAAAAAAGTGTCACAGTGGCTTACACTTGCATCACATCTCATGAGCTTGAAAACACACTGTGTCCAATATTTTCACAAAGATAAAATAAGTCATATTTTTGGTTCGTTTAATAGTTAAAACAAATTTACATTATTGCAATCAGTTGATAAAACATTGTCCTTTACAATTAGAAAAGCTTTTTTTTTTCAAATCTACTACTCTGCTAGCATGTCAGCAGACTGGGGTATATCCTGCTGAAATCCTATGTATTGAATGAATACAGAATCGTTTTTTAATCTAAAAAATATCGGTTTTGAATCGAGAATCGAATCGAATCGAAAAAATCGATATATTATCGAATCGTGACCCCAAGAATCAATATTAAATCGAATCGTGGGACACCCAAAGATTCACAGCCCTAATATATATATATATATATATATATATATATATATATATATATATCACAAGACTACTTCATCTCTACAGAACTGTTTCATGAGGGGTTCCCTCAATCTCCTGACGATTGATTTTTCCAACACATACATATATTGCGCTCTACCTCGGTATCGAGCACTATTCTCTGGATAATCTAATTAAGACATATATATATATATATATTTTTTTTTTTATATATATATATATATATATATATATATATATATATATATAGGTCCACAGTATATAAATTCATCCTAAAAAAATGGACAATGAAGGTGACCTCCGCGGCAGAGGCTCCGCCGAACCCCTGAGGGCGACTCACCGAACCCCTAGGGTTCGATTGAACCCAGGTTAAGAACCACTTATATATATATATATATATATATATATATATATATATATATATATATATATATATATATATATATATATATATATATATATATATATACATAAATATATATATATATATACATACACACACACACATTTACAACTAATATACTTTCAGTTGAGTGTCTATAAATTGACAGTATAAACATTCAGTCTCACAAGTGTAAAATAATGTTTACAATTAGAGGAAGGACTCTTGAATTGCACCTCATGACTGAAATCCGATTAAAAATTCAGGAGCTACGATTCGATTAAAAATCGATTATTGATGCGTCTTACATTCATGTAAATTGATGCAATTTTTTCAGTGCCAAGCGGCAGAAGAAGGATGGATAAATAAGCATTGAACACTTGCATCTCGGGATACAACGGTAAACGGTATGATGATAAACCACAGTAAAATTCGCAATTACCAAAAAAACGTAATTTATTAATGTATTTTAGGCAACACTGCTTACTTCCTGGAAACTGAGTCACGGCAGCGCCGGCGAAAGCGTTCTATCGTCGTTTGGCTTTAAAAAACATGGCGGAACACAACTACACAGACTTGGCTATAGAGATTTCCCCTCGGAGTAAACAGAGCCGAGCGCTGAGTTTACTTTCTTTTCCCCTCGCTTGATTTCCATGGAGTCTCGCCTTGCGTTCAAGAGTGCTCTGCTGTTTATAGATGGCGACAGGTGTGGACAATGTTGGAGACGGACTCATTCGTCTCACATTAAATACATGCAGCGAAGGAGAAAACAATTAAATAATTTTCTCAATACAGCGTCCATCAGCTGCTGTGACTGAGCATCAATGAGGTGAGGATACATGCAGCAGGCATGTATCCTCATGGACGTTGCCACAACTTGTTTATAAAGTCTTTAGTTTGTTTACTAGGATGCTCACTTGTCCTCTATTTAACTGCAAACTTAATCAGTGTTCAAATAACATGAATACTACCTATAATGTTTTGTCATCTAATCAACCTGAATGCAGGCTGGGAAGATTGTGTATTAAGTGTGAGACGTATTACTCCTGTTTATTTTTGTTGGCCAAACTTACACTAAACCACATGGTGTTGTTGAAGAAGAACAAAGCTTGTTTATTATAATTTATCTTCATTAATAATAGTAATAACTTAGATTTATATCGCGCTTTTCTAATCACTCAAAGCGCTCCCATAGAAGTGGGACTCAACATTCATTCACACCTGGTGGTGGTAAGCTACATCAGTAGCCACAGCTGCCTTGGGGTCATTAGTAAAACTGCTTTGTGTTTTTTTTTTTTGATATGAAATAGTAACCACCTTGTTTTTACATTGCTTGTGTTTTTTTTTTAATTTGACAAAGTTATTACTTAAAAAACATACTTGTGACATAGCATTTTGTTAATATTTTTTGGTGTATGGTTAATTCCTGTAGAACATATTTCTGCTGAAACTCTTAATAGATCTATCTTGACACAGCATGTACATGTACAGACATGTAAAAGTTCACCCTACGCAGGAAATTCTGGGAGATGTAGTTTACTTTTCAGATTCACAGCTGAACCTTATCGATTGAGGGGTCTGTAACCGGCCACTTTGCGAACCATTTATCAATAACAACCCTACAATTGTCATCATTTTTGCCAATTTATTGTGGGTTTTTTTTCACTTTTTTAATTATGGTATAGCAGTTTTAAATTGGGTTCACTGAAGTAGGAGATATTGAACGCTTTTCCTTTCCCCTTGAACCTACCAACGTATTTTTGTACCTTTTCATGTAAACTTTGGACATTATCTGGAATAAAAAGAAATTAGTGATTTACACTTCCCCTATTTTGGCATGATTGGAAGAAGTTGGCCAGGGTACGGCATGATTGCATGCACACGCTCATGCATGAGTTATAGAATGAATGTAAACTAATTGCACCATGCCAATTCTTAAAGGCCTACTGAAACCCACTACTACCCACCACGCAGTCTGATAGTTTATATATCAATGATGAAATATTAACATTGCGACACATGCCAATACGGCTTTTTTAGTTCACTAAATTACAATTTTTAATTTCACGGGAGTTTAGTCTTGGAAACGTCGTGTAATGATGACGTGTACGCAGGACGTCACGGGTTTTTAGGAAGTATGAATGCTACGCACACACAGAGCTAAAAGTCGTCTGCTTTAACAGCATAATTATACAGTATTTTAGACATCTGTGTTGCTGAATCTTTTGCAATTTGTTAAATTATTCTTGGAGAAGTCACAGTAGAAAGATGGAGTTGGGAAGTTTTAGCCTTTAGCCACACAAACACACGGTGATTCCTTGTTTAATATTCCCGGAGGTGAAACTTTACTATGGATCAGAGCGCGGTCAAGCAGACATGGATCCCAACCGAATGTCAACCAGCAGGTTTCGGTGAGAAAATTGTGGTTAAAAAGTCGCCACTTACCGGATATCAGCTGAGCTTGTGTCGTCCGTACAGCTGCCGTCGACTTCCCTCAGACACTGGCCTCAAGACACCCGTGGACAAACCCCTCCGACTATCAGGTACTATTAAACTCACTAAAACACTAGCAACACAATAGAAAGATAAGGGATTTCCCAGAATTATCCTGGTAAATGTGTCTAAATACATCGGAATACGTCCCAATGCTATCGATTTTTTTTTTTTTTTCTAGTCCGTCGCTATCAATATCCTCAAACACGAATCTTTCATCCTCGCTCAAATTAATGGGTAAATTTTCGTTTTCTCGGTCCGAATAACTGTTTTTGTTGGAGGCTCCCATTAAAATCAATGTGAATATGTGAGGAGCCCCCACACTGGTGATGTCATCGTCTGCGACTTCCGGTAGAGCAGGAAATAGCAAAAGCAGGAAATAGCAAAAGTGGCGAACTTTATCGTCGATTTACTCTACTAAACCCTTTCAGCAAAAATATGGCAATATGGCGAAATTATCAAGTATGACACATAGAATGGACCTGCTCTTCCCGTTTAAATAAGACAATCTCATTTCAGTAGGCCTTTAATAATAACTCACATTTCACAGTAGAATTAAAACAAAGTTTAATACTCAAAATAATCCAAAAGTCAAACCAACAATCCCATGGCCATATTTGTGACAATCGCCACTAACTTGACACAGGATAAATAAATATTAGGGCTGTAAATAATCCACAAAGTGAGGGACAATGTAGTCATACAGCAGAACAGAAGTAAAAGGCAAAAATGCTCAGGTAATGGAAAGAGGAATCATACCAAAGCCTTGCATTATAGAAATGGCAAATTGTGTTACATCCCCATAACTTAATAATCAACAAAGCTTTAAATAATATGTTCAAATCCTAATGCTAACAATACCAATCATAACAATAATGGCAATTATCCAGCGCTACGGTCGGAGGGTGATTATTCGCCATCAGCAGTATACCACCGTACCTGCGGACACATCAGATGAAGTTTATGGGATCTTTATTCCTGATTGCACCCTTGTGAGCTGACAACGGCATAAATCTCGGTGGTGCTTTAAGCAGAAGTATATGCAGCTACGAGGAAAAGTAAAAGCTCAGTAAGGACGTTACGGCGAGAGGAAACATATTTCCTACGTCACTTCAATTTACACGTTATCTCTGGCGAATCGTTTCAGTCCGAAATGCTGAAGAAGCGCTATATGGAAGAGTTTGGATGGCGTTCATGGACGCACATTGCCAGGCACAAAACAGTCAACTTGTAAGAAATCTAAAAGGAATTTAGACATTTATTTTTTGTGGGGAAATCTAGAAAATGGTTATGTTTATAATCAGACCAAGTGAAAAGTATTACACATCTAAATGTCCATCCATCTATCCATATTTTACCGCATATTCCCTTTGGGGTCATGGGGGGCGCTGGAGCTTATCTCAGCTACAATTGGTCAGAAGGCGGTTTACACCCTGGACAAGTCGCCACCTCATCGCAGGGCCAACACAGATAGACAGACAACATTCACACTCACATTCACACACTAGGGCCCATTTAGTGTTGCCAATCAACCTATCCCCAGGTGCATGTGTTTGGAAGTACGAAGAAGCCGGAGTACCGGAAGAGAACCCACGCAGTCACAGGGAGGACATGCAAACTCCACACAGAAAGATCCTGAGCCTGGGATTGAACCCAGGACTACTCAGGACCTTTGTATTGTGAGGCAGACACACTAACCCCTCTTCCACTGTGCTGCATCTAAATGTATGAATTCTAAATGGTGATCACTACCATGGGCTTCACGGTGGAAGAGGGGTTAGTGCGTCTGCCTCACAATACGAAGTTCCTGCAGTCCTGGGTTCAAATCCAGGCTCGGGATCTTTCTGTGTGGAGTTTGCATGTTCTCCCCGTGAAAGCGTGGGTTCCTTCCGGGTACTCCGGCTTCCTCCCACTTCCAAAGACATGCACCTGGGGATAGGTTGATTGGCAACACTAAAATTGGCCCTAGTGTGTGAATGTCAATGTGAATGTTGTCTATCTATCTGTGTTGGCCCTGCGATGAGGTGGCGACTTGTCCAGGGTGTACCCCACCTTCCGCCCGATTGTAGCTGAGATAGGCTACCCCGAAAGGGAATAAGCAGTAGAAAATGGATGGATGGATCACTACCATATAGACTATCATATACAGTAGGAAGGGGATTTACATGGCCCCGTTTGTCGTGGTTAACTTGACACATGAAACGTGACAAATGGGGTCCAGGGATGCACTATTCACTTTAACCGCCAGATGGCCCTTGGAGTGATAAATGAGGAATCCGTACAAGTACAAACGCTCAGGACACTTAGAAAACAGAATTGCACTTCTGTACTTCCAGGTCTAAGCTTCCAGCTGCACCTGTAGTGTGCAAACTCGTCCAAAAGATGGCACCTTAACACAAACAATAAATTGTAACTGGGTTATACTTGTATAGCGCTTTTCTACCTTTTTTTGTTAAGGAACTCAAAGCGCTCTGACACTATTTAAGCGCAAGACACTTCACCCTTGCTCCTGAAGGGTCCTGGTGAGCGCCTTGCGTGGCAGCTCCCGCCATCAGTGTGTGTGTGAATGGGCGAATGTGGAAATACTGTCAAAGCGCTTTGGGCTCCTTAAAAAGGGGTAAAAAAGCGCTATACAAGTACAACCCATTTACCATTATTTCCACATTCACCCATTCACACACTGATGGTGGGAGCTGCCATGTAAGGCGCTAACCAGGACCCATCAGGAGCAAGGGTGAAGTGTCTTGCTCAAGGACACAACGGGCGTGACTAGTTTGGAAGAAGGTGGGGATTAAACCAGGAACCCGCAGGTTGCTGGCAAAGCCACTCTCCCAACCGTGCCACGCCGTCCCCACTCACCATTTAAGTGTTTTTGCATGTGTTTATTGAAAACTAATTGATTTTTTGGCCGCCAGCAGAGAAAAATCCACAAAATAGCCGCACCGTTTTATAAGCTGCAGGGTTCAAAGCGTGGGAAAAAGTAGCAGCCTACAGTCTGGAGTTTATGGTATCTTTTTACACCAAACATGAGACACCATAGAAAGAAAAATAATAACATGCAAGAGTAGACGAATGCTGTAATGCAGTGGTTCTTAACTTGGGTTCGATCGAACCTCAGGGGTTCGGCGGAGCCTCAGCCATCGTGGGGCGGCATAGCTCGGTTGGTAGAGTGGCCGTGCCAGCAACTTGAGGGTTGCAGGTTCGATTCCCGCTTCCGCCATCCTAGTCAATGCCGTTGTGTCCTTGGGCAAGGCACTTTACCCACCTGCTCCCAGTGCCACCCACACTGGTTTAAATGTAACTTAGATATTGGGTTTCACTATGTAAAGCGGTTTGAGTCACTAGAGAAAAGCGCTATATAAATATAATTCACTTCACTTCACTAAATAAAAACTTATCCCTATCGACGTATTATGGATATCCCCAAACAATGTTCCCTCTAATTTTCCATATGCGAGAGCAAAAGTAAAAACTCCTTGAGCATTCAGTGGAGCACATGTGAGCAACGTCAGACGTACACACACCAGCAGCACACCTGTCCCAAACATGACTAAATAAGTGAAATGTTTTATTATTATAATCAAATGACAGCAGTCATTTCCACGAGGTGGGGTTCCTGCTTTGGAAATAATTTGTACCCCTTTCAGATATCGCATTTACTTGCCACTAAAACATTCACATGTTGCACAATGAGATGTAAACATGGGATCATGTGTACATTCCTGTAACTTTCTGTTTGTAATAAATATCTTAAGTTGTATTTCTTTAATACAATAACATAATTTCATGATTAATATTTATAAATTAAGATTAAATTGAGAAAAAAACATTTTTAAAAAAGGTTCGGTGAATGCGCATTTGAAACTGGTGGGGTTCGGTACCTCCAACAAGGTTAAAGGGGAACATTATCACAATTTCAGAAGAGTTAAAAACATAAAAAATCAGTTCCCAGTGGCTTGTTTTATTTCTCGAAGTTTTTTTCAAAATTTTACAAATCCCGGAGTATCCCTAAAAAAAGTTTTGAAGTTCTTGATTTTCGCTATTTGCGATACGACTGTCCATTTCCCTGTGACGTCATACAGTGCTGCCAATACAAACAACATGGCGGTTACCACAGCAAGATATAGCGACATTAGCTCGGATTCAGACTCTGATTTCAGCGGCTTAAGCGATTCAACACATTACGCATGTATTGAAACAGATGGTCGGAGTATGGAGGCAGATAGCGAAAACGAAATTGAAGAAGAAATTGAAGCTATTGAGCGAATAGCTATTGACGCTATCGGGCCATAGCATGGGTGTACCTAATGAAGTGGCCCATAGCATGCCTGCCTTATTAGCATCGCCGGTAAAATGTGCAGACCAAACGATCAGGACTTTCGCATCTTGTGACACTGGAGCAACTTAAATCCGTCGATTGGTAAGTGTTTGTTTCGCATTAAATGTGGGTATCTAGTTTCAAATGTACATACAGCTAGCGCAAATAACATGTTAGCATCGATTAGCTTAGCATGTTGGCATCGATTAGCTGGCAGTCACGCCACAACCAAATATGTCTGATTAGCACATAAGTTAACAACATCAACAAAACTCACCTTTGTAATTTCATTGACTTAATCGTTGCAAATGCATCTGCAGGTTATCCATACATCTCTGTGCCATGTCTGTCTTAGCATCGCCGGTCAAATGTACAGACACTCCGGCACATTCAATGGGGGTCTGGTGGCAGATTTCTTGCCAGTGGTGCAACTTGAATCCCTCCCTGTTAGTGTTGTTACACCCTCCGACAACACACCGACGAGGCATGATGTCTCCAAGGTTCCAAAAAATAGTCGAAAAAACAGAAAACAACAGAGCTGAGACCCGGTGTTTGTAATGTGAAAATGAAAATGGCGGGTGTATTACCTCGGTGAGGTCACGATCTGACGTCATCGCTAAAAGACCGATAAACAGAAAGGCGTTTAATTTGCCAAAATTCACCCATTTAGTGTTCGGAAATCGGTTAAAAAAATACATGGTCTTTTTTCTGCAACATCAAGGTATATATTGACGCTTGCATAGGTTTGGTGATAATGTTCCCCTTTAAGAACCACTGCTGTAATGAAAGAAAACGGAAAACAAATATTGTGGGCGTGATATTTGAAGTGTTCATCTCGAAAAGTTAACCAGATCCGGCAGATGTGATGCTGCCCTAGGTTAAAGTCCTGACAAATTATTTGGGCTCCTCTCTCAATTTGTCAGTTTCTGAGCGGTGAGAGGTTTGTTGTTTCCCACCGCCTAATGAGGAAGGTGACCAAGCTAAATAACGCGGACCTCTCGCCTCAGTCACGCATCGCAGCGCCGTTTCCTTCCACGAGACAGAGCCATAACGATGACTTAAGCCTCCCTGCCCGCTCCGGCATCTGCGCTCTGGCCTTGCTGCAGTACATCATGAGCCCGTCACCGCTCCCTCGCCAGCCTGTTACGCCTTTCCTAATCCAGCCTGCCGAGACACGGCGCTTTCTCGACCCTCCGGCCATATGTTCACCTAAAAGATCAACCTGGCCGGGGACGAGGGCTTGGAGGCGCAGTCTGGGGCTTTCTGAGGTGGCATGGAGTTCCTCATGCACTTTATTGTGACACTCCGGTCTAAAAGTGAGCGAAGTAAAGACAGTCGCCGTAAATTTCCATAACGACGTCAACTGGTATGGCTCTCCTGAGTCAAGTGCGAGCAGCCGGACTAACTAATCACCATCCTCGAGATATGGAGATGCCTGACATTATGGATCCCACATGCTGGCACATCAGGGCGCCAAATAATATGGATCAATCCCGTGGAGTTCAGCTGGAAGCAAGGACTATGGTGGGCTATGCCCTTTCTATGGCCTCTAATCTGCTATCCAAGGGAGGGGCTTAGCCTCAGGGGCGGTGAATAGCAACCCGGTAAGGTTGGATCATGGTTCATATGATCATAACATTCAGTGACAGGTCCAACCACCGTTTTTACGGGCAACAAATCCCTCAAACGTCTAATGGCGGAACACAGCGACACTGTAAAGTTTTTCTCCAGCAAAACACAAGAGTTTCTCTTTTATGTGCATCGTAAATAGTGAAAAACTGCTAAAAAGAGGCGGATAAAAATGCAGATTTATAGTATTGCTCGGATTTACGTACATGCAACACATCCGGCTCGCGTCTGCCTCTTTAAATATGTGTGGTGGTCAACTCAGCATCCAAATGAGTACTAAGCAACATTTAGCCTTTCTCGAAGAAAATTGTGGTCTACGAACCGTTCAAATCGTAAAAAGGATACACGCTTTTTTTAGAGTTCCTTGAGAGGCGATCAAGAAGGGCGGAACTTAAAGTAACACTGGTAGTCACACACACATGCACTAGGTGTGGTGAAATTACCCTCTGCATTTGACCTATCCCCTTGTTACACCCCCTGGGAAGTGAGTAGAGCAGTGAGCAGCAGTGGTGGTCGCGCTCGGGAATCATTTTGGCGATTTAACCCCCAATTCCAACCATTGATGCAAAGTGCCAAGCGGGGAGGTAATGAGCGCCATTTTTATAGTCTTTGGTACGACTCAGCCGGGGTTTGAACTCACGACCTACCGATCTCTGGGCGGAAACTCTAACCACAAGCCCACTGCGCAGGAAGAGAGCAAAATTTCACAAAATACGAGGAGAAAAGTGGCAGGCACTCGAAGAACGTGCGAGAGTGTAGTGATGGCTTTGTTAAAGGTTTGTCTGATGTACTTTTAACATTTACTATTTCCCATTTAATTACGTTTGTATAATCTTGATATGATTTTTATTTTATCTTGTTTTGGAGTTCTTCAAACACATTTTTTGCTACAAGTGATTCGTAAATCACTAACTCGGCGAGACTAAATAAAATAAAACAAAAGTGAAAAAAAACTAAAAGAGTTACAATAGGAAGTGGAGTCATATGGCCCTATTCGTCGTGATATACCTGACACATGAAACATGACAAATTGTGGAATGTCCTATACACTGTTACATATACTGTTATATTGAACAGGGTAATTGGATTTGTCATATATTGTATCTATTATATAAAAATATAATATAATATAATATATCAGTATATATTATATACTGTATATTTTAGGGGCCACCAACCTTTTTGAAACCAAGAGCTACTTCTTGGGTACTGATTAATGTGAAGGGCTACCAGTTTGATACACCATCCATCCATCCATCCATCATCTTCCGCTTATCCGAGGTCGGGTCGCGGGGGCAGCAGCCTAAGCAGGGAAGCCCAGACTTCCCTCTCCCCAGCCACTTCGTCTAGCTCTTCCCGGGGGATCCCGAGGCGTTCCCAGGCCAGCCGGGAGACATAGTCTTCCCAACGTGTCCTGGGTCTTCCCCGAGGCCTCCTACCGGTTGCACGTGCCCTAAACACCTCCCTCGGGAGGCGTTCGGGTGGCATCCTGACCAGATGCCCGAACCACCTCATCTGGCTCCTCTCCATGTGGAGGAGCAGCGGCTTTACTTTGAGTTCCTCCCGGATGGCAGAGCTTCTCACCCTATCTCTAAGGGAGAGCCCCGCCACACGGCGGAGGAAACTCGTTTCGGCCGCTTGTACCCGTGATCTTATCCTTTCGGTCATGACCCAAAGCTCATGACCATAGGTGAGGATGGGAACGTAGATCGACCGGTAAATTGAGAGCTTTGCCTTCCGGCTCAGCTCCTTCTTCACCACAACAGATCGGTACAACGTCCGCATTACTGAAGACGCCGCACCGATCCGCCTGTCGATCTCACAATCCACTCTTCCCCCACTCGTGAACAAGACTCCTAGGTACTTGAACTCCTCCACTTGGGGCAGGGTCTCCTCCCCAACCCGGAGATGGCACTCCACCCTTTTCCGGGAGAGAACCATGGACTCGGATTTGGAGGTGCTGATTCTCATTCCGGCCGCTTCACACTCGGCTGCGAACCGATCCAGTGAGAGCTGAAGATCCCGGCCAGATGAAGCCAACAGGACCACATCGTCTGCAAAAAGCAGAGACCTAATCCCGCGGCCACCAAACCGGAACCCCTCAATGCCTTGACTGCGCCTAGAAATTCTGTCCATAAAAGTTATGAACAGAATCGGTGACAAAGGGCAACCTTGGCGGAGTCCAACCCTCACTGGAAACGTGTCCGACTTACTGCCAGCAATGCGGACCAAGCTCTGACACTGATCGTACAGGGATCGGACTGCCATAATAAGACAGTCCGATACCCCATACTCTCTGAGCACTCCCCACAGGACTTCCCGAGGGACACGGTCGAATGCCTTCTCCAAGTCCACAAAGCACATGTAGACTGGTTGGGCAAACTCCCATGCACCCTCAAGAACCCTGCCGAGAGTATAGAGCTGGTCCACAGTTCCACGGCCAGGACGAAAACCACACTGTTCCTCCTGAATCCGAGGTTCAACTATCCGGCGTAGCCTCCTCTCCAGTACACCTGAATAAACCTTACCGGGAAGGCTGAGGAGTGTTTGTTCATCCATCCATCCATCCATTTTCTACCGCTTGTCCCTTACGGGGTCGCGGGGGGCGCTGGCGCCTATCTCAGCTTCAATCGGGCGGAAGGCGGGGTACACCCTGGACAAGTCGCCACCTCATCGCAGGGCCGACACAGATAGACAGACAACATTCACACTCACATTCACACACTAGGTCAATTTACCTTTAATAAATAAATCTATACATATAAAAAAAATTGGTATTTCTGTCTGTCATTCCGTCGTACATTTTTTTTCCTTTTACGGAAGGTTTTTTTTTTTGTAGAGAATAAATGATGAAAAAAACACTTAATTGAACGATTTAAAAGAGAAGAAAACACGAAAAAAATTAAAATTAAATTTTGAAAAATAGTTTATCTTCAATTTCGACTCTTTAAAATTCAAAATTCAACCAAAAAAAAATGAAGAGAAAAACTAACTAATTGGAATCTATTTGAAAAAATTTAAAAAAGAATATATGGAACATCATTAGTATTTTTTCCTGATTAAGATTAATTTTAGAATTAAGATGACATGTTTTAAATAGGTTAAAATCCAATCTGCACTTTGTTAGAATATATAAAAAATTGGATCAAGCTATATTTCTAACAAAGACAAATCATGATTTCTTCTAGATTTTCCAGAACAATAATTTTTTAAGAAATTCAAAAGACTTTCAAATAGGATTTAAATTTGATTCTACAGATTTTCTAGATTTGCCAGAATATTTTTTTTGAATTTTAATCAAAATAAGTTTGAATAAATATTTCACAAATATTCTTCGTCGAAAAAACAGAAGCTAAAATGAAGAATTAAATTAAAATGTATTCATTATTCTTTACAATAAAGAAAAAAAAAATACTTGAACATTGATTTAAATTGTCAGGAAAGAAGAGAAAGGAATTTAAAAGTTAAAAAGGTATATATGTTTAAAAAAGCTAAAATCATTTTTAAGGTTGTATTTTTTCTCTAAAATTGTCTTTCTGAAAGTTATAAGAAGCAAAGTAAAAAAATAAATGAATTAATTTAAACAAGTGAAGACCAAGTCTTTAAAATATTTTCTTGGATTTTCACATTCTATTTGAGTTTTGTCTCTCTTAGAATCAAAAATGTTGAGCAAAGCGAGACCAGCTTGCTAGTAAATAAATACAATTGACAAAATAGAGGCAGCTCACTGGTAAGTGCTGCTATTTGAGCTATTTTTAGAACAGGCCAGCGGGTGACTCATCTGATCCTTAAGGGCAACCTGGTGCCCGCAGGCACCGCGTTGGTGACCCCTGTTGTATATGATTTGTAAACCTTACATATGTTATATTTTATTTTGCAACTATGGTACATTTTTGGTCTACTTTACACCTTTTGTTTTCACGCTCTTGTTGTGCCCTTGTGTACATTATGCTTTCCATCCTTTGGAACTGAGCTACTGTGTGGAACAATTTCCCAGGTGGATTAATAAAGTTTGTCTCAGTCTAAGTCCAAAGGTTAGTTTTGTTGTCAAAACCTATTAACCGTTAATGTGTAGCGGCCAAGCGTGCACGCAAAAAGAGGGCAGATCGATCCATATATGCATAGTGTCGACACCAAGGGTGATATTAGTATATAACTGATACTAAAGTGATAAAAAAAAAAAAAATTAAGAGTTATAAAGTCATGGAATAAATCCCTGGACACAAAAAACTAATAATTTAAATGAGCACTAGACGGTACTGGTAATGTATTTGACCTTTTTTGCCCAAAAACAATTGCATGTAGTAAAAGAGAATAAGGAACTAGTTGAAATTTCGTGTTGATATTGTTTCACAGTCCCTACAGCAGTGGTTCTCAAATGGGGGTACGTGTACCCCTGGGGATACTTGAAGGTATGCCAAGGGGTACCTAACATTTTTTTTTTTAAACATCCTAAAAAAAGCAACAATTCAAAAAACCTTTATAAATATATTTATTAAATAAAAATCACTGAAAAAAGGTTTAGGACCACTTGTCTACAGCACCGACCATAAACATATTAAAAAATACAGTTATTGCATGCGGTCGGTATCGTCTGCTCTCACTCTTGGTTGGTCGGTATCGGCATAAAACCCTGTTCCTCACACACAGTAATCAGTCTGCTCTCGTTGTCGTCTCACCTGCCGGAATCCTTCACACGGAGAAATCCTACCTTCTTCTTCTCTCTCTCTGTCATTATCATCATCTCGCTGCCATTCAGCTCCCTACTTTCAAGCTCCATTTTTATCCGCTCATCAAGTTACATTGAGAGGGACAAAAAAAAAGTCTTCAAATGATTACTGTACTTGCACTCAAAAGCGTGTGTGTGTGTGTGTGTGTGTGTGTGTGTGTGTGTGTAAGGGGGGGAAGACATGTGAACATTTGAAAGATTGAAAGGTCAGGATGGTAAATTGCCTCTCAGTACATGAGTCTGACTAGTCCTTTGACTATAATGTGAGGGATTAATCCATCCTTCTGCCCTTTGTGCTCACAATGAACAATGGCTGGTGTAATTTGCCTTTTTTTTTTTTTTTTAAACATTCCGGGAATGTTTTCGCCACACTCGTTTTAGTGATCTTTGACAAGCAACTTTGTGAAAACCTAAAACAAAAATGAGTTTTTGATTATCTTTAAAGGCCTACTGAAACCCACTACTACCGACCACGCGGTCTGATAGTTTATATATCAATGATGAAATATTAACATTGCAACACATGCCAATACGGCCTTTTTAGTTTACTAAATTGCAATTTTAAATTTCCCGCAAAGTTTCTTGTTGAAAACGTCACGGAATGATGACGCGTGACGTCTCGAGTTGGAGGGGACATATCAAGGGACCACTAGCAGCTAAAAGTCGTCTCTTTTCATCGCGCAATTACACAGTGTTTTGGACATCTGTGTTGCTGAATCTTTCGCAAATTTTTCAATAAAAAATGGCGAAGTCAAAGTAGAAAGATGGAGGTGGGAAGCTTTTAGCCTTTAGCCACACAAACACACGGTGTTTCCTTGTTTAAAATTCCCGGAGGTGAAACTTTACTATCGATCAGAGCGGTCAAGCGAACATGGATCCCGACCGCTTACCAACCGGCAGGTTTCGGTGAGAAAATTGTGGTATAAAGTCGCCTCTTACCGGAGATCAGCGGAACTTCTGTCGTGCTGCTGCTGCCGTGACTAATTCCCTAGGAGACTGGCCTCAAGACACCCGTGGACACACCCCTCCGACTATCAGGTACTATTTAATCTCACTAAAACACTAGCAACACAATAGAAAGATAAGGGATTTCCCAGAATTATCCTAGTAAATGTGTCTAAAAACATCTGAATCGGTCACAATGCAATCGCCTTTTTTTTTTTTACTTTATTTTTTTTTTTTTTTTTTAATTATTTTTCTAGTCCTTCGCTATCAATATCCTCAGCCATGAATCTTTCATCCTCGCTCAAATTAATGGGGAAATTGTCGTTTTCTCGGTCCAAATAGCTCTTTTTCTTGGAGGCTCCCATTATAGACAATGTGAGGACGTGAGGAGCCCTCACACCGGTGACGTCATCGTCTGCTACTTCCGGTAAAGGCAAGGCTTTTTAATTAGCGACCAAAAGTTGCAAACTTTATCGTCGATGTTGTCTACTAAATCCTTTCAGCAAAAATATGGCAATATCGCGAAATGATCAAGTATGACACATAGAATGGACCTGCTATATTTAAATAAGAAAATCTAATTTCAGTAGGCCTTTAAGGGGTTTAGATTAGTAATAAGAACTCAGTGGACACTTGATTAGGCACACATGCATACTCAAATGAGTATGAGTATGAAACAATTTAAAATGGAAAATCATGCTCCGTGGGTTTATTACTTCCCTCTAGTACAGGCCTGGGCAATTATTTTGCTTCAGGGGCCACATTTCGAGAAAAAAGGTGTCTGGGGGCTGGTATGTCTATTTTTAGGAACGCTATAAGAAATCATCACAATAATGTCTGAGTGCTAAAAACGTGTATCAAACTGCCTTAAAAAAACAGAATGGATTTGTTTTTGTTTTTTTACTGAATGCGGTACCCAGAAAGAATGTACATGAAAATAAAGAATGCGCGATTTACAATATTTACTATGAACGATAAAACACTGAATATTGAGAACGATCAACATATTTTACAATCAAGCGAAGCGCAACAAACACAGTGAAATAGGTAATGGGTAAAAATTGAGCCCACCTACAATCTGATGTATCTGATATATATCACTGAGCTTTAGAACTTTGTCTGTCCCTGACACCAGCATTTCAGGCTGGCCGCTCTGGAAAGACTCTGTGGAAACGTTCCCCACCCACACAGCTCGGTGCCGCGTCTGAGCTGCTGTGACTTAGATTACCATAGTAACTAATGAGATGACCATATTAACTAAATAGATTACCATAGTAACTAGTATATCTTGCAAAAGTGCAGATTCCAACCAATGTATAGTCGTACTTGCCAACCTTGAGACCTCCGATTTCGGGAGGTGGGGGAGGGCGTGGTCGTGGGTGGGGCGGGGGCGTGGTTAAGCGGGGAGGGGTATATTTACAGCTGTTGTGTGCGCAGTTTTGCACTGCACTTTCTAAAAGCCGTAGATGTTATCGTCACATATGCATGATTGATTGATTGATTGAAACTTTTATCAGTAGATTGCACAGTACAGTACATATTCCGTACAAATGACCACTAAATGGTAACACTGCAATAAGTTTTTCAAATTGTTTAAGTCGGAGTCCACCTTAATCAATTCATTGTACAAATATATACTATCAGCATAATACAGTCATCACACAAGTTAATCATTATAGTATATACATTGAATTATTTACAATCCGGGGGGTGGGATGAGAAGCTTTGGTTGATATCAGTACTTCAGTCATCAACATTTGCATCAACAGAGAAATAGACATTGAAACCGTGTAGGTCTGACTTAGTAGGATATGTACAGCCAGCAGAGAACATAGTGAGTTCAGATAGCATAAGAACAAGTTTATACATTAGAAATACATTTGATTATTTAATTAGGTTATTTACATTCTGGGGAGATGGGATGTGAATGGAGGAGGAGTAGTAAAGTGTTGAAGTTGCCTGGAGGTGTTGTGGTGCATATACAGTAGATGGCAGTATTGTCATGTTTAGAGTGTCACATGCTGTTTACGGCAGACGAACTGCCTTACGGTAGACGTAAACGTGACTGCTGTTGTTGTGTGTTGTTACTGCGCTAGGAGGAAGTTAATGAAACTGCCTAACAATAAACCCACATAAGAGACCAAGAACTCGCCCTCGATCATTCTACAGTTATAACGTCGTTGGGCAGACACACTGTTTATAAAGTGGGAAAGCGGACGCGAAAAACAGGCTGTCTCTTGAAATTCAGGCGGAGCTGGAGGCGCCTGATTTTTGGGAGATTTTCGGGAGAAAATTTGTCCCGGGAAGTTTTTGGGAGAGGCGCTGAATTTCGGGAGTCTCCCGGAAAATCTGGAAGGGTTGGCAAGTATGTCTACAGTTCAAGACTTATGGACATTTGAAAAAAATCACTGCACATCATAATGCCGGCTAAAATTTCCATCCTAAAGATTTACAAAAAATATTTGGGAATGTCCGGCGGGCCAGATTGAAAAGCTTAACGGGCCGCATGCAGTGAGTGTCTTGTGTCTGAGGGATGCTTTTTGTTTTTCTTCCTCTTTTATTCCTCTCAATACCTTATTTAGGCTTCGAGGGTTTCGTTTCCATATAATTGAATCGCGGCCCTCCCCCTACAGTGAGGCGGGATTCGGTTGAGCTGAAAGTCCTCATCAGCCACTGTTACCTCGGCCCCGATTCGGTTGCAGTAGTTATTGCGGAGGCACAGCAGCCTGCCAAGCCCCCCCAAGTCTAGGCGGACGCCCTCCCCCTAATTACTGGGTTTATTGGAAATTAAAGATACACCGGCTAATGAAACGCGGCAACCATTAATGTCGATGGAATGTCATTAATTCCGACCCGGCTCCCATGCATCTCTGGTGCAAGGTGAGGAAAGGAGAGCAAAATAATGAACGTTACGTTTAGATTTTTCCGGAAAAAGTCCGCTCTTTTTTTGACACATGGGGGAGGACGTGCTTAAAAGAAGGTACTACCGAGTGGAGGCATCTGTGTAGCATACGGCGTGGAGCCCATTGGTGCCCTGGCAACCCCTCCCCCACCGCTCCTCCTCCCCCCAGGCAACATATAGGCCGGGGTGCCTATATCATAAACAGCCCCGGTCTCAGGAGATCGTGCAATCCGTCACCGAGCTGCTGATAAATGTTTACTGTCTGTTCGGGCGGCAGTGACGCGCTACACTGCACTAACACGAGCTCATTCATTGTTGGCAAAGTATATGCATACTTATTCGCTCAATATGTAGTAGACCAGTGTTTATCAACCTTTTTTGAGCCTAGGCACATTTTTTGGCGTTGAAAAACTCCGGAGGCACACCACCTGCAGAAATCATTAAAAAACAAAACTCGGTTGACAGTAAAAAGTCATTGAGGCAATTGTTGGATATGAATTTAAACCGGGCAGCACGGTGGGCGAGGGGTTAGTGCGTCTGCCTCACAATACGAAGGTCCTGAGTAGTCCTGGGTTCAATCCCGGGCTCGGGATCTCTTTGTGTGGAGTTTGCATGTTCTCCCCGTGACTACAGGGGTTCCCTCCGGGTTTTCCGGTTTCCTCCCACCTCCAAAGACATGCACCTGGGGATAGGTTGATTGGCAACACAAAATTGGCCCTAGTGTGTGAATGTGAGTGTGAATGTTGTCTGTCTATCTGTGTTGGCCGTGCGATGAGATGGCGACTTGTCCTGGGTGTACCCTGCCTTCTGCCCGATTGTAGCTGAGATAGGCACCAGCGCCCCTCGCGACCCCAAAGGGAATGAGCGGTAGACAATGGATGGATGGATGGACTTTAAACCATAACCAACCATGCATCACTATAGCTCTTGTCTCAAAGTAGGTGTACTGTCGTGACTTATTTAAAGGTTTTTGCTGTTTTCCGGTGTGTAGTGTTTCAGTTGTCGTCTGTAACATATAACAATATTTCCCACATTTATTTTGTTTTAGGCAATCAAGAATATTTAAGTTGTTTTTTTCCTTCTTAGCGGGGACATTGTTGATTGTCATGTTATGTTTGGACGTACATTACGGACGCCGTCTTTGCTCCACGGTAAGTCTTTGCTGTCGTCCAGCATTCAGTTTTTGTTCTCTTTGCAGCCAGTTTGCAGCCGGATTGTTGTCTATTTGTGGTGGCCCTGCGATGAGGTGGCGACTTGTCCTGGGTGTACCTTGCCTTCGGCCCGATTGTAGGTGAGATAGGCACCAGCGCCCCCCGCGACCCCAAAGGGAATGAGCAGTAGGAAATGGATGGATGGATGGACTTTAAACCATAACCAACCATGCATCACTATAGCTCTTGTCTCAAAGTAGGTGTACTGTCGTGAGTTATTTTGAGTTTTTTGCTGTTTTCCGGAGTGCAGTAGTGTTTTAGTTCTCGTCTGTAGCATATAACAATATTTCCCGCATCTACTTTGTTTTAGCAATCAAGAATAGTTCAGTTGTTTTTTATCCTTCTTTGTGGGGACATTGTTGATTGTCATGTTATGTTTGGACGTACATTGCGGACGGCGTCTTTGCTCCACAGTAAGTCTTTGCTGTCGTCCAGCATTCTGTTTTTGTTCTCTCTGCAGCCAGTTCAGTTTTATTTTTGTTCTACATAGCCTTCCATAAGCTTATATGCCTTTTCTTAGCGTCACTCACTTTTTGTCTATTTTTGGTTTAAGCATTAGACGACTTTTTACCTTCAGGCTGCCTCCCGCTGTTTCCGACATCGACAAAGCAATTAGCTACCGACTGCCCCCTATTGATATGGAAGAGTATTACACGGTTACTCTGCCGAGCTCTAGACAGCACCGACACTCAACCATGAATTGATTAACGTGGACCCCGACTTAAACAAGTTGAAAACTTATTCGGGTGTTACCATTTAGTGGTCAATTGTACGGAATCTGTACTGTACTGTGCAATCTACTAATAAAAGTATCAATCAATCAATCAATCAATCAACAACAACACATATTTTGCAGACTATAATTGCTGGTTGGCAAAAAATATTTTTAACCCACATTGGACTTATGTACCTTTTAGCATTAATGGTGCCTTCACATATGTGTAAGATACCCATGCCTTGGGCACTAATACACCCCCATACCATCACAGATGCTGCCTTTTGAACTTTGCGCCTATAACAATATGGATGGTTCTTTTTCTTTTTGTTCCCGAGGACACAAATGTCCATAGTTTCCAAAAACAATTTGAAATGTGGACTCATCAGACCACAGAACACTTTTCCACTTTGCATTAGTCCATCTTAGATGATCTCGGGCCCAGAGAAGCTGGCGGCGTTTCTGGATGTTGTTGATAAATGGCTTTCGCTTTGCATAGTAAAGCTTCAACTTGCACTTACAGATGTAGCGACAAACTTTATTTAATGACAGTGGTTTTCTGAAGTCTTCCTGAGTCCATGTGGTGATATCCTTTAGAGATTGATGTTGGTTTTGGATACAATGCCGTCTGAGGGATCGAAGGTCACGGTCATTCAATGTTGGTTTCCGGCCATGCCGCTTACGTGGAGTGATTTCTCCAGATTCTCTGAACCTTTTGATGATATTATGGACCGTAAATGTGGGACGGCGTGGCGCAGTGGAAGAGTGGCCGTGCGCAACCCGAGGGTCCCTGGTTCAATCCCCACCTAGTACCAACCTCGTAGCGTCCGTTGTGTCCTGAGCAAGACACTTCACCCTTGCTCCTGATGGGTGCTGGTTAGCGCCTTGCATGGCAGCTCCCTCCATCAGTGTGTGAATGTGTGTGTGAATGGGTAAATGTGGAAGTAGTGTCAAAGCGCTTTGAGTACCTTGAAGGTAGAAAAGCGCTATACAAGTACAACCCGTTTATTTATTTATTTATAAATAGGTGAAAATTATATAATCTCCCACGGCACACCAGACAGTGGTTAAAAAACACTGTAGTAGACAATATAACAACTATATTTTTTTACTTGAATAATGTAGGGTAAAATCTGTCTTTGACCACCTGGTCATTTATGAACAATTATGTACAACCCCGCAGCAACAGAACCAATGTTGTATTCCTGGTGAGGCTCGAACTGCTCAATCAGCATCAATATCGCTGGCAAGTTCGTTTTTAACAACCGTCCGGTGGATTTTCTCATGCATCCATGTTTTATTTGATCACAACTGGACTGTTCAGTTTGTTTTAGAAGACATGTAGCATCTCATCCCAGCAGACTTCATGGTCAGATCTAGTCTGGATGCTTGGTGCCAAAACCCAAACTATTTATACTCTTCGGGAAGGCCACATACACAGAAAAAAATGTTTTCCCTCCATGTGGTGCAAAACAGCTCTTAAGATGCAAAGGAACGACACCTCTGCCAACACGGGAGAAGTTGAATAACAACTAACAAATCAAATAAATAACAACTAACCAATCAAATAAAAGGACATTGGCATTTGTTGGTTTCAGATGACGTTGATACAACTGAATGGGATGCTAATCAATCAATCAATCAATCAATCAATCAATCAATCAATCCATGTTTAATTATATAGCCCTAAATCACAAGTGTCTCATAGGGCTGCACAAGCCACAACAACATCCTTGGTTCAGAGCCCACATAAGGGCAAGGAAAAACTCACAACCCAGTGGGAAGTCAATGCGAATGACTATGAGAAACCTTGGAGAGGACCGAAGATGTGGGTGACCCCCACGGGCACACAATTCTAGGGGGGAATCGATGCAATGGACGTCGAGTGGGTTTAACATAATATTGTGAAAGTCCAGTTCATAGTGGATCTAGCATAATAGTGAGAGTCCAGTCCATGGCGGGGCCAGCAGGAGGCCATCCCGAGCGGGGACGGGTCAGCAGCACAGAAATGTCCTCAACCGATGCACAGGCGAGCGTTCCACCCCTGGGTCCGGACTCTGACAGCCAGCACTTCATCCATGGCCACCGGATCTGTGCCCCCCACCCGTCCACAAGGGAGTGGCGGGCAGAGGAGAAAATAAAATAAACGGCAGATCAACTGGTCTAAAAAGGGGGTCAATTTAAAGGCTCAAGAATAAAAAAGTTTTAAGATGGGACTTAAATGAGGTAGGTCCCATCCTAACGACTGTTCTGTAAAGTCATCAACCAATCAATCAAAATGTATTTATTTAGTCCTAAATCACAAGTGTCTCAAAGGGCTGCACAAGCCACAACAACATCCTGGGCTCAGATCCCACATCAGGGTAAGAAAAAACTCAATGGGATACAATGAGAAACCTTGAACGGGACCCACCCCCAATGGACGTCAAGTGGGTTGTGGGTGTGTTGCTGAAGGTCTCTCTTCCTTTTCGCTACATCTTTCCCCTGGGAGGGGGGGTTACCCACATTTGCGGTCCTCTCCAAGGTTTCTCATAGTCATTCTCATCTACGTTCAACTGGGTTGTTTTTCCTTGCCCTCGTGTGGGCACTGATCCGCAGATGTCGTTGTGGCTTGTGCAGCCCTTTGAGACACTTGTGATTTGGGGCTATATAATTAAGATCAATCAATCAATCAATCAATGTTTAACATCGGCCTTTTTGACACATAATAAATCAATATAAAAGGTAAATTTCAAACTAACAACTGTTGTTGTGTTGCTAGTAGGGGTGTGGGAAAAAATGTATTCGAATTTGAATCGCGATTCTCACGTTGTGTGATTCAGAATCGATTCTCATTTTTAAAAAATCGATATTTTTTTCTAATCAATCCAACAAAACAATACACAGCAATACCATAACAATGCAAACCAATTCCAAAACCAAACCTGACCCAGCAACACTCAAAACTGCAATAAACAGAGCAATTGAGAGGAGACACAAACACGACACAGAACAAACCAAAAGTAGTGAAACAAAAATGAATATTATCAACAACAGTATCAATATTAGTTATAATTACAGCATTGCAGTGATTAAAAATCCTTCATTGACATTATCATTAGACATTTATAAAAAATAATAAAAAATGTATTATAGTGTCACAGTGGCTTACACTTGCATCACATCTCATAAGCTTGACAACACACTGTGTCCAATGTTTTCACAAAGATAAAATAAGTCATATTTTTGGTTCGATTAATAGTTAAAACAAATTTACATTATTGCAATCAGTTGATAAAACATTGTCTTTTATAATTATAAAAACTTTATTAAAAAATCTACTACTCTGCTAGCATGTCAGCAGGCTGGGGTAGATCCTGCTGAAATCCTATGTATTTAATGAATACAGAATCATTTTGAATGGGAAAAATATCGTTTTTTAATCGAGAATTGCGTTGAATCGAAAAAATGGATTTATAATCGAATCGCGACCCCAAAAAATCGATATTGAATCGAATTGTGGGACAGCCAAAGATTCGCAGCCCTAATTGCTAGAGTTATTTATTTCTCTTCTCTGCATCTTAACATCAGCCTTTTTAACACACAATACCGCCATACTAAAACGGGTAGATTCCAACCTAACGACTGCTGTTGTGTTGCCAGCCAGAGGTCTGTTTTCCTTTTGCCAGCACCTCAAGAGCGGTCTTTTTGAGACATAACAAATCGATGCTAACAAGGTAGATTTCAATCCTAACGACTGTGGTTGTGTTGCTGGAGATAAAGTTAAAAAAAGTTAAAGTACCAATGATTGTCACACACACAGGAGGTGTGGCGAAATTGTTCCCTGCATTTGAACCATCACCCTTGATCACCCCCTGAGATTGATTAATTGATTGATTGATTGAAACTTTTATTAGTAGATTGCACAGTACAGTACATATTCCGTACAATTGACCACTAAATGGTAACACCCCAATAAGTTTTTCAACTTGTTTTAAGTCGGGGTCCACGTTAATCAATTCATGGTAATTGATAAATGGGAGGTGAGGGGAGCAGTAGGCAACTATCGCTTTCTCTTCCCTGCATCTCAACAGTGATCATTTTGACACATAATACTGCAACGATAACAAGGTAGCTTCTAACCCACCGACTGTTGTGTTGCTGGAGGTCTGTCTTCCACCTCTCTGCATCTTAACATCGACCATTTTGACAGATAATAATGCATTAAACAAGGTAGATGTCAATCTAAAAACTGTTGTTGTTTTGCTAGAGATCTGTATTTATCTTGCCCGCATCTTAACAGCAGTCCTTTTGGGCACATAATACTGGTAGATTCCAACCTAACGACTGTTGTTGTGTTGCCAGAGGTCTCTTTTGGGTATAACAGCAGCTTCCTTTGAAATGCTAAGTAATTCACAAACAAGGATGGGGCGAGGGTCACCAATTTGTAAGCAAATTGTCCAACAGTTTTAGAACAACATTTCTCAATGAGCTATTGCAAGGAATTTAGGGATTTTACCATCTACGGTCCGTAAAATCATCAAAAGGTTCAGAGAATCTGGTGAAATCACTGCATGTAAGCGGTGATATTACGGACCTTTGATCCCTTAGGTGGTACTGCATAAAAAGCAGACAGCAGTGTGTAAAGGATATCACCGCTCAGGAACACTTCATAAAACCACCGTCAGTAACTACAGTTGGTTGCTACATCTGTAAGTGCAAGTTAAAACTCTGCTATGCAAAGCAAAACCCATTTATCAACAACACCAAGGAACGCCGCTGGCTTCGCTGGGCCCGAGATCATCTAAGATGGACTGATGCAAAGTGGAAAGGTGTTCTGTGGTCTGATGAGTCCACATTTCAAATTATATTTGGAAACTGTGGACGTGGTGTCCTCGGAAACAAAGAGGAAAATAACCATCCGGATTGTTATAGGCGCAAAGTTCAAAAGCCAGCATCTGTGATGGTATGGGGGTGTATTAGTGCCCAAGGCATGAGTAACTTACAAATCTGTAAAGGCACCATTAATGCTGAAAGGTACATACAGGTTTTGGAGCAACATATGTTGTCACCCAAGCAACGTTATCATGGACGCCCTTGTTTATTTCAGCAAGACAATGCCAAGCCACGTGTTACAACAGCGTGGTTTTGTTGTAAAAGAGTGCGGGTACTTTCCTGGCCCGCCTGCAGTCCAGACCTGTCTCCCATCGAAAATGTGTGGCGCATTATGAAGCGTAAAATACGACAGCGGAGACCCCGGACTGTTGAACGACTGAAGCTTTACATAAAACAAGAATGGGAAAGAATTCCACTTTCAAAGCTTCAACAATTAGTTTCCTCAGTTCCAAAACTTTTATTGAGTGTTGTTAAAAGAAAAGATGATGTAACACAATGGTGAACATGCCCTTTCCCAACTACTTTGGCACGTGTTGCAGCCATGAAATTCTAAGTTAATTATTATTTGCAAAAAAAAATAAAGTTTATGAGTTTGAACATCAAATATCTTGTCTTTGTAGTGCATTCAACTGAATATGGGTTGAAAATGATTTGCAAATCATTGTATTCCGTTTATATTTACATTTAACACAATTTCCCAACTCAAATGGAAACAGGGTTTGTAGATTTTAACCTAACGACTGTTGTTGTGTTGCAAGAGATATCTCTTTCTCTTCCCTGCACCTCAACAGTGATCATGTTGACACCTAACACTGCAATGATAAGGTGAATTCCATTTGTCATTGTGTTGGTAGAGGTGCCTCTTCTAAGCAGACACATAATACTGCAACGATAACAAGGTAGCTTCCAACCTACTGCCTGTTGTGTTGCTGGAGGTCTGCCTTCCACTTCTCTGCATCTTAACAGAGGTCTTTTTTTTACACATAACACTGCAATGCTAACAAGGTAGATTTTTCCTCAAAGACTGCTGTTGTGTTGATGGTCTGCCTTCCACTTCTATGCATGTTAACAGCTGTCTTTTTTGACACGTTGTATTTCAGCAGTTTAAGAGCGGCTGTTTTGACACACAACACCGCAATGCTAACAAAGGGGATTCCATCTTAGGTACTACTGTTGTGTTGGCAGAGGTACCACTCCTTTGCATTTTAACATCCGTTTGAAACCACGACAAAGCAAAAGCCATTCTTGTCTGGAGATGTAAGGGGAAACTAGTTTTGGCAGACAAGATCTGACCAATCCAAGTCTGTGAGCATGAACTGATGTGCTCGAAGACTACCTTGACCGATCCTCCATGTCCCGTGACGTGAAGGTCTACCTAATCTTATGGCAACTTTTTATACATTTTCATTTACATGCCGGCAGAAAAACTCTTGTTTTTAGGAGAGAAAACATCATCTTAGTCCTCCCTTCTTTGCTTCGCAGACGTCTATCGAACCGCCAGGTTTGGACTGGAAGGGCATCCAAGAGAAAATGTAATACAATGAATGTGATTGTTTTTCCCTTCCCTTGAGACCGCCCCTGCCTCGCGAGTGTTTGATGAGCATTCCTCAACTTTCTCAGTCTTTTTTGCAACTTGTGCCATCTTTTTGGAAACATGTTGAAGGCATCAAATTCCAAATATTTGAAAAAAATAAAGTATTTTCCAGTTTGAACGTTAAGTATCTTTTTTTGCAGTCTATTTAATTGAAAATAGGTTGAAAAAGATTTGCAAATCATTGTATTCTGTTGCATGCGGGCAGACAAAATCTTGTTTTTACGAGACAAAATATCATTTTAGTATCCTATTTTTACTGGGAGCCCTTCCTTCATTGTCTCGCAGACATCTATCGAAACGCCAGGTTTGGACTGGAAGGACATGAAAGAGAAGAAGGAATAAAATGAATGTGATGTTTTTTTTTCACTCCCTTGAGCCCGCCGCTGCCTTGATAATGTTTAATGAGCATTCCTCAACTTTCTCAGTCTTTTTTGCCACTTGTGCCAGCTTTTTTGAAACATGTTGCATACATCAAATTCCAAATAGGCTAATGCTAGCAAAAAATAACAAGGTATTTTCCAGTCTGAATGTTGAGTATCTTGTTTTTGCAGTCCATTCAATTGAATATAGGTTGAAAAGGATTTGCACATCATTGTATTCTGTTGCATGCGAACAGAAAAAATATTTTTTTAGGAGACAAAATATCATCTTAGTATCATATTTTTATTGGGACTCCTTCCTTCTTTGCCTCGCAGACGTCTATCGAACCGCCAGGTTTGGACTGAAAGGGCATCAAAGACAAAAATAAATACGATGAATGTGATTGTTTTTCCCTTCCCTTGAGACCGCCGCTGCCTCGCGAGTGTTTGATGAGCATTCCTCAACTTTCTCAGTCTTTTTTGCAACTTGTGCCAGCTTTTTGGAAACATGTTGCAGGCATCAAATTCCAAATATTTGCAAAAAACAAAGTATTTCCCAGTTTAATCGTTAAGTGTCTTGTTTTTGCAGTCTTTTCAATTGAATATAGGTTGAAAAGGATTTACAAATCATTGTATTCAGTTGCATGCGAGCAGACGAAATCTTGTTTTTAGGAGACAAAATATCATTTTAGTATCCTATTTTTACTTGGAGCCCTTCCTTCATTGTCTCGCAGATATCTATTGAAACGCCAGGTTTGGACTGAAAGGACATGAAAGAGAAGAAGGAATAAGATGAATGTGATTTTTTTCCACTCCCTTGAGCCCGCCGCTGCCTTGATATTGTTTGATGAGCATTCCTCAACTTCCCCAGTCTTTTTTGCCACTTGTGCCAGTTTTTTTGAAACATGTTGCATACATCAAATTCCAAATAAGCTAATGCTAGCAAAAAAAAACCAAGGTATTTTCCAGTTTGAATGTTAAGTATCTTGTTTTTGCAGTCTATTCAATTGAATATACCGGTAGGTTGAAAAGGATTTGCACATCATTGTATTATGTTACATGCGAGCAGACAAAATCTTGTTTTAGCAGACAAAATATCATATTGGTATCCTATTTTTCCCTGGAAGTCCTCCCTTCTTTGCCTCGCAGACGTCTATCGAACCGTCAGGTTTGGACTGAAAGGGCATCAAAGAGAAGAAAAAATACGATGAATTTGAATTTTTTCCCCCTTCCCTTGAGGCCACCGCTGCCTCGATAGTGTTTGATGAGCATTCCTCAACTTTCTCAGTCTTTTTTGCCACTTGTGCCAGCTTTATTGAAACATGTTGCAGGCATTAAAATTCCAAATAAGCTAATATTTGCAAAAAAAAAAGTATTTTCCAGTTTGAATGTTAAGTATCTTGTCTTTGCAGTCTATTCAATTGAATATAGGTTGAAAAGGATTTGCAAATCATTGTATTCTGTTGCATGCGAGCAGACAAAATCTTGTTTTAGGAGACAAAATATCATAATAATATCCTATTTTTCCCTGGAAGTCCTCCCTTATTTGCCTCGCAGACGTCTATCGAACCGTCGGGTTTGGACTGAAAGGGCATCAAAGAGAAGAAGAAATGCTATGAATGTGATTTTTTTTTTCCCCTTCCCTTGAGACCACCGCTGCCTCGATAGTGTTTGATGAGCATTCCTCAATTTTCTCAGTCTTTTTTGCCACCTGTGCCAGCATTATTGAAACATGTTGCATACATCAAATTGCAAATAAGCTAATATTTGCGAAAAATGTTGTATTTTCCAGTTTGAATATTAAGTATCTTGTCTTTGCAGCCTATTCAATTGAATATAGGTTGAAAAGGATTTGCAAATCATTGTAATCTGTTGCATGCGAGCAGACAAAATCTTGTTTTTAGGAGACAAAATATCATTTTAGTATCCTATTTTTATTGGGACTCCTTCCTTCTTTGCCTCGCAGACGTCTATCGTACCTTCAGGTTTGGACTGAAAGGGCATCAAAGAGAAAAAGAAATACGATAAATTTGAATTTTTTCCCCCTTCCCTTGAGACCACCGCTGCCTCGATAGTGTTTGATGAGCATTCCTCAACTTTCTCAGTCTTTTTTGCCACTTGTGCCAGCTTTATTGAAACATGTTGCAGGCATCAAAATTTCAAATAAGCTAATATTTGCAAAATAATAAGTATTTTCCAGTTTGAATGTTAAATATTTTGTATTTGCAGTCAATTCAATTGAATATAGGTTGAAAAGGATTTGCAAATCATTGTATTCTGTTGCATGCGAGCAGGCAAAATCTTGTTTTAGGAGACAAAATATCATATTGGTATCCTATTTTTCCCTGGAAGTCCTCCCTTCTTTGCCTCGCAGATGTCTGTCGAAACTGGAAGGGCATCAAAGAGAAGAAGAAATACGATGAATGTGATTTTTTTTTTCCATCCCCTGAGACCGCCGCCGCCTTGCTGTCATTCAGAGTGGACACAAGAACTCTGGAGACATCCACAAACTTGTGAAGAACTTCTGGGAGAATCCCCTCTTCTACCATTCTCTTTGTGCTTTTTTTTTTGTTTCATGGGGAAGACAGGCATTAGATGGTGTAGAGAGACGCGAGATCAGACGGCGCAAGAGACGCAGATGCGTGGACGCTTTTGTTCCGTAAAGACGTCGTCTCTTAGCTGACAAAGGAGTTCAAGAAGCAGCTGCGGGTTTCTTTTTTTGTATTCCCCGTGTTTCCGTTCACAATGTGAGGCTTCACAGCTAATTATGCTCCCCGCGGAAGGTTATTGTCTCTCTGCGTCTTTAAACTGTAAACACCGGCACCACGTTCCAGTGCGCCGGCCTCCCCCGGGGTGACGTATCATTTTTCCCTATATCACTTTTGTCCTACAACGTCCTCATCTCACCTTGAGGCTCGGCTCTTATAAGATTAACAAAATGTAAAAAAAAAAAAAAAAAGTCAACCAGGCGGTGGCTAGAACTCGGCGACCGCCCTTAGGACTGCCCGCAGCGGCGGCCATGACGCCAAACACATTTATCAGCGGCGTTAGAATTAAAGGGCGCCCATTTCATCATCATCATCACCATCCTAGAGCCGGGCAGGCTGAAAATAACAATAATAATAACGGTGAAATCCAATTTGATAAAGGCCTAATTGAATTTTACAAACATCAGAGGAGAGATGTGATCCCAGATTATCATTTTTTTAATGAAGTCTGCAGATATTGGCCGTATGTAAATTGTTATGCGATGAAATGGAGACATGATTAGGGGTACGCTGGAGATGAGGTTCTGTCGCTCTGGATGTGGATCCGATGCGATTGATGTGTGCTGCCGGCTGATGGTATAAACTGATTAGAGATTATGAAGAAGAAAAGTATATGAGCTCAGGGAGGACAATGCAGGACAAAGAGATGTCTTTACCTTCAAAACGTTAACTAGTCTACATCTGTTCTGTTGGTTTTTCCGACTTCTTTTCGGACATGTTGACTTGTGCAAGTAAACGTGATTCAATTTGTGAAGCAGGTTTGAAATCAACTCAACTTTCAGTCAATGGGGTTTGCAAAATAATAGTAGTGTACAGCAGGTACTGGTTTACATCCATCCATCCATCCATCTTCTTCCGCTTATCCGAGGTCGGGTCACGGGGGCAGCAGCCCAAGCAGGGAAGCCCAGACTTCCCTCTCCCCAGCCACTTCGTCTAGCTCTTCCCGGGGGATCCCGAGGCGTTCCCAGGCCAGCCGGGAGAGGTAGTCTTCCCAACGTGTCCTTGGTCTTTCCCGTGGCCTCTTACCAGTCGGACGTGCCTTAACACCTCCTTTTGTGGACGGTATAGCTCGGTCTGTAGAGTAGCCGTGCCAGCAACTTGAGGGTTGCAGGTTCGATTCCCGCTTCGGCCATCCTAGTCACTGCTGTTGTGTCCTAGGGCAAGACACTTTACCCACCTGCTCCCAGTGCCACCCACACAGGTTTAAATTTAACTTAGATATTGGGTTTCACTATGTAAAGTGCTTTGAGTCACTAGAGAAAAGCGTTATATAAATATAATTCACTTCACTTCCCTAGGGAGGCGTTCGGGTGGCATCCTGACCAGATGCCCGAATTAACCTAATTTCCTTTTTTTTTTCCCATTTCATATTATTAATAATACTTAAGCTGTACACCAAGCAGTAATGGGAAATAATTCCTCCTGAAAAGCTTAAAAAATTGGTCTCCTCAGTTCCCAAACGCATACTGAGAGTGTTGTTCAAAGGAAAGGCCATGTAACACAGTGGTAAAAATGCCCCCGTGCTAACTTTTTTGCAATCTGTTGCTGCCATTAAATTATAAGTTAATGATTATTTGAAAAAAACAAACAAAAAAAGTTGCTAAGTTCGAATGTTAAGTAGTTTGTCTTTGCAGTCTATTCAATTGAATATAAGTTGAAAATGATTTGCAAAATATTGTATTTATTTTTTATTTATGAATTACACAACATGCCAACTTTACTGTTTTTTTATATTCAATTGAATAGACTGCAAAGACAAAATTTTTAATGTTTGAACTGAGAGTCTTATTTTTATTTTTTTTTTCCGCAAATAATGGTTCATTTAGAATTTAATGGCAGCAACACATTGCAAAAAAATTGGCACAAGGGAATTTTTACCACTGTGTTACATGGCCTTCCCTTTTAACAACACTCAGGAAACTTTTGGGAACTGAGGAGAGCAATTTTTGAAGCTTTTCTGGTAAGATTATTTCTCACGTACAGCTTAATTTGTTCAACAGTCGTGTCTTATTTCACGTTTCATAATGCACAAAACATTTTCAATGGGAGACCGATCTGGACTACAGGCAGGCCAGTCTTGTACTCACACTGTTTTACTACGAAGACACGCTGTTGTAACATGTGCAGAGCGTGGCTTGACTTTGTCTTGCTGAAATAAGCAGGGGCGTCCATGAAGTAAACGTTGCTTGGATGGCAACATATGTTGCTCCAGAACCTGTATGTACATATCAGCATTAATGGTGCCTTCACAGATGTGTAAGTTACCCATGCCTTGGGCACTAATACACCCCCATACCATCACAGATGCTGACTTTTGAACTTTGCGTCTAGAACTTTGGTTCTTTTCCTCTTTGGTCCGGAACACATGACATCCATAGTTTTCAAAAACAATTTGTAATGTGGACTGGTCAGACTTCAGAACACTTTTCCACTTTGCATCAGTCCATCTTAGATGAGCTCGGGCCCAGTTTATGGGTGCTGTTGGTAAATGGCATTTGCTTTTCATAATAGAGTTTAAACTTGCACTTACAGATGTAGCAATAAACTGTAGTTACTGGCAGTGGTTGCTGAAGTGTTCCTGAGCCCATGTGGTGATATCCTTGACACACTGACGTCACTTTTTGATGCAGTACCGCCTGAGGTATCGAAGGTCACGGGCATCCAATGTTGGTTTTCTACAGATTCTCTGAACCTTTTGATGATATTATGAACCGTAGATGGTGAAATCCCTAAATTCCTTGCAATAGTTGAAGGCCTACTGAAAGCCACTACTACCGACCACGCAGTCTGATAGTTTATATATCAATGATGAAATATTACCATCGCAACACATGCCAATACGGCCGGTTTAGTTTACTAAATTACAATTTTAAATTTCCCGCGGAGTTTCCTGTTGAAAACGTCGCAAAATTATGACGCGTATGATGACGCGTGTTTGTGACGTTATTGGTTGGAGGGGACATTTTAGCTCAGCACCACTTACAGCTAAAAGTCGTGTCTTTTCATCGCATAATTACACAGTATTTTGGACATCTGTGTTGCTGAATCTTTTGCAATTTGTTCAATCAATAATGGAGACGTCAAATAAGAATGCTGTTGGTGGAAAGCGGTGAATTGCAGCTGCCTTCAGCACCGAAACACAGCCGGTGTTTCTTTGTTTGTTGTGAAGCCTTAACACAGAGCGGTCAAGGCAACATGTTTCTCTACGTCAATATTAAGTCGGCTCTTACCAGAGACTTGAGTAGATTACGCGACCTCATCCTGCAGCTCAAAAAGGCAGCTGTGATCTTGGCTCCTCGGCTTCTCTCAGAGACACTGGCGTTCACCGCAGCCCTCAGACTTTCAGGTATGACTTTACAATCTCACTAAAATACTATTAACACAATAAGGAGATAAGGGATTTTCCCGAATTATCCTAGTAAATGTGTCTAATTACATCTGAAACTCTCCCACTGCCGCCGCCTGGAGCCGTCGCCTTTTCTTTTTTTTTTTTCTTTTTTTTTTTTTTAATTAGTGCTTTACTCTCACTTTCCTCATCCACAAATCTTTCATCCTCGCTCAAATTAATTGTCGCTTTCTCGGTCCGAATTGCTCTTACTGCTGGTGGCTCACATTATAAACAATGTCAGGATGTGAGGAGCCCTCACACCAGTGACGTCACGCGTACCTCGTCTGCTACTTCCGGTACAGGCAAGGCTTTTTTATTAGCGACCAAAATTTACGAACTTTATCGTCGATGTTCTCTACTAAATCCTTTCAGCAAAAATATGGCAATATCGCGGAATGATCAAGTATGAGACATAATATGGACTTGCTATCCCCGTTTAAATAAGAAAAATCTCATTTCAGTAGGCCTTTGAGTAATGTTGTTCACAAAGTGGTGACCCTCGCCCCATCCTTGTTTGTGAATGACTGAGCATTTCATGGAAGATGCTTTTATACCCAATCATGGCCCCCACCTGTTCTCAATTAGCCTATTCACCTGTGGGATGTTCCAAATAAGTGTTTGATGAGCATTTCTCAACTTTCTCAGTCTTTTTGCCACCTGTGCCAGCTTTTTTGAAACACGTTGCAGCCATTTAATTCCAAATCAGCTAATATTTGCTAACAAATAAAGTTTACCAGTCAGTTCGAACTTTAAGTATCTTTGAATTGAATATAGGTTGAAAAGGATTTGCAAATCATTGTATTCTGTTTTTATTTACGATTTATACAACGTGCCAACTTCACCGGTTTTGGGTTTTGTAATAGAAACAAAGAGAAGAATCACAACAAGGGACCGATGGCTTCAAACAGTTAGTCTTAAGTACTGCTGTACAGTCAAACAATGCTGCGAAAACTCCATCAAAATAAACCATGTACTCCCGTAATACTTCTGGTAATTGCGTACTCCCTGAATGACTCCAGTCGGGCTAAAGGACAATTAAAAACACTCTGGCCTAGCCTGTAGTTGGCTCGCCTTGCCACTGTCGCCCCTTGGCTCTCCTGACAGGTGGTCTCGTGTCAATGTGACCCACTTTTATCGGCACGTCCTCATCCGACCTGCAGGCCGGACTGCGAGGGACAGGGAAGGGATATTTGTTGTTTACCTCTGTAAAGCCTGCATGTCTTTATTAGAGGTCACCACAGCGTGGGCTTGCTCTGCGTCATGTCACGCCATTATGTGCGGTACACGCTTTGAGACACAAACAGGAAAGTGCAGAAATGTCCCGAAAGATGGCTAGAAACAGTTTATTTTCCAACCGAAATGGACAGTTATAATAACAGCTTTGTGTCTTTTTCATCTGACAAGCTCACAACGCCTTGATTTTATTTCTTATCCTCAAAGAGTCAGGTTCAGCCTGGAAGTGTAGCTCCTGTCTTTTCTCCTCGATCCTCCATCACGCATGTCCTTGATCTTGTGACATTTTCCATCAGAAAGTGCTTAAGAGAAAGATATGAAGGGCGGGCGAGCGGCGGATCTGTTCCAATGCAGCTTTGTCATAGCCGTTTGCACATTTAGCTAAAAACGATTGACATATTTTTCCACTATTGCTATTAGTTTCTGCACTCGGATGGAATTAAAAGTGTTAGTCCTTCTCGTTTCATGCTGCTTTGATGTCTATAAAAATACAAATTTCTACATTTTACATAGGACTGTTTTGTCAAGGTGGGCCACTATGAAATTGGATAAGCTGCAAAAAGAAAAACACCTTACACCTGGGGTGTCAAACTCATTTTAGATGGGGGGGCCACATGGAGGGAAATCTACTCCAGAGTGGGCCGGACTGGTAAAGTCACGGCACGATAACTTAGAAATAAAGACAATTTCAGATTGTTTGCTTTGTTTAAAAATAGAACAAGCACATTCTGAAAATGTACAAATCATAATGTTTTTTTTTGTTTGTTTTTTACACTTACATGTTTTGGTTAATAATATTCTACCTTTTTTTGTCGTTATTTATACTTTCTGAATAAATTATGTGACGATGTTCATGAGTCAACTCATTGGTGTTAATTTTCAATCGATCAAGATAAAAAAAATAATATCAAAATCAAATTACAGGATGTTATTTATGTAGTTTGCTCATTGTCTTCGACTGGTGCACTAACATCATGTGGTTTATTTTATAAAAAAATGTGCGTTACTCCTCCCCGCAGTTATTAATAACATGCTAAATCGGGGCCCTACGCAGAAGTTTATTCTGGAAGCACCCTCATCCATTAAAAAATGTTTCACAATTGTTTAATGTATGTTAACAATTTTCACACTTTTTGAAATCAAACTTTAATTTCATTATATTTTGCACTAAAACAAATTCATATATATATATATATATATATATATATATATATATGCATATGTATATATATGTATATATATAAATGTATATATATATATATATATATATATATATATATAAATGTATATATGTATATATATAAATGTATATATATATATATATATATATATATATATAAATGTATATATGTATATATATAAATGTATATATATATATATATATATATATATATATAAATGTATATATGTATATATATAAATGTATATATATATATATATATATATATATACTGTATATATATATATATATAAATGTATATATATATATATATATATATATATATATATGTATATATGTGTATATATATATATATGTATATATGTGTATATATATATATATATGTATATATGTGTATATATATATATATATATGTATATATGTGTATATATATATATATATATGTATATATGTGTATATATATATATATATATATGTATATATGTATATATATATATATATGTATATATGTATGTGTGAGTGTGTGTGGTTCTTAAACTTCAGACTAGGAAATCGGAAATTCAGAAAATAGATCAGCGTTTATCCTGTTAGGTTACAACTATTTTCTCAAAGGAGAATTTTCTCAAAAATACACACTTTATAAATCCTGGTTTTCTTCTCGGTTTGACCAGTTTGGAGAGGTAAATGTATGCAATATATACACCAACACATTGCCAATACAAAACGTGTGTCAAATGTAGATTACAATCATCATAGGTCCCCTTTAATAATACCCAGCAAATTACATTATAGAAATAGAAATGAGTGAGTTACTCCTCCACCCAGTTATTAATGATAACAGGCTAAATTAAGCAGAAGTTTATTCTGGCTCCCCCCCACTATTTTGAAATTCATGTTAACAATTTTTACACTTTTTTTTTTTAAATCAATCTTGAATTTAAGTATATGTTGTACTATAACTAATGCGTGGGAAAATTGTTAAATATTTCATTTTAGTGTAAAATATACTTGCCAACCTTGAGACCTCCGATTTTGGGGGGTTGGGGGGCGTGGTTGGGGGTGGAGCGGAGGCGTGGTCGGAGGTGTGGTCAGGGGCGTGGTTGGGGCAGGCCATGGTTAAGAGGGGAGGAGTATATTTACATCTAGAATTCACCAACTCGACGAGTTCATATATATTTCATATATATATATATATATATATATATATGTATGTATGTATGTATGAAATACTTGACTTTCAGTGAATTATTGCTATATACATTTATTTTATTACATATATAAATAAAATAAATAGTTGAATTTCAGACGGCACCTATAAAATACATGGTAATAACAGAGTTTTTCTACTAACTGTACTGTGCTTGCTGGTTACTAAAAAAACAAAACAACACTTACGTTTCACTATTTGAGTAACCTTTGTTCTGCCATTTGCGTACTGGCGATAGTCACTTGCTGACAGGTGCGCAACACCACATAAATCGTTGGCCAATCAAAAAGAAACCCCATAACGCTATAGCCAACATTCACTAGGAGATGGCGACAGACAACATAGAAT
This sequence comes from Nerophis ophidion, assembly GCF_033978795.1. Classification (NCBI taxonomy): domain Eukaryota; kingdom Metazoa; phylum Chordata; class Actinopteri; order Syngnathiformes; family Syngnathidae; genus Nerophis; species Nerophis ophidion. Next base: position 12,479,546 of record NC_084612.1, on the reverse strand, counting down.
CATTCTATTACAGACGGCATCACCATGGCTGTAACTTCCTCGTTCTTCTGCTTCATCTCCTTGTGTGTGCAGTTTTTTAAATTAAAATCCGTAGATGTTGTAACGTGATTGGGCAGGCAAGCTGTTTATATAGTGGGAAAGCGGACGTGAAAACAGGCTGTCCCCACTCAGGTCCGCATGGAGCTGGAGGGGGCGTGTCCTCCAGCTCCATTGAATTTCGCGAGATTTTTGGGAGAAAATTTCTTCCGGGAGGTTTTCGGGAGAGGCGCTGATTTTCGTGAGTCTCCCGGAAAAGTATGGTGTAAAATAGCCAATTTAACATACTGTTGCACAACCCCGACCAAAATTGGACCCCTGTGCGCCAAGTTACCTTCCCAGCAGTGACAATGTGCACTTAAAGGGACACAATTATGAATAATACTACTGTATTCTAATCAATGATGGAGCAGGAAAGGGCTAGGAATATGTTTGTGGTAAAATAGGGACGGCGTGGCGCAGTGGTAGAGTGGCCGTGCGCAACCCGAGGGTCCCTGGTTCAATCCCCACATAGTACCAACTTAGTCACGTCCGTTGTGTCCTCAGCAGGATACTTCACCCTTGCTCCTGATGGGTGCTGGTTAGCGCCTTGCACGGCAGCTCCCTCCATCAGTGTGTGAATGTGTGTGTGAATGGGTGAATGTGGAAGTAGTGTCAAAGCGCTTTGAGTACCTTAAAGGTAGAAAAGTGCTATGCAAGTACAACCCATTTATCATCATTTTTGAAATTCCATATACAGCGCCCAATTTACATTTTAGCTACACTGTACCTGCATGGTCCTGGGATGAGGTGGTGACTTGTCTAGGGTTTAGCCCGCCTTCAGCCCAAATGCAGCTGAGATAGGCTCTGTCAGGCCAAATTTCTCCCCCCCTACAAAAACCTTCCCCCACCATTTACTTCCGGGGTCATGATTAATACAGACGTTTTGTTAACGCTATATCATAAAAATATAATGCTATATTATAAAAATACAGATGTTTTGTTAACGCTATATTACAAAAAAAATTTAAAAACAATTTACAAACACAAGCTATGGTATGACGCATTTACTTCTGGGGTCACGTTTTCCTCTTTTGTCATCCGATAGCTTTTTTTATAATATAGCGTTAACAAAACGTCTGTATTTTTATAATATAGCTTTATATTTTTATGATATAGTGTTAACAAAACGTCTGTATTAATCATGACCCCGGAAGTAACTGGGGTGGGAAGGTTTTGGTAGGGAGAAGAAATTTGGCGTGACACCTCCAGCGACCCCAAAAAGGGACAAGCGGTAAAAAAAGGATGGATGTACCTGCATGATAAGGCACATCACAACAAATCAAAATTATCCAAAAAGTGGGGAAAGTTGCCACAATCGGGCAGAAGGCGGGGCACACCCTGAACAAGTCGCCACCTCATCGCAGGGCCAACACAAGGGAATAAGCGGTAGAAATGTATGGATGGATGGGGAAAGTTGCAGTCATGCAGTGGTGTGTATTATGAAGTGATAGAACATAGTAAACGTGCTGATTTTTTTTAATTTATAATCCACTTCCAGTCAATGCAATGTGCACTTAGAGGGGACACAACTATGAATAGCTCGGTTGGTAGAGCGGCCGTGCTAGCAACTTGAGGGTTGCAGGTTCGATTCCCGTTTCCGCCATCCTAGTCACTGCCGTTGTGTCCTCGGGCAAGACACTTTACCCACCTGCTCCCAGTGCCACCCACACTGGTTTTAATGTAACTTAGATATTGTATTTCACTATGTAAAGCGCTTTGAGTCACTAGAGAAAAGCGCTATATAAATATAATTCACTTCACTTCACATTAAGTGCTTTGACCAGAAAATCGACCATTTTTGCACCTTGGTGAAAGTTGCATGTAAAATCAAAAACATGGAAGCATCTTAGGTTGGCTACCAGGACAAAGAACCTGCTCCCAGAGAGGGACACTTTGCAGCAGGATCACTTTGTCAACACTCCCCGGCTACGACCACCCCCCCACCCATGTTCCCCGTCTCCTGCTTTCGGAGGGTGATTTTTCAGCCTCCAGGTGTTTACCTGCCGGACACACATTCCTCTCGAGGAGCACATGAGTGTCACATACGCCAGCTGTGGGCAGGCACAGCGCTCAGTGACGTGGAGAGATGGGGGCCCACACAAACCGGAGAATGGAAAGCAGCGGTGCTTTTATTATTCATGCGCCAATGCTTACACTCATTAGGTATGAAGACACGCCACTGAGCAAGCATCCGAATCCGGAGAATAGATCCCAGCTTAGACTGTATCTGCATTTTTTCAACCCCAAGGTCAAAAAGAAAACATCGGCTGCACAACACAAATCAACAGGTTTCGATTTTAACCCGATTTAAACTAACTTTATTGTGAGAAAAAGTGTGAATCGAGGATTGTGTGAAGTTCAGTTACTGTGTGCCGTGTTCCTAATTTCAGAATAAAACACTTACATTTTTTTTTTTTTTTTAATTTGTGCTTTTGGTAACTAATGTCTGTTTTGTCTTGTAACGCCAGCTTATACCAGGGGTCGGCAACCCAAAATGTTGAAAGAGCCATATTGGACCACAAACACAAAAAAAATAAAAATCTGGAGGCGCAAAAATTTAAAAGATGTATATAAGTCTTATAATGATGGCAATACATAATGTAAGTCAGTGGTTCTCAACCTTTTTTCAGTGATGTACCCCCTATGAATTTTTTTTAATTCAAGTACCCCCTAATCAGAGCAAAGCAGTTTTGTTTGAAAAAAAGAGATAAAGAAGTAAAATACAGCACTATGTCATCAGTTTCTAATTTATTGAATTGTATAACAGTGCAAAATATTGCTCATTTTTAGTGTTTTTTCTTGAACTCTTTGGAAAAAAAGATATAAAAATAACTAAAAACTTGTTAAAAAATAAAGAAGTGATTCAATTATAAATAAAGATTTCTACACATAGAAGTAAATATTTCTATTACAATCCCCTCTTTGGGGATTGTAATAGAGATCCATCTGGATTCATGAACTTAATTCTAAACATTTTTTCGCAAAAAAACATATATTTAACATCAATATTTATGGAACATGTCCACAAAAAATCTTGCTGTCAACACTGAATATTGCATTGTTGCATTTCTTTTCACAGTTTATGAACTTACATTCATATTTTGTTAAAGTATTATTTAATAAATATATTCATAAAGTAAGTTTGAATTGTTGGTATTTTTAGAATATTTTTTAAAAATCTCACGTACCCTTTGGCATACCTTCAAGTACCTCCAGGGGTACGCATACCCCCATTTGAGAACCACTGATGTAAGTAACTAATTATCTATATTAGCCTACTATCAGAATGACTATTTGTTGCAGGCTGACACAAATCTTCCTTGACAGAAATGTTGAAATATAATATTCATTCTACACATTTTTCCAACATTGGAAAACATTAGTAAAACGTCTCGGAGGGTGAAATAACTCCTGGAAAAGGTATAGATGTGTGTGTCCAAGTTCTTCTTCTTGGATTTATTACAATATTTGCAAGTTTACCAGTGCGTATATTTTGAGCAAATTCAACATTACCACAGTAATTAAAATAATAACAACCATGATAATTTTGGTCACAATAACCCTGATATACAGCACATCAATGTGTGAAGTAAAGAAATGGGACAGATTGAGTGAAGAACTCATGTCCGAATATAAGTTTGAAAAAAACGGTACAATCCCAGAGTAGTTTTTATAAGGTACAAAGAGGAAGCAGGGTGCTGATTTGTTAATGAACACAGGAAGTGAACAGGCTATCAATAATTGCTGTGCAGTGTTGGGGAAAATGGTGTTACACAATAATGCCGTTTTTTTTCTAACGGCAAGCTACCAATGATGTGGTTGTATGTCAACAAAACCAGCACCACACTAAAATTAACCGGATATCAAATAGGAAGAGGCAACATCACACAGCAAACAACGTGTAGGCTAAGTACATATGCACTCATACACACATACTACCACCACTACTACTACTACTACTACTATGAGGGAATAATGAACAACAAATAATTAATGGAAGTGACAAGCTTGCAATTTTACAATACCCCACTTTTGATTGATTTATTGAAACTTTTATTAGTAGATTGCACAGTACAGTACATATTCCGTACAATTGACCACTAAATGGTAACACCTGAATTAGGGTCCAAGCTTGTGGAAAAGGAGACAAGACAACCATGAAAGCACATTTAAGCTCTTCATTAACATGCATTAATACAATCCAGAGAAAATATTCAACAGAGCTGCTGTCACTACTAAGCTAACAAACACGGTTGAGCTAAAATCACTTATCAACAGGCACCGCCTTTCAAAGACACACGCACACTCGGTCTTAATGAAAATCCTCAATAAATATGCAGTTGTGGTCAAAAGTTTACATACACTTGTAAAGAACATAATGTCATGGCTGTCTTGAGTTTCCAATCTTTTCTACAACTCTTATTTCTTTTGTGATAGAGTGATTGGAGCACATACTTGTTGGTCGCAAAAAAACATTCATGAAGTTTGGTTCTTTTATGAATGTATTATGGGTCCACTGAAAATGTGACCAAAAAAATCTGCTGGTTTGGTCACAAATTTTTGTTTCATCTGACATAACATGGACAAAGATACGTTCTTCTGGAGGAAGGTTCTGTGGTCAAATAAAACATAAATTCCGCTGTTTACCCAGAAATATGTTTGGAGGAGAAAATATACCATACCATACCATACCAACTTTATTCATAAAGCCCTTTAAAAACAATCACAGTTGGAGAAAAAAGGGCTGTACACCACAAGGAAATAAAGGCAAAGGACAGACTAAAAAAAAAAACATTTAAAACAGATGTAAAAAACACATTGAAATAGCAAATACAAATTACCCTAAGAACACTGTGTTAGATAACAAGCAGTTAAAAACAGTTGAAAAAAGTTAAAAGGTAAAAACAGTTTAAAGTCTCCTGTTGGGTTAAAAGCCAGTGAATAAAAATGGGTTTTCAGAAGGGTCTTAAAAATAGCCAAAGAAGGGGCCTGTCTCACATAGAGAGGGAGATCGTTCCAGAGTTTGGGACCCACAACAGAGAAGGCTCTGTCCCCTCTGATCTTGCGCTTTGATTTGGGGACCATCAAGATCAGCTGATCAGCTGACCTGAGGGACCGGGTGGGGGCAAAGAGGTGGAGCAGCTCAGAGAAGTAAGGTAGGGCAAGACCATGTAAGGATTTAAAAACGAGTAAGACACTTTTAAATATGGACTCTAAAAGAAACAGGCAGCCAGTGGAGGGAGGCTAAAACAGGAGTAATGTGCTCTCTTTTATTTGTGTTCATTAAAAGTCGGACAGCTGCATTTTGGGCCAGCTGCAGACGTGAGAGACAGGATTGATTAATACCAAAATACAAAGAGTTACAGTAATCCAGCCGAGATGTAATGAAGGCATAGATTACTGTCTCAAACTGTTGCCTAGAAAGAAGGTTTTTAACCTTGGCCAGCTGACGTAAATAAAAAAAGCTGGCTTTCACCACTGTGCCAATCTGACGGTCCAATTCAAAATCACTGTAAATACGAAAGCCCAGGTTGGTGACCATGGGCTTAATATGCAAAGTCAAGGGGTCAAAGTCAACAGGGGGGAGCTCACAGGTACCACTAGGTCCAAACACTATCATGAGGCCGTTAATGCCAGGAACACCAATCCTACCGGTGGTAGTATTATGCTACGGGCCTGTTTTTCTGCCAATGGAACTGGTGCTTTACAGAGAGTAAATGGGACAATGAAAAATGAGGATTACCTCCAAATTCTTCAGGAGAACCTAAAATCATCAGCCTGGAGGTTGGGTCTTGGGCGCAGTTGGGTGTTCCAACAGGACAATGACCCCAAACACACATCAAAAGTGGTAAAAGGCAAAATCTGGCTATAATTAAGGTTTTAGAATGGTCTTCCCGATGTCCTGAGTCCTGACTTAAACATGGTGGACAATGCTGAAAAAACAAGTCTTTGTAGAAAAACTAACACTTTTAGCTGAACTGCACCAATTTTGTCAAGAGAAGTGGTCATAAATTTCAACCAGAAGTTTGTGGAAGGTCACCAAAAGCGCCTTATTGCAGTGAAACTTGCCCAGGGACATGTAACCAAACATTAACATTCCTGTAGAAAAACTTTTGGTCACATTTTCAGTAGACCCATGATAAATTAATAAAAGAACTAAACTCCATGAATGTTTTTTGTGACCAACAAGTATGTGCTCCAATCACTCTATAACAAAAAAATAAGACTTGTAGAAATAATTGGAAACTCGAGACAGCCATGACATTGTTCTTTACAAGTGTATGTAAACTTTTGACCACGACTGTATATGTTTCAAGTAACACATTAATGACTTTCCTTATTAATTAGTGACATTTATTTATAAGTAATTCCATTAGTAACTCAATTACTCTTTGGTAAAGTAACAAGTAACAGTAATTTCAAAAGTCGGAACGCTGTGACTAAGGCTTGAAAAAGGCGTAAACTTTCGGTAACACTTTAGTATGGGGGAACATATTCTAAGTAACACAGACTTAATTTAGAGTTATTTGGACAATAGGGGGAACATATAAGGGCTAGGGTTAGGGTTACTAATAAGCAATAATTCTGAGGTTATTGAGGGTAGGTAAGTAGGTAGGTAGGTAGGTAGGTAGGTAGGTAGGTCTTTATTGTCATTGCAATAAGTAAAACAAAATTTTGGTCTACAGCACAAACCCGTTCAAGATTAGACAAATAGTGTACAGGGTTACAGAACAGGAACGCTGACTGGTCGCCTCGAGGCGCCCCGTAAAAAATGGGAAAAGGTAAAACGCTGGGGAAGAAGATGAGTAAAAAATAAAATCTAGACTGGGCTCCTAAGGGGGGCCTAGTCTGGAGTGGGAAAAAAACCTCCGTGCATCCATCCATCCATTTTCTACCGCTTATTCCCTTTCGGGGTAGCGGGGGGCGCTGGCGCCTATCTCAGCTACAATCGGGCGGAAGGCAGGGTACACCCGGGACAAGTCGCCACCTCATCGCAGGGCCAAACCTGTTACATTTAATCACAACAAACTCGCAACAGAGGGGCGGGGATTTGGGGCCCTGGAAGGCGACTGCTGCTTTTGAAGCGCTGCCATCCGACCATCATCCAAAGGGAAAAAGCGATGGTGAAGGCGTTGGGTAGAGGGGTTAGTGCGTCTGTCTCACAATACGAAGGTCCTGCAGTCCTGGGTTCAATCCCAGGCACGGGATCTTTCTGTGTGGAGTTTGCATGTTCTCCCCGTGAATGCGTGGGTTCCCTCCGGGTACTCCGGCTTCCTCCCACTTCCAAAAACATGCACCTGGGGATAGGTTGATTGGCAACACTAAATTGGCCATATTGTGTGAATGTGAGTGTGAATGTTGTCTGTCTATCTGTTTTGGCCCTGCGATGAGGTGGCGACTTGTCCAGGGTGTACCACGCCTTCCGCCCGATTGTAGCTGAGATAGGCGACCCCAAAAGGAAATAAGCGGTAGAAATGGATGGATGGATGGATGGAATGTTTTTTAGACCGAGGCCGATCTGCAAAAGTTCGACTCCAGGTGTCGTTGAGAAGGGAGGGAGGTCAAAGCGTCCATCATTGAGGTGTCCTCGGGGGTGTTTTAACACAGCGTCAAGGCCTTTCATGGATTAGGATTTTTGTTTTCCGCGAGCAGACAAAAAAAAAACAATGACTTGTCTGTTCTATACTTAGTAATGGCTTACTGGTTGTATAATAAGGCCATGCAGATTAATGCATTAAAAACTACTTAATAATGACTAATTAAGAGCCAATATGTACTCAGTGGCCAAGTGGTTAGAGTTTCCGGCCTGAGATCGGTAGGTTGTGAGTTCAAACCCCAGCCGAGTCATATCAAAGACTGAAAAAAAATGGGACCCATTGCCTCCCTGCTTGACACTCAGCATCAAGGGTTGGAATTGGGGGTTAAATCACCATAAATGATTCCCGGGTGTGGCACCGCTGCTGCCCACTGCTCCCCTCACCCCCCAGGGGGTGATAAAGGGTGATGGGTTAAATGCAGAGAATAATTTCGCCACACCTAGTGTGTGTGTGACGATCATTGGTACTTTAACTTTTTTTTTTTAACTAATGTGCATGTTAATAATAGTAAAAATGTTCCAAATACTATAGTGCAGGGGTCACCAACGCGGTGCCCGTGGGCACCAGGTAGCCCGTAAGGACCAGATGAGTAGCCCGCTGGCCTGTCCTAAAAATAACCATGAATTGATTAACTTGGACCCCGACTATAACAAGTTGAAAAACTTATTCGGGTGTTACTATTTAGTGGTCAATTGTATGGAAAATGTACTGAACTATGCAATCTACTAATAAAAGTAACAATCAATCAATAATTCAATCAAAGCTCAAATAGCAGCACTTACCACTGAGCTGCCTCTATTTTTTAAATTGTATTTATTTACTAGCAAGCGGGTCACGCTTTGCTCGACATTTGTAATTCTAAGAGAGACAAAACTCAAATAGGAATTGAAAATCCAAGAAAATATTTCAGACACTTGGCCTTCACTTTTATAAATAAATTCATTAATTTTTTTACTTTGCTTATAACTTTCCGAAAGACAATTTTTGAGAAAAAATACAACTTAAAAATGATTTTAGGATTTTTAAACAAATACACATCTTTACCTTTTAAATTTCTTCCTCTTCTTGTTTGACAATTTAAATCAATGTCTAAGTAAATTTATTTTTTTTTATTGTAAAATTTAAATGTAATTCTTAATTTTAGTTTCTGTTTTTTCAGCGAAGAATATTTGTGAAATATTTCTTCAAACTTATGATTAAAAGTAAAAAAAAAAAATTCTGGCAAATCTAGAAAATCTTTAGAATCAAATTTAAATCTTATTTCAAAGTATTTTGAATTTCTTTTAGAAAAAAAATTCTGGAAAATCTAGAAGAAATAATGATTTGTCTTTGTTAGAAATATAGCTAGGTCCAATTTGTTATATATTCTAACAAAATGCAGATTGTAGTTTAACCTATTTAAAACATGTCATCAAAATTAAGACTTGGTCTTCACTTGTATAAATAAATACAGTCATTTTTTTACTTTGCTTATAACTTTCAGAAAGACAATTTTAGAGAAAAAATACAACTTTAAAAATTATTTTTAGGATTTTTAAACAAATATACCTTTTTACATTTTAAATTCCTTCCTCTTCTTTTCTGACAATTTACAGTAAATCAATGTTTAAGTATTTTTTTTTTTATTGTAAAATTTGTATTTAATTCTTCATTTTAGCTTCTGTTTTTTCGAGGAAGAGTATTTGTGAAATATTTCTTCAAACTTATTATGATTAAAAGTCAAAAAAAATATTCTGGCAAATCTAGAAAATCTTTAGAATGAAATTTAAATCTTATTTCAAAGTATTTTGAATTTCTTTTTAAAAAATTTTGGTTCTGGAAAATCTACAAGAAATATTGATTTGTCTTTGTTAGACATTTAGCTTGGTCCAATTTGTTATATATTCTAACAAGATGCATATTGGATTTTAACCTATTTAAAACATGTCATCAAAATTCTAAAATTAATCTTAATCAAAAAATATTACTAATGATGTTCCATAAATTCATTTTAAATTTTTTCAAAAAGATTCAAATTGGCTAGTTTTTCTCTTCTTTTTTTTTTCGGTTGAATTTTGAATTTTAAAGAGTCGAAATTGAAGATAAACTATGTTTCAAAATAAAATGTTCATTTTTTTCTTGTTTTCCTCTTTTAAACCAATCAATTAAGTGTTCAGTTTATCATTTATTCCCTACAAAAAACCTTCCGTAAAAGGAAAAAAAAATTTACGACGGAATGACAGACAGAAATACCCATTTTTTTTATATAGATTTATTTATTAAAAGTAAATTGAGCAATTTGGCTATTTCTGGCAATTTATTTAATTGTGTATCAAACTGGTAGCCCTTCGCATTAATCAGTACCCAAGAAGTAGCTCTTGGTTTCAAAAAGGTTGGTGACCCCTGCTATAGTGTTACCAAACTTTCTTATTCATACATGCAGAATTGTGTCGCCTTGTCATTTTTGTTCAGCAAACTAAACCTAAAGAAACATCCTCATGTTAGCACGGCCTCACCGATCTTTCTTTGACCTTTTTCCTCACTCCAGATCCTCATTTCAACACAGGATGGAAATTCGGGAGGCGCTTAAGCCCGCTAGAGCCGGCGCACGGAGCAAATATAGGCGCGTTTTCTTTTTTTGCCCGATGTGATTTGCCCTCTGCGCACGCTGCTGAAAGTTGCAAATGGAAGCGGGAATAACAGATGAGTATCCGCCGGCATCTGATGAAAAGGTCTAAGTGATACAAATGTGATCCATCCAGGCCCGTGTCATCAGAGGTGATTTGTGGGAAAGGTCGAGCAAGAAATGACTTTGGCTGAGGAGGCGAATCGCCTTGTTTGTGTTGGCGGCCCCCAAGAAGGCATGGCGGCCGAGCGTCTGCGCGGCGCAGGTGGTGTTTTTCGGAGGATCGGGCTGATATATCATTCGCCAAGGTCGTACTCAATTAGGCTATTTGTTGAGCACAGCGGCGTGAGGTTGGCTTAATCAAGCGAGGAAGGGAGACAACAACGACAAAAGAGGAAATAAATTAGGCATGGCCAGGCGACGCTGTCAGGCAGCCTGGAGAAATGCTCCATTTAGCCGCTCGCCACCAAACGTCCGCCATCACCTTCCTGTCTATGACTTCCTAAAACTATTATAACCTTTTTTTTTTTTTTTTTGCAGCACGACAGGGAACACACAAAAGGTCAATTACACCAGATGGGCATGATTAGTAAATGTGTTTAAATAGACGTTAGAGGAAATCGGGGCGTGGCTCCGGCTGCAAAGCGTGACATGCATCAAGCAAAGTGACAACAGTTGTTTACCCTGATTAAGCCGAGACCTTGAAGGGGCGCTAAGCACCTATGCAAGCGGGTGCGGCCCTGAAGGAGACGAGTCAGGCTGTGTTAATAGCCCGGCAATCAGCGGCCATTCAGGTTAATGGGCTTTCAGCGAGTCGGCCCGGGCTAATGTGCGATCTGCGTGGTGAGCCCGTAGCGCCGTGTTACAAAAAAAAAACGCCAGTCGCATTAAAGTCTCGCCGCACAACTTTTTTTCCCCCACCGCCACACCCTGAGGCGTTGCGGCGGCTTATGATGGTAAATATTTGATTAAATGAAAGAATCATGCCCAGCTTAGCTTTGATCAATTGTCTGAAAAGGAGGATGCATCTATACATCCATCCACTTTCTACCGCTTATTCCCTTTGGGGTCGCGGGGGGCGCTGGTGCCTATCTCAGCTACAATCAGGCGGAAGGCGGCGCACACCCTGGACAAGTCGCCATCTCATCACAGGGCCTAAACAGATAGCCAGACAACATTCACACTGACATTCACACACTAGGGCCACTTTAGTGTTGCCAATCAGGGTGCAGAGTTTATTTAATCCTGCCCCTTTTTTTTACCCTTTTTTAATTGGACAGAAAATAAAGGAGTCAAAATAAAGACAAATAGTCCAAACTCTAGGACGATCTCTCCCTCCATGTGAGACAGGCTACTTCTATGGGTACAGTTGTGATCAAAATTATTCAACCCCCACACAATTTTGGTGTTTTAGCAAGTTGGACGTTTATTCCGTATTTTGTTTATAGTCATATCAAATAAAGATGTGTCAAATAGACAAATGCAACTTAAATTGTAACACTGTATTTTACAAAATACCAAAAAAGGACATTTTTCTTAATATCTCATTGACAAAATGATTCAACCCCTTGAAGATCATAACTCCTAAGAACAGAATTTGAATAAGGTCTTTTCAATCAGGTGTTAAAAACACCTGTAGCTGTGATTAGAACCATAACGAGCAACAATTAAACTGATTGAAAAAGACTGTGACGCTCAGCTTCTTGTAGATGGTCAATGGTGTATTTACAACATGGTGAAGTCCAGGGAGTGGTCAAAGAAGTCAAGAGAGGAGGTAAGTTCTCTTCATAAGAAAGGATATGGATATAAGAAAATAGCAAAGACATTACACATTCCTAGAGACACAGTTGAGAGCATAACTCGCAAGTTTAAAGCTAAAGGCACAGTGGAAACACTACCTGGGCGTGGTAGAAAAAGAATGCTGTGTGCGTACAATGGTGAAAAACCCCTGGGTAACAGCTGAGGAACTACAACAGGACATTGCAGAGGGAGGAACACAGGTTTCGTCCCAGACAATAAGGCGCGCACTACGAGATGAAGGCCTCCATGCCAGAACTCCCAGGCGCACCCCACTTCTGACTACCAAGCACAAGAAAAATAGACTCCAGTATGCCAAAAATCCTCTGGACAAACCCCAAAGGTTTTGGGAAACTGTTCTATGGAGTGATGAGACAAAAGTGGAAGCTTACAAAGAGAAGAACACCTTTCCTACTGTTAAGCATGGTGGGGGTCAATCATGATCTGGGGCTGTTTCTCTGCCTAAGGTACCGGGAATCTCCAGCGCGTTCAAGGCATTATGAATTCTATTTCCTACCAGGATATATTAGCTGCAAATGTCATGAAGTCAGTGACGAAGCTGAGGCTTGGGAGACATTGGACCTTCCAACAGGACAACGATCCCAAGCATACCTCCTAATCAACATCAGAGTGGTTGCAGAAGAAGGGCTGGAAGACTCTGGAGTGGCCTTCACAGTCGCCCGACCTAAATCCTATAGAAAAGCTGTGTTGGGACTTGAAGAAAGCAGTTGCAGCACGCAAGCCCAAGAGAATGAATGAACTGGAGGCCTTTGCCCAAGAGAAATTGGCTAAAATACCTGGTTATGTATCACGTTTGAAGGATGTAATTACTGCCAAAGGGTGTTCTACTAAGTACTAAAGATGCATGTAACTAGGGGGTTGAATCATTTTGTCAATGAGATATTAAGAAGAATGTCCTTTTTTGGTATTTTGTAAAATACAGTGTTACAATCTAAGTTGCATTTGTCTATTTGACACATCTTAATTTGATATGACTATAAACAAAATACAGAATAAATGTCCAACTTGCTAAAACACCAACATTGTGTGGGGGTTGAATACTTTTGATCACTACTATATTTTTAGAACCCTTCTTAAAACACATTTTTATTCACTGGCTTTTATCCCAGTATGAGACTTTAAACTGTTTTTAACTTTTAACTTTTTTAACTGTTTTTAACTGCTTATTAACCAAACCAATTGTTCTTAGGGTAATTTGTATTTGCTTTTTCAATGTGTATTTTATTTCTGTTTTAAATGTTATTTTTTAGTCTGTCCTTTGCCTCTATTTCTTTGTGGTGTACACCCCTTTGTTCTTCAACAGTGGTTGTTTTTAAAAAACTTTTAGAATAAAGGTGGTATGGTATGGTATGGAACAGTGGTTCTCAAATGGGGGTACGTGTACCCCTGGGGGTACTTGAAGGTATGCCAAGGGGTAGGTGAGATTTTTTTTTAAATATTCTAAAAATAGCAACAATTCAAACATCCTTTATAAATATATTTATTGAATAGTACTTCAACAAAGTATAAATGTGAGTTCATAAACTGTGAAAAAACTACAATGCAATATTCAGTGTTGACAGTTAGATTTTTTTTTTTTAGTTTTGTTATTTCTTTCCAAATAGTTCAAGAAAGACAACTACAAATGAGCAATATTTTGCACTGTTATACAATTTAATAAATCAGAAACTGATGACATAATGCTGTATTTTAGCAACCAAAAATGCTTTGCTCTGATTAAGGGGTACTTGAATTAAAAAAAATGTTCACAGGGGGTTCATGACGGAAATTTTTTTTAGAACCACAGGTATGGTAAATACAGTAGTAGGTTAATTAGTTGTGACAGAACTCTTAACTGAAGACGCTTGTATCTCAAATCAACGTCTCTTTTATTAATTCTTTTAAAGTTTTGATATTTTTTTTATAAATGGCTGTGACGATAATGTCAATGAGGGATTTCTAATCACTGCTATGTTGGGATTCTTATTATTATTGATACTGTCGTTGATATCATTCATTTGTGTTTGACTACTTTTGGATTGTTTTGTATCATGTTTGTGTGTCCTCTCAATTGCCGTGTTAATGGCTATTCTGAACGTCGCTGGGCCGGGTTTTGTTTTGGAATTGTATTATTGTGGTATTATTATGTAAAAAAAACGTCAAGGTCTCCTTTTCAATTGAATTGAAGATCTATGTAATTGGTGTTTGTTCCCACAAAATCAGCACCATTTTAACATGTAGCAGACCTTTGAATAAGAAAAACTAACTTTTAGGTCAGTACATCCTGAGGGCCTGTTCAGGCCCGCGAACAGGTTTTATCCGGCCCGCGGGATGAGTTTGCTAAAGATATTAAAAAAAATAACCTGAATTTTTTTTAATGAAATAAACTGCTGTTCTATATGTGTCCACTAGATGTCGCAATAACAATTTGTATCTTTGCAGATGATATATATATATATATATATATATATATATATATATATATATATATATATACAGAATATATATACCACATGATGTTAGTACATCAGTCGAGGAAAATGACCAAACTACATAAATAACATCCTGTAATTTTATTTTGATATAATTTTGTTTCTCTTGATAGAAACTGATGAACATTATCACATAATTTATTTTGAAAATATAAACAACAAATAAATGACTAACCACAACATGTACATTTTAAAAAAAACAACAACATTATGATTTGTACATTTGTGCTTGTTCTATTTTCAAACAAAGAAAACAATCAGAAGTTGTCTTTGTTTTTAAGTTATCATGCTGTGATTTTACCCCAAAACAAGTATAATGCAAGATATAGACAATCAATAACCTATTTAATGAAAATACACAAATCAAATCTGAATATCCTCATATTGAATTAGTGTAAATTAGAGAAAATCCAAAATCAATAAGAACCTGTGCGCCAAAATCTTGTGTGGGCAAAAAAAAAAAAAAAAAAAATCATTGAACATTTTCATTGGGGTTAAGTAAGATTAAGAGCCAAAAATCCATATGAACTTAATGCCTGGTAAACTTCTGCCTGCAACTGTAAGTGAAGTGGTGAGTGAGAGGCCATGTGATGACAAACAATTGATAGGAAAGAAACTCAACGGTGACAGAGATGCGGAGGAGTAGTTGCTTTCATTTCTCTTCCCTTACCTGTCTTCTCTCTCACTCGCTTTCCACTAGACCTCTTAAGCTGTGACATTTCCGTTTCCCTGGAGACTGAGCGTGCCAGGCGGTTGCCATGGGAACTCCCTGTACTTTAAGGCTAGCTCAGCGTCAACTCATGCACACGCACGCACACACACACACACACACACACACACACGCACGCACACACGCACACACCCCGGTAACTCATAGCGGGAATAGTGCTAAAAAAAGAAAGGGGGTGAGAATCCAGATGATACACAGACCTGCTGGCTTCCTGTTAATTGGCTATATCTCTTTTACACAGATGTTTGTATAAACATCCATTTTTATATATACATGTTTTAACATTTACATACAGTCATTTGTTTATTGCAATTCATCGGTACCAAAGCTGACCCTGAAGTAGGAATTCTTACTTATGAATTTAATATTTTTATATTAAAAGCATACAAAAAAGTTTATGGCCATTTAATACAGTTTTTTAACATTATTAGAGCCCCTTAGACAATACATAACACCCCCATATGTAACGTCTGGTTGGCATAGCGATGCCGGGATCGTTCCTCCAAGGATGCGTTGGCAAGAACACAGCAAAGGTAAGAAATAAAGTATTTATTTAACTAATAAAAGTAGCTAAGGAACAAAATTACTGGTGATAAGCAGGAAGGCAAACAAATGGCGCTAGCATGAAAGCCTGGCATACAAACAGAAAAACTAAACTTGGCGCGAAGGCACGAAACAGGAAAACAAAACATTAGCATGAGAGCTAGAATAAATCAAAGGCATAGCGAGGAAGCTAGCGAAACTATTCTTACAGAGCAGTCGTCACTTGTTGCATTTAAGGAAATTAGGAACCCAGAATGAAGAACGAAAAGGGGCGAGCTTAAATAAGGGAGGTGATTACAAGAAACAGGTGTGTGTGGATAGCAAGGGGGAGGTGAACTAAAGAGCTACCATGGTGACAGACTAAACAGGAAATAAGGACGTCAAACAACAGAGTGATAACAAAAAGGAACAATAAACAAGAACATGTAAAGATCCGAACAGCGGATCGCAACACCATAATCACCTTTACATTTTTGTTCATGTAACATAGTAGATAGACATAATAGAACATGTAGACTGTACTGTTATACATACAATATAAGACATACTATATAGACTCTCACAAAAACAATTGTAAATCACAACCTGTGAAAATGATGATTCGATGATTGGAATGATGATGATCTACTATGCAATGGCAATGACAGTACCATAGATGTGTTATTTTATGTCAATTTAGCCATTTCTAAACTAAAAAATGCTTACTTAAGTCTAAAAGCCTTAGTCCACATGCGTGGACAACACCTTTTAGCTCTTATTTCCAAAGTTGTGGACACTACTGAACTGGGGTCTTATGGCCGCTTATGTGGACACTTATACTGCTATCTGGTGGTATCAGAAGAGTGTAACATACAATGGATTTTGAAAAAAAAAAAAGTGTAAAAATAAAAACTAGCATGTCACTACACATGAAGTACACGTTTGTGTACTTATGGACTAAAGTAGATCATATAAAAATATGATTTTTAGTTTTTATATTCTATCTAGGGGTCCAATAAGCCAAAATAGCAAAGAGAAATAAAAAAGCATGTTAACCAACAACTTGGGCCGTAAGAGGTTAACTTCAGCACAAACATACGTACAACTAGCTTAAATTTGCAAATTTTTGCCAAATAGGCCATAGTCAAACGCGAAACAGCGAGGGTATGATTTTTTGATTAAAAGTATTTTCAAAAACTGCTACAGCATCAAGCAATAAAATTCAATAATTCCAGGATTTCACTGGCTTTTTTTGTGATTGTTTTTTTCAGAAAGTTGCAAGCAAAGTTGCAAATGAAATTTTATTTAAATTTGTTATCAATGTTTTAGGTGTTCCTTCCTTCTTTACATTAACCTAAAAAAAGTACACGATATGAAGACAAATTGATGTTTTAGTCTTTTTATATCACGCAGACTTAAAAGTAGAGACTACTGTAAATGGAAGCAAAAGCACAAACTAAGAGCTAGTTGTTGAATTACTTTTAATTAATTATGATTAATAATAATCATAATGAACATATTTTTCAGACTATAGAGCCCACCGGTAAAATTTCAGAAGAAAAAAGTACTTTTCCATATATTAGCTGCACCAGACTATATAGGAGGGTTGCATTGAAGTCACATAGTTTTTTCTTCTTCACAGCTTAATTCACACGATGGTCAAGCAGCTTGAGCGTAGCATTAAAACACATGAGAGTGAGTAGAGTTTGAGCTGAAAATGCTCAAATTTTGATGTTCCTTTCCTTGGCGTTCAAGTCGTTCAAATAAGAAATATAGAAAAGAGCTTGAATAGAGTCCCAAAAGAAGTGGTCCATAAAGGTAATAGAATTAAATGGGTTGTACTTTTTTTTATAGCGCTTTTCTACCTTCAAGGTACTCAAAGCGCTTTGACACTACTTCCACATTTACCCATTCACACACACATTCACACACTGATGGAGGGAGCTGCCATGCAAGGCGCCAACCACCAACCATCAGGAGCAAGGGTGAAGTGTCTTGCTCAGGACACAACGGACGTGACGAGGTTGGTTCTAGGTGGGATTTGAACCAGTGACCCTCGGGTTGCGCACGGCCACTCTCCCACTGCGCCACGCCGTCCCTTAAGAAATTAAGAAAAACAAAAAACAAAATGTCAGGAAAGAAATGGCTCTTATAATTATCACTTCCATCATCTTGTGGAATACAATCAGACCATGCTTGTGTCTGCAGTGATAACTTTGAAAATGTTTGAACGTTTGATTTTTTTTGAGAAACTTTCTGTGATGCAATCGTGTTTATTCTCTGCAATATCAGTAGTATTTGAGAGCAGAACTAAACGTAAAAGATCACATTAGTTTGTGTTATTTGTGTGGTTACTATGCCTGACTATAACTACGAAGACCTGGTTGTGTAAATGTTAGGTCCTGGTAATGAATATTGTGATTGTATATCCTTAATAGTATCAATAAACAAGGTGAATACATCTCTAGGAGGCTCAACAGCATAAACTGTATCTTGATATTGCAAGCAAATATTGCTTAACAATGGGGACGTAAACAGCTAAATATTGAAACAAAATATGAGCTTTACAGCATAAAAACAACTGCAGACATGAATTGTATACCAGACTAATATTTGCAGCAGGGAATCAACTTAAAAAGAAATCCTCTCCATCCCATTTAAAATATTTTTTCATGATCACTTTTATATTTGCCACTAAACATTTTAAATTGCACCTAAATCCGCACTGATTCAGGTAAACAGTAGCCTCATGGGGCTTAGATCATCCACTGAAACCGGGAAGTGCCCAGATGTGCCTGAAGGTCACATGATTACAACCCAGCTATAATCCGCAGATATATAGGTCGTAAAATTAGTTATTTACACAGAAAGATAAATGTTTTATTTACATACCTTAATAGTTTCTAAACGGTGCCTGTAACGTGGTAGTGAAATGGCTGATCAAAAAAGGATCATCATGAACCCACCAGCTGCGGAAGTTAGCTCTCCAATCATCTAACTCCACAGTGACGTTTTTGTGTATTTATTTAGAAATTTGTGAAACTTAAACAATAGAAAAAAATAATGCTATCATAAGTTAATATGCATCAAAATGCTCCTCGCGTGGGACGGTTTGATTGAGAAATGTTTTAGTTATATTGTAGAACTTACAAATGTTGTTTGAAGTGATCAATGAAAAAAAAAACAATGGACGACTAGAAAATGGAACGGCACTTCTACTTCCAGTTTAAAGCTCTAAACAGAAGAGCACTGCAGCATCTACAGTACACTGAGGGAACTCATCCAAAAGATGACGCCATTGCACAAACAATAAAGCACCTTCTTAGTGTCTTTGTTTGTTTAGTGTTTTTGTTTTTGTAAATATTTGCATCACGACCGTCAGCAGAGAAAAGTCCCTAGATATACTGCACCCTTTTATAACCTGCAGGGTACAAAGCGTAGGAAAAAAAAAAGTAGCGGTTTATAGTCCGGAATTTACAGTAATTATAGAAATAAACACCACCAAAGTCTTCCTTACTGGCATATGACATTCTCTATGTTAATTTTACGCTTCAAAAGCGTTTGTCTTCTTTTAAAAACGCACTCTGCTCGTTAAGAGCGTTTATGAACTGTTGAGGGATACAGGTTCTCAGGCACCGAAGCATTGCATCACATGGGAATCAAGAAGTCAGAACCCAAGGCGCCTTTTTCTTTTGTAAAGTTTTTGGTGTTGCGTCATTGTGTGTCAGAGGAGCTTACTCGAAATGAGCCAAAGGGAATGCCTTGTGCTTTGTCCGTCAGGTGCAGAGAAGAGCAAGCGGCCGTAACAAAGGCTTATAAAAAAATACCGGTATGGCGGTATTCTCTCAAATATATATATCTCTCTTTCTAAAATATACTGGTATTAACTGTAATACTAGTATACCGTCCAGTCCTAACAACAGCCATGTTTGCTTACCTCGTTCTTGGGCGCTTTTTCGGCGTCTGCCAGTTTGTAACTCAATTTGACAGGCCTTGAACTGGAGAACTTCCTTCAGCCATTTAACAATTTGACCATCCATCCATCCATTTTCTACCGCTTATTCCCTTTCGGGGTCGCGGGGGGCGCTGGCGCCTATCTCAGCTACAATCGGGCGGAAGGCAGGGTACACCCTGGACAAGTCGCCACCTGATCGCAGGGCCAACACAGATAGACAGACAACATTCACACTCACATTCACACACTAGGGCCAATTTAGTGTTGCCAATCAACCTATCCCCAGGTGCATATCTTTGGAAGTGGGAGGAAGCCTGACCATTAACATTTTTTCCTATAAGCACTTTTGATTGGTTAGTAGACCAATGATGCAAGGTTTGACAATTTTAACTCAATTGAAGGGGAAAAAAATGCATATATAAAAAAAAACCTCAGCCTCTTGCGATTGATAATTAGATTAGATTAGATTAGATTAGATAGTACTTTATTTATTCCTTCAGGAGAGTTCCTTCAGGAAAATTACAATTTCCAGCACAATCCCATTCAAGATCCGACAAACGTTACAGGGAGACAGAACAGGATCGCAGTAAATAAAAGCCTGATATTGATAAATTGTGCAGCTCTAGATTGCGACATCGCAAAATCCTTTTACTGGTATATACATTTAGTATATTTAACCATGTACTCTGTTCCTGGATTTCTTCACAAGTCCAAGATATTTTAAACTGCTCTCTTCTAGAACTTGTACAGGCACTCCCCTTTGTCGTGTAAACTCCGACCGCCAGCTACAGAGTCTGGCATTTATCTTCATATGACCTTGTCACTCCCCATTATCACGCTCACTCCCAGCTAAACTGGTTGAGACCGTTGGACATAACATGCTTTTATTATTAGCTGCATGTCATATTGACTTGTTCTGATGAGTGGCCTTAGGTTGGCGCTTCAGGTAAATCCTGTGACCATGCATCTTTAAATACAAATGGGCAATGGGCGTCACTCCTTCCTATACACACTTTTGCTCATAAAATCTAATTTAGGGATGCACAACTTAAGATGATCAATTCCTGGCAGTAACAAGCAAGCTCGTAGACCACTGGACCGTGATTATCATTACTTGCTACGTTGTGTGCGAGTTCTGACCGGTGGGCCGAGGTTCAATCATTGGGTAACTATAAAAGACAAACAGCCCTACACAATTTATTTATCATTGGGTTGGCAATCAAGTTTGGCCTTGGGCAAAATAATATCCAAGCCGGGAGACCAGGAAAGACAATTAAATGTCACCAGACCAACTTATAGGAGCTGCACAGATGATGCAGAGGGATTTGCTGTTCAAAATAGACAACCAGAAATAGTTATTTTACCTACTGTACAAACTAACAATTTAGAGGAGTCCAGGTCATTACACAGTTGCCCCTCCCTACATTGTGCTTCAAATATGGGGGTTCTTCCGAGGATGCCGTAGTCGTAGTGGTTTGTACAGTCCTTTGAGACATTTGTGATTTAGAGCTATATAAATAAACATTGGTGGATTGATTGATTGAAATATCACAGCTTCACTACATAGCAAATTTTACTTTTCTTAAAGCATACTCTGCATTGTTTTTGGTCTAAATTACCGTATTTTTGGGAGTATAAGTCGCTCTGGAGTATAAGTCGCACCTGCCAAAAATGCATAATAAAGAAGGAAAAACACATTTATAAGTCGCACTGGAGTATAAGTCGAATTTTTGGGGGATATTTATTTGATAAAACCCAACACTAGGAATAGACATTTAAAAGGCAATTTAAAATTAAAAATAAAAGGTGCTGAAAAGGTGCCTGGTATGTTAACGTAACATATTATGGTAAGAGTCATTCAAATAACTATAACATATAGAAAATGCTATACGTTTACCAAACAATCTGTCACTCCTAATTGCTAAATCCGATAAAATCTAATAACTCCAATCTCTTACGTGAATGAGCTAAATAATATTATTTGATATTTTACGGTAATAGGTTAATAATTTCACACATACGTCGCTCCTGAGTATAAGTGGCATCCCCGGCCAAACTATGAAAAAAAACTGTGACTTATAGTCCAAAAAATACGGAAAGTCAGTACTATATGTGTGTTATTTTCTATCATGTTGTGGCCACCAAGTGGTACTTTGGCTTCCAGGTTAAGGGTGGTTACCACCGACAACAACACAATTTTGGCACTACTGTATCCTTGCCGCTACTGTCAAGTTGTCCCACCTCCACAAGGGAGAGGGGAGCAGAAGAGAAAAGAAAATAAACGGCAGATCAACTGGTCTAATGAGGAGGTCTATTTAAAGGCTAGCGTATACAAATGAGTTTTAAGATGGGACATAAATGCTTGTACTGAGGTAGCATCTCGAACTGTTATCTTGCTGCCAGCTAGTGGATATGTGGCAGAATCTTAACACTGTAAGGTGTAGGACAGTGGTTCTCAACCTTTTTTCAGTGATGTACTACCCCCTGTGAACATTTTTTTAATTCAAGTACCCCATAATCAGAGCAAAGCATTTTTTGGTTGAAAAAAAGAGATAAAGAAGTAAAATACAGCACTGTGTCATCAGTTTCTGATTTATTAAATTGTGTAACAGTGCAAAATATTGCTCCTTTGTAGTGGTCTTTCTTGAACTATTTGGAAATAAATAACAAAAACATGTTGAAAAATAAACAAGTGATTCAATTATAAAGATTTCCACACATAGAAGTTATCAATTTAAAGTGCCCTCTGTGGGGATTGTAATAGAGATCCATCTTGATTCTAAACAGTTCTTCACAAAAAAAGAAATCTTTAACATCAATATTTATAGAACATGTCCACAAAAAAAATCTAGCTGTCAACACTGAATATTACATTTCTTTTCACAGTTTATGAACTTACATTCATATTTTGTTGGAGTATTATTCAATAAATATATTTATAAAGGATTTTTGAATTGTTGCTATTTTTAGAATATTTAAAAAAAAATCTCACGTACCCCTTGGAATACCTTCAAGTACCCCCAGGGGTACGCGTACCCCCATTTGAGAACAGGACACCAAGATGGAAGATACTAGAATTGTATATGCTAACAACATTTCCCATGTGTGAAGTGAAGTGAATTATATTTATATAGTGATTTTCTCTAGTGACTCAAAGCACCTAACATAGTGAAACCCAATATCTAAGTTACATTTGAACCAGTGTGGGTGGCACTGGGAGCAGCTGGGTAAAGTGTCTTGCCCAAGGACACAACAGCAGTGACAAGGACGGGGATCGAACGTGGAACCCTCAAGTTGCTGGCACGGCCGCTCTACCAGCCGAGCTATACCGCCCTTCCGCCTACAAAAGCTGCAAGAAATACTTTCACAACAATATGGTGGGGCAGACATTGACTCTTGGCCTGGTTTGTCCCAATGTACAGATTGGGTTATTTCTTACACACTGTGGAGTCAGAGGAACTCAGCAGTTGGTTTCTAAATCTGTCAACAACTCTGACCCGGACCATCTTTCACTGCATTCTGAAATTGGGAGGCAGTATTTTTCACTACCAGTCTTACTTTTTGTGGAAATGTCTCATTTTATTGACTAAGAACAGCTACTTGCATTCTCATTTCGGTCCAGCAGTCGCCTTTGTAAGCTTGGCTCGTGTTTGTTGTTTGGCACAAAACTCATTGGTGGGGATTCCTGACAGGTGGCTGGAGACAAGCCTGTCCCAGTGTACGCCGGTGACATTTGAACGGTATGGAAATGACTTTGCCCGCTCGCTTGCATGACGCCGGGGCAGTCGGCTATCCCACTGTAATTAAGTCCACGAACAAACCGTCTGTGTCTTTTACTGCTGATAAAGTCATAGCTATTGACTTCAGGATGAGGGTACGGAGTAACGGTTATGAAATCTGTTTGCCGCCACACCGCGAATGTTAAGTAATTGTCTGTTTTTGCTCGGCAGGAGATAAGAAAATGAATGGTTGCAACAGTGAAGTACGATTAGAGAAGATAAAAAGATAGTAGTAGTAAAACTTAAACATTAATCACTAGATATTA